>NC_064878.1:60433548-60463548 GCF_943734665.1 Anopheles aquasalis | reverse complement strand
GCGATGCCACCCATTGGCCACAGTGGCGGTCCGGTGTTCTAAATTGCTTTTTAATTGTGTTCATTGATGCGCTAAGCGTGGGGAAGGTTGATGCTGGTTTGTGTTTGGGGAAGTGTCGTTTATGAGCGGCTATAGATTCCGACGACGCAATACAATCAATTACCACTAAAAAGCACTAAACTAAGGAGGAACTGCGAGGCTTTCGATTGGTGAATGTCAAATTTACGAGCGAGCACCATAAAGACTAGTTTATGGCACTAACTATTGGAGCATGGACAGACTCTCTTAGCTTAAGGCATTAGAACAGAGAAGTAATGGCATAATGGCATCATGGCAAGTTCAGTTATTGATGAAGGACAGTCCACAGTAATACAAATCACAATTGAAATACGATTGAATTGAATTACATAGCAATCGCCATAGCGAGCTTTCAAAAGCTAATGCCAACGATCCTGAGAGCCTCTGCACGACATGTAACCATCCACGGCCACGCGTTATTCAATATCACAGCGAATCATTCACCCCGTTATCGTGTCGGTATCATCGACCATGGCCGCATGCGTCACACAATCGCTGATTACCGAGAGCTTTCCGTTTCGGAAGCACTCGCTCGTGCAAGCCTCGCGCGGACATTATTCAATTCGTGGCCCGTGTGTAACATGATCACAGCGCACACAGTCACCCCGTCCGTGCAACGAAGCGGATCAGAGAAAGTCTCTTCAAAGCCTTAAGCTACCAAACATCGCCAACCACGCCAACAGGATTGTGATTGATAGTGACTGGTAGGCAATAGAAAATGAAGGAGCCTTTCACCTGTGTCCGATCGAGCGCGAAGGACCCGCAAAGGCCGCTGCTTTCACGTGACGGAATTCGAGGTTCCCCGAAATGAGCGCCTTTTCCCCCGTGAAGCCTGAACCTCACTTCAAAAGGGACTTCAAGGTCATCGAGGCACCATTTTCGAGGTGGTCGAGTATCGATACGCGCGCCATTTGTACGCGAGACTTTCTCCAGAGAACGCGGTGCGTGCGCTGGGAACTAGCTTCTCGCGAGAAACCTCCGTTACGACGCCAGGAAGGGAAGCAGCGCGCTGACCCTCTTTCGATCGACGGTCCACCGATCGACGCCATGTTGTAGAAAGTGCGCGGCTTGCTAGCGAGTGTGAGTACCACCACCACCACCACCTGACCCCCTTCTGATGCTCTTCTGGATGTTTTCTGTGCAGTTGGAAATTGAGGTTAGATTGTGGCTTTTGTGGCTTGTGATGGCGGAACCCCCGGGGAGTCGCGGCCCAAGAATTCCAGGCCATGCCAGAGTCATGAGCCTACGAGAAGCAGCAACCACGACGTAAGTCGCCTCGGTGGCCTCGTTTAGGTCTTGTGTGCCCGTCGTCGTCGTCGTCGTCGTCAAGATTATGAGCGTGGACCTCGAAATCAATAGGAGCCCTCTGTGCGCCGAGTGGGTCCCAATTGAGCGTTCCACATTTGTTCCGGGAACGTCGCACCGTTCAGCGTGGGACCAGCATGGCCAGATCAGATGCTAGAGAGTGCTTGAGAGGAGAATAGGGCGCAGCATAGTAGGGCATCCACGATGCCCGATAGCATCAGGGAGGTCTCCGCCTTTGTTGCATTCGTGAAGCTTTCGAGTCGCCCAGTGACTGGCCAGAGATCACCAGCCAGCGACTGCTTCTCTCCCTCGTGGTGACAACCGACCAAGGGACCACCATCGGTACCGTTACTCCAATCGATCTACGAAAACCCTTCTGACCTGAACCACGGAGTGGATCGCGTATCGACAACCCCCGGGCCCAGCGGCCCATCCGGGCGCATTATGCAATGCGAGTGTGAGCGCTCTCTGTCCATCGACTTCTGGGTCATCTGGACTATGATGGCTGTTAATGGCGCCAACGCCTGGAGCCCTCTCTCTCTCTCTCTCTCTCTCCCGCAAAGTGTCCAGCACTTGGGCTTCCTGCACCGCTCGAGGTCGCAATTATCGCCATTTACACGCTCCGGTACCGACGGTCTGAAACGCAGGAAGTTTTCGGGAAGGCCTGGCCTCGACTCGGCCCCGGCTCGGTTTACGCCCCTCGAGCACTGGGTCAAGTTCTGCTCGTTTTTGCAAAAGCTACCCCAGGGGGAGGCTAGTGTACCGTTACTTTGTTGTTTTTCCTTCGTCCATCTCTCTCCATTATGCGGTCACACTACGAGGTTTTTCATAAATATTGACGAAAACATGACAACGACACGACTGTGCGCAGAGATGCCCTGAAGACTCGCGCTGACCAAAGACCCTTCTCGGGCTGTCCATCCGCGTAGAAAGAGGCACACCGTCCGGGCAGACATTTCACCGGAACTACTCGGTCAACGCAACGAACTTCGGCACGTCATCCACGAAATCCACGTTCCGGCACGCTTGTTCCCGCGCAAGTTCCCGTTGTGTGACCCTTTTTCCTCGGGCCCAGCTTCGTCGTTCCCTCCCCTTGGGGACTATTAAAACGAACGCCACTTCCGTCTTTTGTACATCACAGCGCTGCACTGCTGCTCGCAGTCATGTCGCTGAACTCGGTGGAGTTGACAACTGGAGATAGTAACTCGTCACCAGTTCCAGGAGTTTGTTGGACAAGACTCTTTGGATTATCTTGGGGAGGAAATCAAAACATGCTCTAGCGTTCTCACAGAAAGAAAGGTGTGCTAGCACTGAGGGCTCAGTGGGATGAGAGCGATCTCGATCTCGATCTCGAGGCAGATGCAATCCGGTCGAGTACTGTTACCTCATTGCGTACAGCTCAAACCACCAATTATGCTGCTCATAATTAATCGACAGCTCAACGAAAACATCACAAACAACTCGAGTGATAATCGCTGGGCCACGCAAAGGGTCCCTTTGCCACGGAAAGGGTCAGTCTACGTCATTCGAGGCTACAGTACCATCGCGCCAGTAGCGCCAGGCCATAAGGTTCTGTTTCTGTTTCTGCTTTTGCTGGTTGATTATTGAAAAATTAATAAGATTGCCCAATTGCGTTACGTTAGAACCAAGTATCTTGTAGAACTCAAACAGAGAGAGAGAGAGAGAATGAACGAGGCATCGCCAGAAGATTACATCCACCGTTAGGTTGTTGAATGTTTTGGGCTCTGGCACCGACCGCGACTACGCAAGGGCCGTTAACAATTTCCTGCTTCCAGGGAGGATTAAGCTTTAACGCCCCGTGTGAATTGCCGGAGGGCCTCGAACTCGAACCAGCTGACGCCAGACACGTTGTCTCGCGAGCTCACGAACTCACGTGGTTCTCTCATATGGGAGAGACACCAGATTGTGGTTTTTCTCAGTAATTTTCCCGGGAACGGTTCCATATCTGCCGTTCCGTTGTACCGTGTACAGGCATCGGTGTCACGCAAATGGCTCCCGGGAGTTGTGCTCCATTTCCGTGGCCAAACGAAACGAGAACGGGAGCACAAGCGATTCCGTGGGATTAGGCGACACATCAACGAACGGCGTCAACAACGATTCGTTCCGTTCCCGGGTCCGTTCCAGCGGAAAATGATGACGCTTGCGGCGGCGTTCGGCGCAGGCACAATGGGCCATTCGGTGTGGTTCCACCGGGCCCCCGGGGGGACCGTTGTGATGGCCTATTTTGAGCGGTTGTTTGTTCCATCCATCCACCGGCAGCGGCGGCGGCGGCGGCGGCGGCGGCGGCGGATGCTTTCCGACCCAGTTACCGCTCGGGCAGATCGGGGAACAAAACGGGAACGCCCTGGAACGGAAAATGCAATTGGCACCTCCAAACGATGGCCCCCGGAAGCAATCAACAGAGTGGAGCGGTAGCAGCAGTGGTTACGCTATCAGCGGACCAAAATCTCGGTTAACGAAATGCCGAGCTGGCCATAAAGTTGGAGCTAGCCGACTTCATTCCAAATCTCATCTAAAAACCACTGAACCACTGGCTGAAGCCGAAATGATGAAAAATGAATTCGGAATGGTCGTCGAGAGACTGGGCAAGACAGTTCTCACATCATGGCGCGAATGGTGGCCACGACAACAGATCTGGATGCTGATGACAGCCGGGCACCGCATGAGTTCGCTTCGTTCCCTTGTGAGTGATTTATCGTGGAAAATGCATTCGCAAACCACGGGCTTTTCGGAGCAGTGGCCGACAAGAATCAACCACCGAGGAGGCCATTCCGGAGCTGCAGAGATTAGTGACGAAATGAGTTCTTTCGCCAGCCAACGGTTTCTTCACGAAAAAAGCGACCAACTGCAGACTAATGTGCGGACTAATGTGCCGACCAGGGCTGACAGTTTGTCGTGAGCATTAAGATATCGAAACGAGAATGGCCGCAGCACGGAATGAGTCAGAGGGAGCTTAGCATAAATTATGTTCTCTTTCTCTTTTTCGCTTTATATCTTGGCGTACCCCAGGTGAAGCTGCGTGGAATGTGTGGACATTCCTGAGGATAATGATAAGCGATAGAGCGATAGAGCCATCAGCTAGCGGTTCCACATGAATTATCTGTTTTCGGGGAGTCATTGGTTGGACGGGGAGTCACTAGCGCGATGATGACACCATCAGCCCAGTCTACACTCTTGTTCTGAAAACGAACAAGAAACCTCGTCCCGCAATCATTAACGGTTGTTCAAGGCTAACTTTCACCTCGAACCGATCGATTGCGATCGTTTTGTTGGTCCTGACCCGAGCTTATCAGCTCACAATCAATCCGTAATCACCCTTTTCACTTTCTCGTTGCGCACCAGATGGTTTCATCTCACCCGAGACCGGTGTCATAATGATCGACAGACCGGCATGGTTTATGTAAGCACAAAAGATGACGGCAGCCGTGGACTTCCTCAAGCACGAACCGTCACGATCCCGATCGGATCGAATCGCTCTCATCGAACCCCGGCGTACCCGGGGTCAGTCAACCGTGTCAATCCAGTGCCACCACCGCCGCAGTGTCCGCGAATCTGACCAGCGAGCGCTTTCGGCAGCTTGCGCAATATTGACCGAGGCGAAAGGACCCTTTTGGGGGACCCCCTTGGGGATCGCGCGAATCACGCTCGCCCCCTTCCAACGAGATCGCGCACCAGATGGAAATGTCAGCTCGATCAGAGTTGGTGCAGGCGTTTGCGGTTCGATCAGCTCTGAGTTTGTGAGTGAGTGTGCGTGACTGCTTGTGATGCGAAAAGGCAATATCGGACGAAACTGGTTCGATCGAAAATACCAACCGGGTGATTAAATACCCCCTGCTGGTCAACCAACAATCGTACGCAGGACACACATATGGACACACTAGCCACAGGGACCACACAACACAAACACAAGCCAAGCATCGACACCAAACCCGGTGTGTGGGCCGTGGGTTGGTCATTCGCTTTTGCTCGCGGATTAATCACAAACTCGCCTCTTGTTGAAGGCGAGAACACACGGCGAGGGCGATCGTCGGTCGCAAGTTATGGAGCTGCCCGGACCAATATCGACATACAGCGCGCAACGAAGCAACGAAAACATGGCAACCACCTCCATTGTCAACAGTGGGTTGAGGGGAAGGGGGGGGGGGGGGAGGGGCCTGGTGGCCTTCCAACTCGGCTCGGTACTCGCGCTACACCCCACGCAGCCCGCTCACTAGTGTGCGCTCGCTATAGTCGGAATGGAAGTCGGACGGAATGGAAACAACCTTGAGGACGATTATACCGCCAGCCAGCCATTGCCAGCCATTGGCGCCTGTACGCAGGTCCGTCCGGGTGAACGTTACGAAATCCGGTTCCATGGACTGGTTGAGAGGATTTTGAAAAAGCTACTTGCTTCCTATTTTGGATCCGCACACCTCATGACTTCTCGCGTTGTGTGCTACAGCTTCGACTACGAGCCATTGCCTCATTCTACGCGTTTTTAGCGCGGTCTGCGCATTGGTTCCGAGGATAAACTCATTACCATCTGGCGAGAACCACTAGCCCTGTGCAAGGCAACCAACCCGTGGCCCTATCGACACGCAAAACGTTTCGACCTCGTTGCCGCGGTGCCCTGCCCGCTATCTCCGCTCAGCTCATTTGCATTTTTGCCCATCTTTTGCGTGGCTGGCCGTGTGGCGCGTGAGATATGTACAGTCTCGGGAGTCGCTCGCTCTGTCTCTCTGTTCATCTCGCTTTTGTTTGTTGCCTTGAAGTGATGCCTTTGCACAACGCAGCCTTTACCGATCGGAGCAACATTTGCAGCTGTTTACACACCGAGGCAGCGATGAGGCTGCTAATGTTGTTGATCGTTAACCGATGATCACCGATAGTCTATGCCATCATGTGTGTGCATGTGTGTTGGTATGTGATTATGTGCAAAACGTTCATTGTTTCCGATGATGACGATGGTGGTAAAGAATGATGGTGTTGCCTCAACCCCACAGCCACCGCGAGCAGTCTCGGGAAAGAAGTTTTTGTGCAACGTCGCAAGATCGCGATCGCGAACGAATAAATTCTGAAAAACGGCTCCATGGATGGCCACCAACCCCCTTTTGGTCGGCTCGTTCCATGAGTTTTGTTCATTTACTTGCAGCCTAGCAACACCACCATTAGCAGCAGCAGCAGCAGCAGCAGCAGCAGCAAAAAAGGCACCAGAATGACGAAGAGCGCTTTACTCGACTCGATCCCCGCGATCGAGAGGGCGTTGGGTTCAAGGGGGCACCTAACGTGGCGCGCGCGCGTAGAATTAATGAAGGAAGCAGCGCGACGGAAGGCGGAGATGCGAGAGAGAGCGCGAAGGAAGTAACCCTCATCGACACAGTGCGCCATGCCGATTGCCTCGACCAAACGGCGTGATGGCGTGAGGTAATTCTATTTTTGTCGGCATGACGTGATGAGCAGCGTCATCAGGGCACTCGTCGTCAGGGATGGCAGCGGAATCATCATCGTGCTGGTATTTCCAGCCAGCCCTTCCTGCAGCAGCTCGTATTCCAGGCTGTGTGGCCTGGAGCGACCCTGTTGCTATGGCAGCCTTCTACTAATCAATCAACACAAAAAAACCTTTCACGAAAACAGTTTTATACAAAAGTGAACACCGCACAGAACGGTGGCCTACACCATTGTGGGGCCCCAATGACGGTGCGATTGATGGAGCTGGTTGGACTGGAGCAAAAACAAAATAAAGGTCCATCCAGGTAGGAAGCAGGAAACAAGTTATGGTGGGTGTCTGGAGTCTGTTTTCGGCGATTTTATTTTCATTTCATTCGACAACCATCTTTGGCACGCGGATTCACCCTTTTTTTTCTCAAAGCATTCGCCTCCAAAGGGAATACGGATGACTGATCGCCGGTGTCATAATGATTCCGGTCATTTGCACCCTCCCTTCCCGTCGCTGGCCCATAAACGTGCCATTTGACACCCCGTTCAATACGCGGAAGCCGCCACGGGGGCCCCGTTTCCGTCACAAAAATGAAAGACTTCAACGCCGAAACAGTAAGCGACGAACCCTGACTCGAAGCGGCCTCCCGCGGTACACGGCGGTCAAGGTGCTTTTTGCGCTGATGTCATCGACGGGAATTCATCAGTTATTAATGGACGCTACATCATTCGTTGTTTTTATGCTGCGATCGTTGGGCTGTTTTGCTTAATCTAATCACATCCCGGAAGCGCTCTGTTTGCTCCGTAGGATGAACCGTTCCCGTTCTGCGCATGATGTTCCGTTTAGCACAGCACAGCAAGATCACACAGTTGGCCATTAGTAGGCCCGCCTTTTCCGTGTTCCGTGGCCGGTGTGATACCGGTGCGTACATGTGTGTCGGGAGAATGGCAGACGAGCTGTGACGGAACGCAGTAGGTGCCGACAGTATGTAGAGCACGGCGCACCGGTATCCAGACGGAATGGACGCACAGGAATGAGAGCATTTCCATTCCACTTAGAAGCGAATGGAGGAATCAGACCACACGCAGCATGTGTTATGCTGCCATTCGACGCGTGATGTAATGATAATCGAATGCGTTCTTGCTACGCAATCCATTCGCCAAGAAAGCATCAATCCCTTAACGCGAAATAACGTGTCTCGATTAAGGTTGTTTGCTGAAATCCTTCTCCAGTAATAGATTATTGTCAGCTGGAGTCAGCTCACCGACAGAGAAATGTGTGATAATCGTGGACAACGTTCCAACATTCCCCGCCAGTCGATATTGGTTTTATCTCACGCTGCGCTGCGTTCAAAGTAACCGTCAGCACCAATCGAACTTGTTTTTCCTTCTATAAACCACAAACGCATAGGAGCTTGCGTTGATGTTGATGCGATACGGTGGATGAAAGGCCCTCTAACCGCAATTGTACACCAAGACACCGAACGACAGCGTCAGCATTCCTTTTAAGGAGCTTCTCCACTTTGAATCTCTTCTCGAAAACCACATCCATCGTGCGCTTGGTGACGGACGCCGAAGGCTGACGGTCGGTGGCATCGACGAAGGGCCTCGGGGGACTGGCTTAACATATTAGCATCTGGCATTGACATTAATCTCGCCCCGACGTTATCTGATCAACGGAGCAACTCGCTTCTATTGCGCAATAAAAATTACCAGCAAGGCTAGAGTTAGAAGCTGCGTAGAGCCATCGTTTGTGTGGGTGGATCTTGAACGAGAATGACCTCTAAATTGGATGCCATTCAATCCGGAACCGCACTCAAAATGGCGTCACCACGGTCGGTACGGAATTGGAGTTCTGGTGGAGGGGATTTTCTATTGAATTTACGTAGGAACCGAGGGTGGCTGTTCTTGATGGAATGGTCGCCAACTACCCGCCTACAGACACCCACAAACACACCCACACGTCCACGCAACCCAACTTACCATCTCGACTGGCATCGTGTCGCAGCTCTTCAGCGGTAGCTTGTAGCGGAGCGGCCCTTCCTGCTCGTGGTACTCGGTGAGGCAGGTCGAGTTCTTCGCCAGCCCCTTCGGATACACCATCCCGCTGAACTGGCCGTTCAGGTTGGCCGGTGCATCCTTGATCGTGATCAACATCGCGCCGGATAGACACTGTATCCGTACCGTCGGTTCCTTCGTGAATATCATCGCGGATCCTGCAACACAGAGAGAGAGACAACGAGAGAGAGAGTGAGAGAGGGAGGATGATAGAGACACTCGATCCAGGCACCATTGTTCCGTTGTTCAGTCATTGAACTTGCACATAATCCCGAAGCACGATGTGCGACACACAGGCGTCGACCAAGCACTAAGCAGCTTATGTTCAAACCACGAAGCATCCGAGCACGACATGATGCCAACGACGGCGACAAGAGGGTGTCCTGTTCTTTATTTTGATCTTCCCATGGCTCGATGTTAATCTTCTTTCGAACGTGTACCGCCGGCAGACGAAAGCACCCCGAGCGACTCATGTGTTTCTCCGTTTTTTACACCACGATGATCACATACAGTTTGCAGAATGGTATTGCAGGAGGGGCCGAGGAGCGGACATTAAAGATTCTTGCTTGGACATGGGCACCGGGCTTAACCTCAGCACCCCTGGGCACCGTCTGTGTTTTTGGTCTCGTATTACGGCTTTATTGCTCCCATTCGTTTTAATGTCCAGACCAAGACCTCGACCAGCAGCAAAAGTTATTGCACATCGTCAGGGCCGCGATACACACATGCACACAGCGTATCTTTATATGAACTGCCCATGGGTTCCTGGCGGTACCTTCGATAACTTTCGATTAAAGTCCATCGACTCCAACGACGACGACACATGTGGCCACCGGTATCGGTGCACGTCCTCTTCCGCGTAATTCCGCAAGAAGCGTCGTCGCGTTAGCGGCCAGTGATATATCACCAGCACCTTTGGGAGGGATGCCTGACTACCAGGCCACCGGCCAAGCGTCGTTGACCGGCCAGCACAACCTGAGTTCGTTGAACGCGCTACACGAATATTGAATTACCCTGTGGCACGGTGGCACGGTGGACATGTTGACTCGCTGGCCCTTGCTGCTGCTGACGCTCTTGCCTCATTGCCACCGCGTACCCACCCGTCGGAATCGGAATGTTCTGAGTCTTGTTCTTGTGAGGAGGTTAGACCCGCCACGAAGCTCTCGAGCGTTTCCCGGGTAATTAGCTTTTGGCGTCGGCCAGTCCAGAGTCCCGCGGTTGCACACACATGAAGCAGGACACATTTACGCACCTAATTGCGCACCGCGCACACAAGTCTGGTCGGATTTGCGGACTTCATGAGGCTGCTGATCCACCGGGAGCGCGACGGAGCAAACGGAGCGACGAATGTAGAAGATTATAGACATTGACCAGCTGCAAGAATCTGGGGGCGGTCCACGGCGAACTATCTGAGGTGAGTTAAGCTGCGCTGACTGTTTGGGGAAGCTCCAAGAGAAACTCCCATGACTTATAGCGGATACACAAGAAAGCACTTCGATCGTAAGATGCCCTCGCACCAATTGGCAAGCGGCCATCAATGTAAGAGCAAAGATCTATTTAATGAAAAGCAGAAAAAACCGAAAAGGTTAACAGTTTCTGCTCACAAATTTACGATCTCGCGCAACTAACGGTGTAGTGTACACGGAACTAACCAGCCAGGCGGACTGAACTGCAACCGAGTTGCATTGCAGCGAGCTCATCCTTCAGCGTTCACGGTGATGGCCATTAAAAGGCTTCGGCAGTAAAATGCGAAAACATCTATCCCTCGTCTTTGCGCTGGTGGCGGGTGGAGTCACTACCGCCTCTCGTTTCGGGGCGTGTTATGTTGCTACGAGATCCACGATCCCCTCTGGGTCTGAGACCTCTACATCAGTTCGTAATGGATTCAGGAAGCGCTGCTTTGAATGCCAGGCCTCCGGTACATCGATGAGCGGCCGGCTTGAGTATTGATTTATAGCTGGGCGGAAAATCTCCGATCAGGGTGCGAAAACGGTCTAACGGTGAAGTCTGCGCCATGGTGGTGCCGTCCACATATGAGTGTGAAGCAGCCACAACGAGAACTGCATCGTGGACCGGGGAGTCATGTCGATAGCACCTCGCAGATGGGGCATCTTCATCCGCAAACAAGATGACCTCACACACCAGCCAGCGTGATCGTGAGTTCGCATTCTCGCACCTTACCAGTGCAGCAGCCATCCGTGTCCGCTACGTTACATCATGCGGCGCGTAGCTGACCGAACA
The DNA here is from genome assembly GCF_943734665.1 of Anopheles aquasalis. NCBI lineage: Eukaryota > Metazoa > Arthropoda > Insecta > Diptera > Culicidae > Anopheles > Anopheles aquasalis. The sequence continues at coordinate 60,452,430 of NC_064878.1, read as the reverse complement.
GGCGGTTGAACATAAACCGCCCAAGGCTTGTCACATGTGTCTGTGTTTTTTTTTTGTTGTGTGTGCTGAATACCATTACGAGATACTTACGCTTCATGGATGGAATCTGCGCGCCATGTGTGAAAGTTGCTATTGTCTAGAAGGAGGAGAAGAGAGAAAAAAAGAGAGGAAGAAAGTTAGTCGTCGTCAGCAATTAGTCATGGTAAAGATGGTGAATCTTCGGCCTCCACCGCCGATAGACCGGGTCAGAGGTGTACCTAGCGTCCATTTGCAACAATAAATGCTGCAATAAATATCTCGCATGAAGCTGCGGCAACTCACAGCCCAACGATCGTTGGTTGGTCGTTTGGTTTCGTCTTCAGGAAAGATGAATAGGAGATTTGTCCAATTGTTCCGTCGTCTACAGACTCAAAATCGGACAGACACTGGTGCTGGTACTAGTGGTGGTTGTTGCCGGTAATAAATGAGTTCATGTGCTGCATGGACCGCACCCTTCCCCCGGGCTGAAAGGGTCGCTTGCCCTGTTACGAGTTCGCGCGAGTTGTCTACCTCTCTTCGTAGTCCATCCAGCTGCTAGCCAAGAGTAAAAGGGCTACACCACATTCGTGGTGGCTCGTGTAGCATTGGTTTAAGCTGAGGTTATGCTGTTGGTCGGCAGGGTTTTGAAAGTTGAAAAACAACTTATGACCGAGCGAGCGAACGAGCGAGCGTCGGTGAGGATCACGGGTGTGGAGTGCGCCACAATGGACCGAAACTAGATGGTCGCTGTTGCTGTTGCTGCTATTGCTGGACACCCGCTTGAGCATTGTCGTGTCGTGCTCTTTATGGCGTTCTCGGAGCGGTCTCTTGTAACCGCCGCCTGTAAACCTCCACCAAGGGGCCGATACAGATCGGAACGGTTGGCTCGTGCTCCAGCCAAACGTCGCCAGCGAGTGCTTTAAGCTTACCTCAGCTCTCCACCATTCTTCCCCCATGATGTGACCATTTTCCGAAAGCGATTCCAATCGCAACCACGAACGCTACAACGGCACCACGCCCGCGTCGTCGTCGCCAACATAATCGTCTAGTTCGCTTCCCCGTTCCGTAGACGGTTCTCAACTTTGTAGCAAAAGCAGCTTATGGCCGCTTGCGACTCCTAATTGCGAGCCAGAACCCCATACCCAGCGTCACCGCTACGTCACGACGGCTTAGTCGCCCAAGACGCTGCGATTGGAATGCATTTACGGTGTCCGGACAGGCGGCGGACACCACAAGGGGCGTATGTGAGAGCTGGTGCTGGCAAACGCCCGTGCTGGAGATATGTCAAAGTACGTCGGCGAAAGGGCCACCTAACGGTAAACCCAGTGGGCGAGCGATCGCGCGCTCGTGCTCCAGAGGCTCCAAAGGTTTTGGGTCACCATCGAGGCACCAATCGTTCCGGCATTCGCTTCGGGAACCTATGCATCGATCACGACTCCGCTGGGCGCCCGCGCTCGCTCTCTGTTCGTTCTGGCTTGTGGTTGGGTCAAGGTAAATTAAAAATAATGAAATACCCGCCCAAGATGGTCGCTTTTGACCGCGAGTGCGCTGTACAATTGTGTCGTTGCAGCGTTGAATCCCTTGGCGCACCTTCGAGACATAATGTCTCACGCCACGGACACGGCACGCCCTGGCCACTATGAACGCTCGTGGCAAGGTCCAGTAGTGCGTTTGTGGTTCATCTCGTATGTGGCCTCACATGGAAGGTCATTTAAAACGGGTATTGAAACCACGACGGCGTCGTAGCGCGCACGAGCCTACCAAACAACCATTGTTGGTCGGATAAACGTCGAGTAAAATTGCGCCATTCGGTGTAATTGCACTTCCCGGTTTTGCGCACCGGTGGCAGACGCTCTCGTTGGTGGCCACAACGTCACCTCGTCGCCTCGTCAGCCGTGGAGCACTGTGGAATGGGGCCAAGGGACGGGACCGTAACAGTTAGAATAATGAACACCAGCATGACTCGTTGAAATTTCGCAAAACCTGCCACGCTAAGCCACGCCATGATGGACAATCGACCATGTTGCAGGCCTCTCGAAGGGAAAAGAGGGAGGAGAGGACATGCACTTGAAGTGGCCGGATGGTAGCAGTCCAAGAATCTCTTCGAAGAACCATTTCGAGCCCTCAGCTGGTCAGTCTCACAGTAGTAGGCAGTTCGTTTACAACAACAATAGCTCCTCTGCTGAAAACACTGCCATGGAGTGAGCGAGAGAGAGAGAGAGCAGATTACTTGGGATCGAGATCTGGGTGCGATGGTGCTAATGAAAGCTTCTCGATCGCTCGCAACACACAGCCCATGCTTCACCCGCCAGCCAGCCAGCCAGCCAGCCATCAGAAGAAGGGCCTCAACGGCGTCTCAATGAATCCACTGGCCACCAGCACCACCACCGACATGCTCGCCAGCTGTTCACTTACGTAATGTAACAATGTAGCCAATTTGCATCCAACGCGGCCAGCCACACGGCTACGATGCGGAGATGCGAAGACCGCTTGCCCATTTCTCACCAAACACTATCTCTTCGGGGGCACACACCCTACGGTACAATGTGTCGCTGACCACCACTAGGAGCATCGTGCGTCCCGTCAAGAGTTGCAACCACTTTTTCTCATTTCTTTAAGTTCTTTTTTAATGCGGTTTTTTTCCTTCCATTCTCCAGCTCCAACACTAGCTCCTCTCTCTAGGGTGCTCCTCGTGGAAGTGAAACGCACTCACAGCATGTACGGCGTGCGACCCCTCTGGGCGCAAAAAGGCGTCCGAGCCGAGCCGAGAACTCATTATGCCACATGCTGTTGGCCCTGAGCACAGCTTCATGCGCGCATACCAATTACTATGCTCACTGACTACTGGCCTCACCGGGCTGCTCTTGTTGGAGAAGGCACCGGGGGAATACTATCATTACGCCCGTGGGCGATCTCCTGCCGAGTGTCGATTGGATTAATACAGACATTGACCAATTCGTTAGGGAAGCATCGAAGTCCGAGAGACCAAACCAATCAAGGCCTTGGGCTAAGAGCAAGTGATGTGGCGTGGTTGGATAGCCATAATAGGAAGCAACCAATTGTCACTGATAAAAGATAGAAAGGGCAACAACGGCAGAAAGGGTGAGAGAGAGAGAGAAGGTCAGTGAGCCCCCGGGGCTGCTAGTGATGCTGGAATGTGCTCATGTTCCGTGACACCTCTCCAGGAACCGGCATACCGATCCGTATCTTCGATAAAAAAAAAACAGTTCGCACGTCACACGAGCCCGGCGCTGTCAAAACGTCGGGAGAACGAAGAACAAACACCATTGCTCCATCCACTCACCTTCGCCATTCCAGAACATCCAGATCATCGAGACTCCAGACACTCCAAAACGTCAAATGGGAATGAAATATTAGCGGATCACCTGTAGGCGGCCGCGTGGAATCAGATTCGGGCGTAGGAACCACCAACACAACCAGAAGAGAACTCGTGGAGGATGCCCTACTTACGAGCAGGTTCAACGCCACCGAATTCTGCCTTCTCCCCCGGGGCGGGAATGGGATTTGCAACGTAATCAACGTTCCAGCAGGCTTCACATACCCGGGAGACGCACCATTTTTGGGCAACGAAGGGGGTGTCCGGAGCAAGCAAACAGGAATGATTTAGACGCTGGGCCCTCAATGGAGGAGGTCGTTAAGCGGCTACTAACCTCGCCCTTGCCATGCCGCTGCTGCACATTTACATAGCATTCGACGATTGCCGTCGTCGTGATCGTCGTCTGACATGACGTCTGTCCTGATCGGTTATCACCGACGGTTCCGTAGAGCCGGTTGTGACAGTGGCCCACGGGGGCCCAGAATGTACCGTTTCAAAGCAACGAGCGTCGTCGTGGTCGTCGTTGTCGTCTTCCTGGAGCTCGACATTCTTGTCGATGTCTCCCGTGCCTGTGACAGCATCTCCAGCATGATCGAGTGGTGATATGAAGCGTAAGTGTGCTTGTGTGTGCCAGCAAGGGCCCACGGGCAACCTTTGCCAAAACAAATGGTGACAGAGCGCCGGGGGAACAGAGCAGGGAACTCGTTTCCAATCAGCAGCAGCAACCAGCCAGCCAGCTTGATTGACTTGCTCCCTGTTACACCTGGGAGCCCGTTCTGGCCGCGCGCTCGCGCGAAACGATTGATCATTATCATTGCGATGCGAATGCTCGCTCCGACGGTGGCGGCAACTCAAAGCACAGCACGGGACCCGATGTCCCGGTCCTTCATGGGTGCCTCGGTTACCGCGACTGGAGCTCGTTTGCGTCTGCAGCATCCCGGTCCATGGAGCGCCCTGCATTGGACCATTAATTGGCGTTCCCGCTCGATATCGATCCACGGCACGCAACCGGATATTAAAGCGACTCTTGCGACGACGATGACGACGATGACGACGAGACGTTGGCCACCTGGCCACCCCAGTGGTGAACGACATCGTGGTGGTCTGCAGCAGCACCGGTGAGGCGCCACCATTTGATGGAATTTCAAAATGTGGGCCAACGAACTCGCGATACACCCTTCCGGTCAGCTAGCTTTTACTCAGAGATCAGATTTTTTTTTTTTTGAAGAAATCTGACGTGGCCAAAGGCGGGGAAAACTTACCAAAATGCATACTGCTGCCGCTGCTATAGTGCCCACGAGTGTCGTCGAGTGTAGCTCCATTGTGATCACATTGATGAGTCTGCAAAGGCAAAGAGAAACAAGAGAAGAAAAAGACGAAATGAAATTAGCTTCGTTTCAGGTTGATTGAGTTTACAAATTGAAATCAGGTTTCCATTGGTGTGTGCTATGGATTTGTGAAAACGAAACAATAAAAAAAACCGAAGGGAAATCGGATGCCCCACTCATCGATCGATGCGATCGATCGATCGCGATGGATTAGGTTCATCAACCAACTGAACGATCGCGATCTTATGCCGTGACACCGATCACCAGCCTTCAGCTGACTGTTCGGTTCCTAAAAAAAAAACATAATCAGTCCAGGAGGATATTCTCTAATCAAGTGACTTTCTTGTTGTAGGATGCTACCTTCCTGTTCCTTCTCCAAACGAAATACCAACAGAAAGCCACCGAGAGTGGGATTTTGCATCATTCGCCAATTTGCTTCCCATTGAGACGATGTCCGGAAACCCCCGGGTGCCAGTCCCGGGCGGGCTCCGGAACCAGTTTGGCAGATCACGTTTCACCTTACGATCCGTGCTGGCCAGCAGAAGATGAGATCATCGATAATTTCATCGAGCCCATCCGTCCGTCCGTCCGTCTCGGCAACTTTCTTCGCAAGATCACGACGCAACCGCTGCTAGCGAATTGTCAACGCGATAAGCAGGAAACGCGTTGCGAGCATCAGCAGCAATCGAAACCGGTTCGATCGGAATAGGAATCAGAAGCAGCAGTAGCGCAGCAGCAGCGCAGCAGCAGGCGAAGCGCAATCGCAACAGGCACCACGGTACGGCGACGGTATTAAACATTCGGAAGCAGGAAATAGGAAACGCATTGCCAACATGCCCATTGGTGCGCCCCTTTGGATGGGAAATGAATTTTCCCCCATCAAGCGCCGGCTTCCTCGGCGACTGTTTTCCGCATTAGACGCGTCTGCGAGTGTATGTGCGCGATGCGTTGCGTTTCGGGGTGCGATTTCAATGCAAAACATCTCTCTTTCTTCCTCTCTCTCTCTGTGATGGCCTTACGCGGGCGCCTCAATGCCTTTCTTTGGTTCGTTGCTTTCACCGATGATTCAAGGCTTCGAGGCGCACGAAGACGTTCGCAGATGATCGCCGTTCCGTTCCGTTCCGAATTGCTTTGCTCATCTTTGCGTGCATGGGTGCGTGCGTGCGTGCTGACATAACGAAGCCTCCGCAACAAAAGGCCACCAAGGAGGAGACAGTTTACCATATTGCGAGCACCGAGCGAGGTCTTACGTCTTTCACTTCCTTTCGATGCGACCCTGATCGATGCCACTCGCTGGAAGCACACGCCAGGCCAGATCCAGGTGATCGTGCACTCACTCGGAAGCTCGGAAGTGAATGTAGGTGACGCCATGCGAAGGTATCGTGTGGTCGCCTCAATCAATCATGAATATGTATGCCACGTTTCCTATCATTATGATAACGAAGCACCCTGGCGTGCTTGTTAATCAAAACACCGAGCATCACGGCACTACGGCACGCTGTCCTGTACGCCAAAGCACACAAAGGATGGGCAACGAGCCCTGAAATGATTGGAAATTAGATCCAAACCGCCGCGATTTCGAGTGAGCATCGCGAAACGATGTCCGATGATAAATTGCATTCACGGCCAAAGCCGAGCTCACGGAAACGAAAGAACAAACAATGATTAACAACAAGAAGGCTCCGTTCTTGGGGTTGTAAATCGCCACCCGACCATAGGATCATAAACTGTTGTGCGCGGCCGATTGCGTCGATGAGTGATGATCGCAACAGAACCCGGACTGAACCGTACTTCAACAGACCAATAAATCTTTCGCTTGATAAACTGCCACTAAACACTGTCGATGGTAGGCCCTTGTTGAGTGTTTTTGGTACAGTATACACACGCGTACGTAAACACTCTACTGTGCATGCGTTCGCTGGTGACGCACCTCGGATTGACCTTGCCAAACAGTAATCCTTCTGCCTTCCTTCCGAGCGAACAGATTTAAGAAACTTCAAGTGACTGGCCCCCTGTCAGCGTAACCTCGTGTTACCTAAAACGGTTGGCTCGGTTTGGTTGTGCCTACAACGCCAGTTAACTAGCCTGATCCCTCGGTCGGCCGCAGACAGACACGCAAGCAAAGAAGGAGTTGATTGGCTGGCAAGCTGGCGTTATATGGCGGTTAAGACCTCGCCGTGTGGTTTATGAAAATTAGCCCACGGCATGCACACGAGACAACGCCCTCGAGACCCAGCCGTGGCCGATGTCGTGGAATGAGGGGCCATGAATAATGAATCATTGATCTGCCCTCATACACGGCCTCCAGCAGGCAGGTAGCCGATTCCTTTACCAGACATTCAACCAAACAAGGGGAGGGCGCCCTCGCGGTGAAGTAATGCCAATCTATTAGCCTTAACACGATCACCAGTTGCTGGTTAGAAAGAAAAAATGGAATCCATAATTGCGATTACGATAGGCGAAAATCAGCGAACCAGAGGTGTATTAGCAACGCCGCACCGGCATTGGTGAGTGCTCGCGCAAAATTCTGCAGCAAAGTAATCACTGCTCCACACCATTTCGTACCACAAAGTGCTGCAGTACGGAATGCATCATCTCGCCGCTTGGCTTACAGCTCGGTTCAGCTCGGTAAACTGCCAGGATGGGGCCGGACTCACCCCGAAAAAGACTCGCCAATGCGTGAAAGTGAAAGGAGTTAATGGCTGGAACGGTTTTACACTAACGTTTAGTACCACAGAGGAGACTTGGGTGTTGATGGAGCAACACACATGCGCTCTAACGCCTAGTACCACCCGCGTTCGTTCGCTCGCTCGATAGCTGGCGAAAACTAGCAAGCGAGAAACAATTCACGGACTTTCGCTGGCAGAAAAATCGAAAAGAGCCTTTCGTCTCTTGCCATTTGGCCGCTGTGCTGCTGCGTTGCGTAACTTGTTTGTCTCGATTTCGATTACCGAGTCAACAACATCTGCCAGGCGCTGGTGAGGTTGGCTGGACCTTGTGCACGAAGTGCGAAACCTGCTTGACCAGCTGGAGGCGACAATCACTCCGGGTTCCTCCGGGGTTTGCAAGGGAAGTATCTGTCAGAATTGTATCCAACACCTCCAGGAGCTAGTAACAGGATCGATGAAGACGGCAATGAATTCATCTACTAAATGATCACCAAGATCAGGCGGATGACACTGTAACGAGCAACACGAGTCGATCATTGTCGATTATACAACAAATCAGCCATCATCCCTTAGCGTCAACAACTAAACAACACATTGTATTTATCCCCAGGCCACGCGCCTTCAATTAAACGCGTTAAAGATCAATTGTGCGTTACCCTGCGTTACCTCGGTGAGGCTCCCTTCAATTATTGACTTTTTGGGAGAGACCTCCTAATGAGGCTACTGTGGGAACACCTTTGCTAGCTTCTGGTTGTGGTCAGGCCCCCAAAAAAAAATCTCCCCATTTTGTCCAGCCCAAAATTGCCGTGCGAACAAGGTAACTTCTGGTGCTGTCAACCAACTGTGGACCAATTTAGTCTGACCGACCGCCCGTCCCTTGCTTCCAGTCACTGTTGTCTCGTCTGAACGTTCAATGTCAATTTTAAAAATAATTACCCCGCGATCTGGTGCCCAGCGGGATGAGATAATCGTGGTTGTCGGCGGTCGCACCACGATGGAACCATTAATTGTTGCGGTACTGGGTTGGGATGGGGTTCAAGAGACAAACCGAGTGGTTAAGACGGGCCAGAGCAAAGTGTGCGCGCTTATTGAGCATTGTGAGCAGCACCGGCAGCAGCAGCCCACTGTCTCGCCAATGATCGTCATCCCCGGAGTACTCTTGTTTAAAGACAAGGTTTAAAAGCCTCCGAGGAGGCACTGCGCAGATGCAATCTGTGGCCAAAGCTTGTTAGTGCTGGTTGTCGCGAGACAACCGCACCTCACGGGAAATGGAAACATCAAACAGCGGCTCTGAGCTCTGGGGACGACACGACACGTCGCCGTTGACATTCGGCTGTCGGGTGGTTTCCCCGGAAGACAAGGAAGTCAAACCGTTCAATCAGTGCTCGGCTACGGAGAGATTCACAAAACGGAACCCAAGTCCAACCGTTGCGCGCAAAGATTTATGACATCACTGACTTCGAGACACGATCGCGCAGACACAGATACAGACACACCGCTCCGGTTGCTGATGAATGATGGATCGATAGATCGCGTGGAGTGGATTGTAGCGGTGGCCCCGTTAGACCCTCGGCTGCATAATTACAAGCCCGCCCTGGCTCTGCGCCTTCTTGTGGCCGCTTGGCCACGTTGCATAAACCGGAGTAGCGCGCGCGCGCGCGCGCGCGTTCGATCGGTAAGCTCGTTTCCGGATAGCCAGCCAGCCAGGCAGCTTTCGCGAGCATAACAGTACCACCGGGCGCGCTTACTGGCATTAATCGATCGATCGGTCTGGGGACGCGGCGCCCGACTACCTCATTCCGATCGTTCGGACCGGCGGAAGGTGCATTCTACAATTAGCATTCTTGCACCGGGAGTCAGAACTTGCTCATAAAAAAAGCAACCAGCATCATCATCATCATCATTATCGGGCACGACAAGAGTAGCTTGTCGCCAATTGGATTCGCTCGGAACGCACTTTCTCTTCGGTTTGTGTCTGTGGCAAAATTCCCGTTCGATCACAGTTCGCGAGGTTCAGCTGTGTCAGCTAATCATTGCACTAGAGGAGGTGAGCATTACAAAAGCAGATCCGGTCCCTCGCTCCCCCTTTTTACTCGTAACTGGCAGAGTAAAGAGATGAGTTTTAAATAACGATGATGATGACATAATTGCTGATCTCATCTCAGCCTCGAAGCTACGGAAGACTGCAGCATGAGACATCGCACCACCAACGGCAGTGTCACCGTCATCCATCGTGTACCAGCATCAGCGGCAATTCATTAATCATGATTATTAACTTTTATTTAAATCCGTTGTAGATCAGCGCGCATCGATAATGCCGCGCGAATCGTGACCGCTGTGTTGCCAGCCTGTTCAAAAACGGATTCCTAATTTCGGCGAGTTCCTTCTCTCACTCTCATGATGTTGATGATGATGATGGAAAAAAGATTTTGGCTCGATCAGTTAGTGCTGGTTCCCATTTTAGGTCCCGGAGTTTTATTTGTTCACCTTAACACCTCGGTGCGGATTGGCTTAAGACACGTCTCGGTATCTTCAAAAGCACCCCTCGCTGCTGATCTCACTCTCTGCATACTCACTCCGCTTCATGGGACGTGACCTTCGGCCACCGGTGCGCCCAAAAGCGTTACATAAGTTGATCGATATCGTGCGCGAACCGCGTTCGCTCCGTTCGCCTTCGTCTCTTCACGACAGACAACCGGAGATCGCATTTAATAATCGACACGGCGCGCGTACCACGTGCCGCTTGCAACGCAAAACCTGTCTTTAAGAGCCGTACTCTTTCGGGTCAACTCAGTGCTCCACCCTCCATGACACGAGACCGACGGTTAAGCCAAGGTGTGGCCTGTGGCCTTTCAAACCCGAAAACTGGGTCACGGAGCGGAATTTGATGACTTTACAAAAAACGCAAACACAATAGCGAGATCCCATCCTTCTTCTTTTCCTCCCGGTGGCCAGAACCGGGACTGCGGGACTGGTGTGCTCCCCAAAAAACGGACTGCGCCGAAAAGCCTCAGAATCCGAAGCGTCATCTTCGTCATCAAGTGAGGGCCATCGCAAGAGTATCTTGTCGCGATCGCGATGAGAACCGCGGGACCTATTAAATCCGTTAGTCCGATCTCCCCCCCCCCCCCCCATCGTTCCATTTTCGGTGCTTTAGACAGTTATTTGAACAAGAGCCAGGGCTGCTGCTGGTGCTGACTGTGACTTGCTTGGCGGAGTAATGATCCCTGTGGTTGACCAGGGCACGTGGCCGCAAAAGACCAGAAAAAAAAACAAACGACCAGATCATCGCTCGTCTCATGGCACGGTCAGTTGATAGTGGAAAATGATGGAAAAACGTGGCCACAGTGGCCCCAAAAATCTCGTCAGATTGTATGTTAATGTGCGCCAGCGCCATCATCGCTCGGAAACCATTGCGAATGCCAGTGTGGCGGCCCTTGGCGGCCTACAGGCCAATCATCTCGCCATCTCGCCGCGGTTTCCAAACTCTCGCGTAGTGCTGCTGAAGTGGAGCTAATGATGGAATAAACGATGGTGGAATGGTGCTGGGCTCGCGAAGGAAAAAAGTTCTTTTCCATGCAGCACCATTCCTCTGGCGTGCGGTTGGCGCTACCGTCGTGCGCTGTATTGTTGCTCGTGTGTTTGAATGAGTTCCTAACTGTCTGTCTCGGTTCGTGGTGGAAGCATAGCACCACTGGTACCGGCGGAAGGAAGCCACTGGGAATGTGTATTTCAAGCCAGGGCCAGGATGATAATTGCTGGCGTTAGCTGGGCCAGCGTGACGTGTGCCAAAACTCCACACGACCACCAGAGAACCGTTGTCTGCGTGTGTAGAGAATCGACCACAATGGGTTCGCACGCAAGAACGCAGCATAATGGCCCCGGGGATGAGGCTGGTAATCTTGCGCCCAAGTTAATCGTGTTAGCTGCGAAGCGTTTACCAGCGGTATTGTCTGCTGATCGCGATCTCAATCGCGTATGGTGCGGAAATCGAAATCTTGTGAGGGTTCACATTCGTTAGGATGCTATTCATGTCTTTAGCTATGATCACCTGCATCCTAAAGCACGGAACAACTATCTAAAGGAGTGATTATTATCCTGGCGGATAAAGTAACCATTCTAACCATTCTTTAAAGAACATCTCAACAGATACGGAAACCTTTCGTTGCGCTAAGGAAAGAATAGAGATACGGATTTTTGTTTGGTGACCATAACAGATTTTAATAGAACTTAAAGGTCTGCATCCACAGTGAGGCAGTTTATTTTAATTTGTGTATCGATAAACATGTTTTGATTATCACACAAAATGTCGCAAGAAGTAGTCTCTTGTTAGTGCGATAAGTGGATTAAGCTCTATTTTATTAGTAAAAGCTTTTCAGAATTGTTCTTCATCATGCAATAACATTAAGGCCACCGAGAACATTCTGCATTCCGTCATGCATTCTCGCTATTCATTACCAGTTAGCGCAGTCCCCAAAACACCGTACTATCAGCTCATCTTGATGCTAATTTTAGCATAATAGAATAATTGGCATGCACGCTTTAGGTAGCATGCAGCACGCGCAGAAGTCCCGTAATGCCGTTCCACTGCAAATGCGTTCCCTGGCCATGGCCATAGAGTGACAGAACGATTTTTAATTGGTCAACCCAAACCCCCGTAGGCCATCAATGAGAAACCTAACGCACAGAGAAACACACAGCAGCTAGAACACCGTTAGTTGGCAGTAGAACCGAAGCGGATCGAATTGAATGCAGCATAAAATTCGAACTCAACTCATCGCAACGGTTGGGCGGAAGTGGTGGTCGCGGCATTTTTTATGCTAATGTCTGCTTCGCGTACGCTTTCGCACCCATGATAGCAGACGGTACGCTAGCCGCCAGCTCACCGCTATCGTCAAAGATAGGCCAAGAATGCTGACGACACGGTGCTCGAGCGCGCGCTCGCGGTAATTAATTGTTATCGCACGTTCCCCGTTAGAATCGATGTGTTTGCCTTGGACTCTCCAGTCAGACACCCGCTGGTGTCTTGTGAGCATCTCGTTCACCTCCGAGGTGATGGAAGCGTGATCGAATACCAACGGATCGACCGACGGATAAACACATCCGCCTGGAATGGCCATAATTACTCCTCTTTCTTCTGGATCGCGCGTAATTGTTATTATCCTTTCGGCGTTTGGTCTAAGCGCAGCCGCAGCACATGCCGGATGGAGCGATTCATTAAAAATTCAAATGTTTGCCAAAACTCCCCCGGACCGGCCGGTTGCCCCAGATCCTTTGGGGATCGCGAGAGATCGCTAGATGCGCCACAGAAGAGAGCAGGATGACGAAGGCGATCCCGCGGCACCGGATGCCAAAGGTTTGAAGCGTTTAATTTAGTGGCGCTCGAAAACAGGACGCCCGGTGGGCCCAAAATGAGGCCACCCGGGACCGGGAGCAGGCGGCTAAATTATTGGTTTCGATTGCGCGATCACGAGCATGATCGCGAGGTGGACTGTTACCGTTCTAGCCGTGTGCTATCTGTGCTACCGACGGAGCGGTCCCGGATTGAACCGAACCATCATTTTATCAATTTACAGCATTCGCAACAGCAACAGTTCCCCTCCGGGCGCTAGGTGAAGAAAGATAGAGAGAGGTCAAAACTGGGCCAACCGAAAACAGAAAAAGCAGAAAACCCTCTAATGAACCGAACCGGACCGACAAGCGGCGCTCGTGCGCGCACCCGCTCGGTGCGGCCTTTTGGCTTTGGCGATAATCGACGAGCGATCTCGGAGCGATCTCGATTCTCGTTTTGATTTTCCCCATCATGATTTGTGGCCGTTTTGCAACGCCGATCTGCAACGCGCGCTCGCCGTGACCTGGCTTAGGATGGGGATTGGTGGTCAAACGGATAGCCAGCCAGCTAGCCAGCCAGCCACGGATTATGGCAGGAAAGGTAACGCGCTGGTCGCGCTAGTCTATCGTTAGAGGCGAGATGACCCATTTTTTGGGCTCAGCGAGCGAGAAAGCGCACTCACAGTGAGCGATTCGTCTGGTAGGCTGGTAGAATGGCGTTTGATTCAAACTCTGGAGCACACGTGACGCGAAGAAAGAAACAATAATTAACCGCGAATACAATCACCAGCCAGCAAACGGGCTTGGCGTGTGCTTCTAACCACGCTGATCATCAACACCACACTGAGAGCACATCAGCGATGGGTCATCAGCATCAGTCGACGCATCGAATCGATTCGTTTAATGAGCAGCAACCTCTCGGTTTGGCCTCGATGTGGTTGCCGATGCCCTGATTTCAATGCAACCGGAGCCCACAAGCGTCAAAGTGATGTCTCTTCGAGGTTTCAAAATTGAACCAAACCAACATGCAGGCATGTTGCGCCCTATGCTGTGAGTGCGTTGCTTGATCATGCGTTCAATTGAAGCCGAACTCCGATGCCTATTGATGGGTGGCTGGCGTTGGGTGCAATAAACTTTTGGAACTGTTGTTCGACGATGCTCGACGATGTGCCACGCACTTGCGATGCCAAGGTCTCAAACCATGCATTAGCACCCCGCCGGCGGGCATTCCACACATCACTGTTAAGGCTAATGCACAACCGCGCATCTGGCTCCTTTCGATGCCAGCCGGAGGAAGGTTCCAAGGCGCTCGCACGTAAACATAGCGGTACCTACTGGCCCATCCCCAATGATTTTTTGGGTGAGAAGAGGGTGGAAATCGAATTTCAATTTATTTTCCATTTGCTGCCACTGCTGCTGCTGCTCCTTGATAGTCCCGTACCTTTCACACTCTGGTCTGCTCACTCACTGGCCACGGGCGGGAGTGATTCTGGCAGTCGATGGCCGCGGGCGTGTGCTTAAAAGGTGCGTAAGAACCGGAGAACGAACGAAAGCGCTCGGTGGAAAAGTACGTTTGCTTTCAATGACCTCGGGCTCGCTCGATCACTCGCTGGTATCTAACGGATTCCTGCTATTGTTAGCGAGTGCCAGGGCTCACCCGCGGAAAAAAACATCGTTTTCCATACCGTCGTTATGCAGTTGCGCCCCTCGGTGCTACCTCTTTAACTTCATTCAAAGCTTTTACCGGATCCCCAGGGGGAGCATTTGGTTGAAGGTATTGCTAGTGAACGAGTACATTTGCCTTGGAACTGGCCAGTTATCATTCGAATTGGCTGGTTGGCTCGTTCTGGTTTCATTTCGGTTTCTGGTTCTCGGTCAAGCAGCGAGCCACGAACTGGAGATCGCTTACTGTTGCGGGAACATTGCAATTTGCATTTGATCGACGATCAGCAAGAAGTAAGTAAGCTCTCTCTCTAACTCTTCGTGTCTCTCTTCGTGTGATTGCTGCTTTCCATTTCCATTTCCCATGTGCTTAGTGCATTGCTTAGAGGAAACCGGAACACTTACAGTCTAGTCGGGATCTACTTTGCGCACCGGCACGATCATCCTCTCAGCTCTCGGACTTCATTGCTCTCAATGTGCTGCGCCAGGGAAAAATGGGGGCATCAGGAAGGGGAAAATCCATCTGACCCCTAACCTAGAAAAACATGGCGGCTAATTGAACTTTGCAAATCGAATCATTGCGCTGGCGGCCGAAAAGCACATCAAAAGCGCGAAACCGACCAGCAACGAATCAGTTCGCCAATTTCGTTGCCACAAAGTAGGCCCCTACGGATTGCGCTGTGAACAATTCCGCAGCGCAACGCGAGCCTCTCGGATGTAATGAAATTAATGGCAATCAAAGGCATCTCAGCATGCGTGCCGCGGGAATGAGGCAATCCCAGCAACGAGCGGAGTTCTACATACATTACGCCTCCCAACCCGTGACCGCATACGTACAGTGCTCGGCAATGAATAATTAACAAATAAAGGTCTTGCTGGCATTTCTCACTTCATCTCGAGCCACCCCCCGGGGGGCCACGTCACTATCGTTGTGTCTCTGCTTCCCACATACACGTGAGCATCTTTGGACGGAAGTTATCTGTAGTCGAGTGAGTAGGTGGTACGTGAGCATTAGACCACACCACCCCACGGTCACCAACACGCACCCAAGCACGCACGAACGCAGTACGAAGAAAGAACGCAGTTGAAGTCTTTCGTGCTGCCTTTAAGCGACGAACCCCCTAGAGCGGTGGAACTCATGATGACATCATTTGTTGGCACTCAGCGAACACTTAAAGCGTTGCCGTTCTAGGTGGCCAAGTAATGTCATTGCCGGAGGTGATTTTCTATCAACAACCACGGGCCGCGGAATGGAACAAGACGAGTTTGTCCTGCCCTTATGCGTGCCTTCTGCGTGGGTTGTCCGCCTGCGAAAACAATGAACAACGTTCTTGACGTTGGCCACGCCGAAATCGATCGCTCTCCTGATCCTACATGAGTCACGCAGTGGCGTAGATCGTGCGGATGGTGGTATGTGTCCGCGCTATTTCACGAGCTCACTCACGATTTTGCAATTTGCCAACAACGCGTGGTGGTGGCTTTTATCCGAACGAACCGAATCGAACCGAAGCGAGCGCACAAAACCTCATTTTATTCCATCTCTCGACCTTGCTCCGAGGAACGTGCCAGCAGCGCAGCAGCACCACCACCACAACGCAGCCCGACATTAGCGGCCATTTCATTTGCCTTTTGGGAACGTGCGAGCGGCAGGGGATCGGAGGGTAAAAAGTTCATGGGAACAGAACGGCACTGGGAATAAAACCGGAGCCCTCTGAGACACCGGGAGGGGGACGCGAAAGAGAATCAGTCAGGGGGTTTTTTGCACAGTTATTCTTGCACCTTCAGCACGTTATGCAATAACCATTTTCTCACACCCCTATCCCGAGATAACAATTAATATTCGCTACGGAACTAGCACCGAAGGTGTTGCTGGTGTTCCTCCGGGCGAGGTTGTGAGGTTTCCCGGGCGGATCAAAAACCGACCGGGCGAGCCCTCGATAACGGGCCCGTTTGTTGGACCTGCGAGGTTAAGTAGAGCGAGGAAAGTGAGGCCAGACCGGGAGTACATTTGCCTAGGGACACAGGGCGCACGACGGGGCGTCAGCGAAGGGTAGCACCGGTAGCGTGTGATTCCACCGGCACAGAACGGATCCACCGGAAAGCCGTTAGCAGCGGTAGGAAGCACCGAGATGCTGATGGTAAATTGATATTCATAAAGAGCTCAGCCCGGACACCCGGCGGGCTTTCAGGTGCTATGAGAGTACCTCTTTAATGGCAAAGATGCTTCTCTCTTTGAGCAGCAGGACCAGATCGTGCGCTGGTTTCCCTTTCCTTCTTAGTTTCCCGACAAAAAACATCTCCAAACCTTCAATCATTTGCGATGGGGGGCGCGCTCCGATCACCGGTATGCAAAACATTGAAAAACACTAAAATCCCATAATCATCCGGATAAATGATCGCATCCTTGATCGCCTCGCGGTTGATGGTGCGATGAAGCAACGAAAACGAGCTTCTGCCTTACGATATTTATGCGGTCTTTGAATGAAACACAACAAATCAAACGCAAACCAGCGCTGGTTCCGCCTCCGTGTATTCGTCCGGTGAATCGTGAATCTTCCAACCAGCAAGCTAGCCAGCCCTTTACCAGTGACCGAACCGACCATGGGGTCCAACCATTTTTAATGATTAACAAGCGTGACGGTGTACTTTACAGCCACCGGTCGCTGACGCGTCGATACCGTCGGTAAAAGGTTGCAGCCTCCCCTCCCGATGGAGGCCCTTCTTTCCGCTTGTTCGATCGCGATGCAACGCGGTGCATTTCATAGCCGCTCCGTTGTGGCAGCAGATGTAGTGGAATGTTTAAAAATTATGAAGACACCTTTTCGATGGGCGGCCTGGGCCAAGAGAAGAAGCGACTTAACGGTGCTGGTTCGATGGCCGGTGTCTGTGCCGA
Source organism: Anopheles aquasalis (assembly GCF_943734665.1). NCBI lineage: Eukaryota > Metazoa > Arthropoda > Insecta > Diptera > Culicidae > Anopheles > Anopheles aquasalis. The sequence goes on along the minus strand of NC_064878.1, from coordinate 60,435,192 downwards.
CCAGGACCACGGCGGATCTTGCTGACAGTCGCCATTTGTACTTACTTTCAACTCGCTTCGAAGTTACGCAACGTTTGCGCTTCTACAACAAAGGGGTAATGATGGACTGCGGTGGCACACCACCGGCACCAGCACCACCTGGAACAGGGACCGGTTTCCTTGGCCGGGTTCCTTGTTTGCACCGCCCAAAAAGGGAGAAAGGTGGTGGACGATTGCTCAACGTTATCCTTGGATCCTGGTTCGGTTGGAGCGTTTTTTTTTCTCTCGAACACGATCTACACTACGCGTTTTGTCTCTCTCTCTAAAGAGAGGCAGAGAGAGAACGGCCTTGCACGGATCACTGTTTCACTCTTTCAATTTGCGGCACACACTCATACACCTTGGACACGATCAGCAACAGCACACAGAACAGGGAGAGAGAGAGAGAACGAGCACACACGACTACCTCACGGTATGCATTTTCTTCTTCTTCGTTGCAGCTCTTGTTGTTGTTGCACCATGCACCTCACACAACACCTTGCTAGCGCTTCCTTCCTGTTGAAATAACACAATCAAACACACAGATACACAGGCACGCACGCACAGATGGGACGAGAGACAAAAGACAAACAGAACATTAACGATCGGAGTGAGAAACGGATATTCAAAATTAAAATTCTGCCACCCTCTGGCCCAGCGGTGGCCATCCGTCGTCGCCGTCGTCGTTGAGACATCCGAGGCACACATACACAGTGACGCGCAGCAGCACCAGGCACCACCAGCGGGGCTCGACCTGATCGACCGAGGATAATGCTGCGTGAAAACGCTTAATTTCCCATGTCGTACAGGCATTCCCATCTTCTTGAAACGAGATTTCTGGATGGGGGGAATTCAAGTTCGAGACACAGGTGGTCTGTGGTGGTGGTGGCGGCGGTGGAGCGCCAAGACCTTCACGATCCGCTCGCAACATTCTTTCTCTCCCATTCTACCAACTCAAGGATCTTCTGTGGCTGGAGCCTCTTCGTGAGCCTCGAAAGCAATATTTTGCCACCAATCTACCAGCGGGTGTCACACTGGAGCGAGGAGGAAATAAATATTTCATCGCAACCACAAAGCTCGATCGCTCGATCGCCGACAACGAACGAGAAACAGGGCAAAGCAAAGAAATAAAATAGGAGGAAAGACAGAGAGAAAACAAACAAATAACACACGGCACACAACAAACTAAAACAAAATAACGTCTCCAGCGGTGATCACAGCGATCAAGTGACGGCGACGGCCGTCCAGTTGGCCGTCCAGTTGGTTTGAGTGAATGGCACCGTGCGGCGGCAAGGTAAAGGCAAAGGAAAAGGCACAGAAAATCTTAAAACTACCACCACACTGGTCTGAACGGCGCGATCTGGTGATCGTGTTCGCACAGATGACGAAAGCCTTTGCCAAGTCCGCCAAACGGGCTCGCCTTGCACTCGCGGTTCAACAGACGCGGCACATGACAGCGGAGCACGGATCAACACAACACACTTACTCTCTTTACCGCTACGAGGCCACGGACCGATTGAGCCAGTTGACTCGGGAGATTTCAATGCGAGACCAGGCCAGAGACACGGGGAATACCTTGAGAGCCGACGATGCGCTCGGTTCGTGCTCGCTGCGTTCGCTTTTGCG
>NC_064878.1:60423548-60428548 GCF_943734665.1 Anopheles aquasalis | reverse complement strand
TCTGTACCGAGAGCTAACATCTTAAACGCTGAACTACAAAAATGCAGGCACAATTTTACGTATCTTTCCAATTGAAAAACAATAAATCACTCACTTGGAAAGCAAAACCACCTCAGCCAACGACACTGCTCACTTTCTGTGTCGCTGCATTGCGAAGGTGCCTCAATTCATTCGATCTTATCGCTCTTATCGCACTCCGTCCGTCGGCTTGTCAGTTGATTGCGCTTGTAATTGCCTCATTGCGCAGGTGATTTACGATGACAGTTTGTCAGTAACAAACCTCTGGAAACTCGGTGAAAGTGCCATTTTGACGAATCGGTATCGCGCAATCCATTTTACGGCCCCCTCCACCAAAGCCACCAATATGCATCTAAATGTCGCGGTCACCATCGCGCTTTTGGTGTTTTTATGTGGTACGCATCACACCTTCGCTCAGCTGGAGCTGGCCAAAAACTACGTCTGCACCGAGGACTTTTGTGATGTAAGTATCAGTCCAGTAGTGGAGGCCGAGTACCATCCCCACATGATCTTATGTGCTCCTCTCCCCACCTCGGCGGAAGAACTATCGAGAGAACAGCGAGTGCGAGGTACTGAAGACCGCTTGCCGTGCACAGAACGCAACGCACAATGGCATCATCTTCCCTTCGGCGACACCGTGCTCATGCTGTCGGACGTGCATCGAGAATCTGCGTCTCGGAGATGATTGTTCCGTGGGTGGACTCGGTTATCCCGTACCGGCCAGTATCTGCGGCCCCGGCCTGTACTGTAAGGTGGCCGAAGGCGACGAGCATCCGACCTGTCAACCGAGTACGTATTGGCCGTGATAGATGGGCGCCAGGAGATAGAGGGACAGGCGGCGGATTGCATTTTTGTCTTGTCCGGTGTTTTCTGTTCTGTTACTCCTTTCCCAGTGCTCGAGTCCAGCAAGTGCTACACCGCCCAGAAGGAGTTTGATGAGCAGCGACAGCAAGGGCTTATCGGGCATCTGATGCAGCGACCGGACTGTGATGCCGACGGCCACTATCAACCCGTTCGCTGCATTCCCGGACAAACGTAGGGGCCGCACGCGCTCGATGTGTGGTTTCGCTTTAAAAGCACTTAGCCGCTCCTCTCTCTCTCTCTCTCTCCCTCTCTTTCCCCAGATGCTATTGTGTCGATGAGGATGGGCAACGCATCTTCGGAGAAGCGGTCCACACGGCCAGCATACAGATATCGATGCGATGCGGTAAGAGAGAGACAGAGAGAGAGAGAGAGAGAGAGAGAGAGAGAGAGAGAGAGCTTGGCAGAACGATGGTGACGCTGACGTTGATGATGGGTTTGTCCCGTTTATTTGCAGAATGCTCGCGACTGGCCGCGAAAGCCCGCAAGCTACTCAACTCCCAGTACCCGGTGCTGACCTCACGGTGCGACTCGAAAGGTTCGTTCGATCAGCTGCAGTGCGTCGACGAGATGTGCGTCTGCGTGGACATGCACACTGGCCACCCAACGTCCGACCTACGCAACATTAGCCGTGGTGTTTCGATTCTACCGTGCTGTACGTAGCACTGGCCGAGCGGGCGCGTAAACATTTGATAAACCCCAGACCCTTTTCTGTACAGTCGACAGGAGGTTACACGAGAACACAACGTATCTACGGGATTGCGAGAGCGTCAAGATGACGCAACTGTACGATATTAGCGAGTTTGAGGCCAATGATTTCAATGTGCTTGAGTTCGATCGTGACATTTGCCAACCGGACGGGTACTACGATCGCATCCAGCGTCATCCGACCGAAGGATATCTGTACTGCTCCGATCGCGATGGTGCGATGATCGAGAACTTTCAGGCGCCGCTGAACTCACGCCTTGCTGCGACCATGACCTGCAGTAAGTAGCACCTCCCCGGGGGGTCACGAGGTCGATGAGAAATTGTCTTATTATCACGTTGTCCTTCCAGAGTGCGCTAAAGCGAGGAAGCTGCTGTTGGATAGCAAAAGCCTTGAGATTCCGGAGTGTTGTCCCAATGGCAACTACCGCAGTTTGGCCTGTCGTCGTGGTGAGTGCTATTGTGTGGATGAGGATGGCAATCAGATTGGTATCGAGCGACCGGAAAAGGATAAGCACAAGCTGCCGTGTTACAATGGTGGTGACTACTGCGCGAGTGGACCCTCTGAGTCTGAGTAACCGGTACGTGACCATCGGGTTGCGGGAACGTTTGACGAATTTCAATTACCATTCCGGTGGAGGCGCTGTTCGGACACGTGTCCGTAAGGTGTCGCCAAGTTATGGTGATCAATAAACAACAATGTCGCCACTGACCGTGTAGCTTCCCGGCTGAACAATCATTGCAAGCAACAAGTTGCTCCATTTGACGTTTTTTTAAACAATCATTAGCATTCCAAATGGACTGGAAACGACAGAGTGCCCAGTAGTGTTTAATGGCCCGGTTTTCTTCCAACAAATCTTTATTTAATCCTAGCTTATCTTACCAACAATGTAAACGGAACATAAAAAACACAAAAAACACACAGACAATGGCGCACAAGTGGCTCGAGCTCGAGTTGGAGAGAGAATACCTTTTTTTTTCTGCGGATTCTCAAGATCCTCGCGGTTCACTAGAACACTGACGTTCTATGGCCGGGCCCAATCGGGGAACGTGGCCATCTCCGGGTAGATGAAGGCACCCCAGGTGGGGAAGAGGACCCAGATGACGATCAACGTGAATGCCGACGGACCGATGCCGGCGATGACCATATCCTTGGTTGGAATGTTGCCCACCCCGGCGACGATCGCGTTCGGCGGTGTACCGACCGGTAGGTGGAACGAGAAGCTACAGATGATGGCCACCGGAAACATCAGGAACAGTGGATGAATTTCAATCGCGACGGCCTACGAAAGACAGACATGGAAAAGGAATAGAAGAACGCGACACCAATCGAGTGGATCCAACTCGGGGACTGCACCTACCACTTCCGCCAACACCGGGAGCACAATGTTGCAGATGGCCACGTTCGAGGTAAACTCCGTGAGGAACTCGCCCACCACGCACAGTACGAAGAGCAGGACGAGCGGTGGCAGAACCTTGAGCCCTACGAGTGACTGGGCGAGAAGGACAGCCATACCGGAAGAGCGACCACCCTCGGCTATGGCAAAACCGCCCCCGAGCAGGAACAGCAAGCTCCACGGTGTCTTTTGGTTGATAAAGCGCCACGTGATAAGGCCCGGTGAAGCGTGGCGCGGGAGACGACCTGGAAACGAAGGTACGTGAATTGAAGGAGGGTTAAGGTATTTTCATTTTAGTGACATATTTTTTCATTTTTTCGTGAATGTCGATGCTTTCAAGAGTATTGTGTTTTTTTTTAATCGAAGAAAGATGTAGATTTTTTTTAAATCCACGCTTCATTCATGACTCTATGAAGCTCACTGCTTTGATTTGTAATTCGGTTTTTTAGGCATAATCGTAAAAAAACTCAATATTAATTTGTATTTTTTGATAACCCATCACGCAGCTACGATGAGCACGTTTGTTTGTCCGAATCAAAGGACTTGCCCCTTAAGATTTAAGCGACGAACCCGGTTTTATCATACTGCGATCACTTTTTCAACTTCAAACATCTGCCAAAAATCGAAATATAGGAAATTCATGGAAAAATTGACGGAGTTACCTGGATAAACTTATAATTTAACAAAAACATACTGATTTGTATTTTTCAGATGACCAAGAACGGGGCTAAGGTGGGCCTAGGAAATAAAACCTTTTCGAAAACACGTCTTCATAAACTTGATGTCATGCATCAAGTTTTAAGTGAATTTACGCTAAACTAAAACCAAATATTCTTGAAAAGTTGTAGTTCAATATGGCGTTTACTTTAAAAAATTATGTAGAATGGTTTCTTCACAAAAAATCACCAAAAGTGAGCCTTTTTTGGCCTCGAAATAACTTTAGCCCCCCTTAAAGGCGTTTTCGTCAAAGTTCAACTCAACGAAAGCTTTTATGTTCAAGTTTTCTGAACATAGAGCTTTTAGCACACTGGGCGCGTGTTTCTTTTGAACGCAAGAAATAATCGCAACAATCGCTAACACATTAAAACGGACAGAAATAGTAAACTAGTAAATAGTAAACTCACCTCCCCCCTTGTGGAAAAATCTGAAGCAACTCCAATCGGAGGGTACGATAAACAGCGCAATCACAATGAAAATGGCAGGTGTTGCGTCTCGAATTCGACTGTACGGCACAAGAGAAAAGAACAACCAGTGAAGTTCGTTATTGATGGAAAATGGTAGCGGCACTAGCACTTACACAGCGGGTAGCATTTCCGCCCATCCACTGGTGAAACCAGGCTCTCGGGTAAAGTACAGCACTATGGAAAGAATGAAAAAGAACGCTACTCCTCGTTCGTGGGAAGTCATCGGTCCGAGCTCTCGGTAACGCTGCAGAATGACCCGCTTCGCAACTGCCTCACCCTCCGGTCCAATATTTGCTGCCTTGGCTTCAGCGCTATACGGCCTGGGGATCACAAAAAGATGAATAGGCGTTACTGAACATCCTGAAACACTACTATGTATCGTGATACTACCTAAACATGCCCATAAACAGCCACTGGAGGTACATCCAGGTGAGAAACGTGTACACCAGCATACCGGGCACGTTGTAGAACATAAATTTCGGGAAATCGATCCCTGGGGCATCCGGAAAGCGGCTCTCGTAGATACCCTTCAGCGTGAGATTAGCACCAGAGCCAACGATCGTACCACATCCACCGCACGTTGCCGCATAGGCCGTTCCGAGGAAATAGCAAAGCGTTGTCTTAGTTGGACGAGGTGCTCTGGCGCAAATAAGTGCATCGGATTGATTATTAGGTGGAAAACGAACAGAACCTTGCCCAACTTACTTCTCCTCCTGACTGGAACCACTTTCCAACGATTTGGATTCTTCGTACATTTTGCAGATTCCTTGCTGGAATAAAAGAGGCAAATGTCTTGCTATTGAGCGCCAAATTACGAGCACAATTCTTAAGCCTA
>NC_064878.1:60398548-60421048 GCF_943734665.1 Anopheles aquasalis | reverse complement strand
TGAGGTCTCTTTGTGCGTCGCATATGCTTCAGCATAATATTTGTAAGTAGCTCGACTGTTCGACAGCTTCATGTTAGAAATGTAACTCTTTTAGACAACACAATCGGGCCATTGACGCCACAAGCTTATTAAACAATAAGCGTGCTGGTTGATTAGAAAAGAAGCGAAATTTTAATTTGCTGCCGCTATAAACAGTAGTGTTATCGATCGCGTCATGGGAAGGACCCAAGGTCCGCGCGTTAATCAATCAATAAAACGTTTATTATTGATTACGGGAAATCTTGTTCACAAGCATGTTTTGAGTAAACAAACACTTTGCGGATCGTTTGATGAGCAGTGCGAATTCGAATGCGGAAAATCCTTGATGCGTTTATAATAGTGTTGCGGAATGGGCTCGCTAATGGGTGTGATAGTGCTCGCGATCGATTGATTTGCTCGCCTAGCGATGAATGGAATGATTGCCAACCAATTGTCGAATGAAAGTGACGATGGTTTAAGTGAGTTAGACATCGATCTGCCCGATTTTCTGTTCACTTAAAATATCCATTAAATAGTATATATCATTTTACTAGAGGGTTAACGTAAAGCGACAGGTCTCGTAATTATAACTCGAATAAAATAATGTCCCACTTGAGCTACTGTAAGTGCGATTTGGGGATTTCCTTGCACCTAGCACCAGAAACAAGTTCCAACCAATTAATTGAAAAAGCAGCAGTTGGTGGGACTGTCAGGTTTTTTACACTCTGACTAGCCTCTAAACCACTTAAACCCAGGCTTCCCAGGATTGGGAAACGACTTACTGAGAGAATCCCTTTATAAAATATTCGTGATCGTGTGATTTCCTTTTTTAATCTACCGCTGCTTCAAACATACTTACACTTTTTATGATCTCATCTCAATCGTCTACGATGCAACGAAACATTACGCAAAAACAACCAACATGCAGTACGCAATCTTAAACATTAATTGTATATTTATTGTATGTTTTTTTCTTCTCCCTATTCGCTAGCTCCAGGCCCCACGCCAATCAGTTTGATCTGCCTGCCCGTGTTTTGTCGGCGGTGCTGTCATTTCCTATCAGGTTTTCACATTCTGTACAGAATATTATTTACTCGTCGGCTCTATCTCCTTTGTCTAGACCGTTCGTGTCATCTTATCAACAGTAACGCTATGCTGGCACAGCGTCACGCGCTATACTAAGGCGTATTGTGCATTGCACCGCTCACCACTCACACAATTTCGCTATGGAAGACTAACACGTAATTGCACATTCCTATGCTAGTAGCTGCACTCCCAGGCTGTGCTACGGCGCAGGCACATTTTCGATTATCATCCAATGGGGTTTCGAATGGTAGAAAGAAGTAGTAAGTACCATACACGTGGCGCGTGTCTCGATTGTAAAATGCAGGTAAAATTAATAGAGTAGTACCACACTTTTCTAGCCATCCAACGATCCGAGGGATGGGATGCTACCACTATCGAGGATGGTGTGCATGGAGCGCGCACGGCAAGATTGTTTCGACGAGTGTCCAACATCCATCTCCCCAGTCAGTGCGGCAGTAACAATGCATACGATCAGCAACATTAAATGCACATCAAACACTACCATCGGATCGCTTCGCACTACCACACAGAAACACACGATGTTTGGCACTCGTTTTGGTTCGAAATTACAAAATAACGCCTAGTTGTTCTACTGTTGTTCTCGTGCCCGTTCTTGAACTATGACCTCGCCTAAAATCTCGATAGGATCACCACAAATGCATGCATGCATGTATCGGGGGATTACAGCAACGTTGCGTTCAGATGCGCTGTTGCATTTAGTGCCAGCGTTGCATTCGTTGCATTGAGAGGCCTCGCCCAATCGGGGAACGTCGCCAGCTCCGGGTACACGATCGCGCCCCACGTTGGGAAGCTGGCCCAAACTACGAGCAGCGTGAATATCGACGGACCGATGCCCGCGATAGCCATATCCTTGATCGCAATGTTGCCCACCCCGGCAACGATCGCATTCGGTGGCGTTCCGACTGGCATATGGAAGGCAAAGCTGCATGACATCGCGGCCGGGAACATTAGATACAGTGGATGAATCTCGATAGCGATAGCCTGAGGAATGAGAGAGAGAGTGTGTTTAGTTCAGAAGGTCACCATCGATCGAGTCGTCTCTTACCATTTCCGCTAACACCGGTAGTATGACGTTACAGATGGCCACGTTCGAGGTGAATTCCGTCAATGTTTGAGCCGTCAGACAAACGACAAACAGTAGCAGCAACGGTGGCAGGAATTTCAATCCCGACAACGAGTTACCGAGCAGTTTCGACATTCCTGACTCACGACCACCCTCGGCGAGTGCGAATCCTCCGCCGAGCAAAAAGATTAAGCTCCACGGTACCTTCTGGTTGATGAACTTCCACGTGATCAGCCCTGGGGTGGCTTCAGTGGGGAGACGGCCTGAAACAAAGTGAAATAAATTAATCCATGGCATGAAATGGAGACGGACAACAAGCGAGTCGACGAGAGTAGTGCCGTACCTGGATTGCTGCGGCAGAACTTAAGACACCGCCAGTTGGCAGGAATCATGAAGAGCACAATTACGATGAACATAGCCGGTGTGGCATCCTTAATCTTGCTGCAGAAGGGGATAAAGGAAGGATCAGAATCAGTCCAATCGATCATCAGTGTCTCGCAACTTACACTTTGTTCAGGATATCCGCCCAACCGGTGATGAAACCGGGCTCACGCGTGAAGAACAATACAACAGCGACAACGAACAAGAAAGCGACACTTTTCTCGTGCGATGTCATCGGTCCTAGCTCCTTGTAACGCGTCTCAATAACACGTTTTGCTACCGCTTCACCTTCCGGTCCAATGTCCGCTGCCTTCGCCTCGGGACTGTTTGGTCTGTGATGATGAAAAGAATGTGAAAATGACTTCTTGCTTTGTCCCCGTTAATCCGCCACGTCTTCCATACCTAAACATGCCCATGTACAGCCACTGCAGGTACACCCAGGTGAGGAACGTGTATACCAGCATACCGGGCACGTTGTAGAACATAAACTTCGGGAAATCAATACCAGGCGCAGTGGGGAAACGGCTCTCGTAGATACCCTTGAACGTGAGGTTCACACCAGAGCCAACGATCGTACCACAGCCACCCAGTGTCGAAGCATAGGCCGCACCGAGGAAATAGCAAAGCGTTGTCTTTGTTGGCCGAGGTGTTCTGAAAAAAAGCGCGAGCGGAATTGATTAACTTCTCTTCTTCTGGAACATGCTGCTGTCATCAACTCACTCGTCTTCCTTTTTCTCCTTGCCCAGCATTCCTTCCTCTTCTCCCGTCTTCTTCCTTCGCTCGTACATCTGGCAGAGTCCTTGCTGTTAGAGAGATTGTTCCGAAAACGAGCGTCATTAGATGCATCCGCACGTGCCACTACGTGTTCTTCTCCTATCTTACCGATTCCAGTTCCTCCAGCACCGCCTGCATAATGGGACACATCATGGCGACCGCAGCCGTATTCGAGATCCACATTGAAACGAACATCGTTACGACGGTCAGTCCAAAGTTAAGCCGCCGTTGACTGCAACCGATAATCGAGATCACCTTCAACGCCACTCGCTTGTGCAGATTACAGAACTCGACGGCGAGCGCAATGATGATGCCACCGATGAACATTAGCATCGTTTCCTTCATGTACATCATACAGGTACGATCGGTCTCCAGCACTCCCAGCACCGGGAACAGCACGATCGGGAGCATCGATGTGACGGGCAGCGGTAATGCTTCTGTGACCCAGTACAGCGACATGGTCACCACCACGAACATACACCGGTAGGCCGGTGTGGTATCGATGAGAAAGACGAGGGCCGCAATCATCGGTGCCAGGATGACCACCATCGAACGCCAGTACGCTCCAATGTATTTCACTGTTCTCCTACAGCAGCCAACACGTGGCGCTTCTGCCCTCTCCCTACGATCGAAAAGAGAAAGTCAATCACCAATCAATCAATCATTCAATCAATCAATCACCCATTTGGGAATGTTCTCAGGGCTTCTACTTACATCGCCACCGCTTCCTCTATCTGCAGTTCCTTGTGATCCGCCATGTTGGTTGTAGGAACCTTAGGCAATCATAAAAGAGCTCCACAGGGCTCTGAAAGGCAATGAGAAATCAAACAATAGAACATTAATCTACGCACGACCTTGCTCATCCTGTGATTGCTGACGCCCAAAAATAGGCTGCCTGGTCAGCGATCGAAGCATCGAGTGAGCCGCGCGGCCAGCGATTGCGTAAGTTGTGACGCCTGTGTTCTACAAACGGGGTGCGTGTACTGGCCACTACTGACCGTGGAATGGGCGAAAGGTTAGGGACTGCGAGTTACGCGTACGGGAACGTCGCTACGGGCATTGCCCTTTGGCAGCGATGCATGCTGCTCGCGCCTCGTGGCGCAGTGTGCTTATCATGAAATGGAATATTTTTTGTTTGTACTTTTTTGTACGTTTTTCCTTTTTTTTGTGTGCGTCTTCGTCACTATCAGCCAGCATTGACATTGAGGTGAGCATTAAATTTGCCCATCCGATGACGTCGGCTGTCCTTCCACTTCAACGAGGTCGAGTGGTTTGGCTTAGTTGCTGTGCGTTATCTGCGTTTAATTTCTTGTACTTGAAGGTAATCGATTTTATGGCTTGGTTTGTTTAGTCACTTACTACTATATTTGTATTTCGAACGAGGAGCAGAAGTTGTAATTAATCGACGCCAGAGCGACTGCTTTACGATCACAGCATTACTCTCATGCCTTGCTTGTGGCGTAGATAGATGATTCAAATAAATTCCTACAACATCCAGCGAACGAACATATAAGATGCATTGATGTATCATCTACTAGCACCAGTGCAGCTCAGAAGCCTCTTCCGTTGTTTTCCTGTTGCCATTTCGCTTCTAGCTGAGAGCATCGAATGGAATTACCGACGGAGTACCAAGAATCAAGAACAAGTTCCCCGGCTCTACTCCCATTCCGTTCCGTTCTATTTGCCCCGTGGCATCGTTCGTTCGATCTGCGTGCTACTACGCCTTTCAATTGCCTGCAAATGCCTGTGGACTGTGAACAGCAGACCAGCACATAATCCGGTCCGTTGTCCATTCGAGCGTACACAACACAGACCCCGTCAGGCTGACAGATAATGCAAAAATATTTATTCGCTCCAGCCTAGCCAGCCGGAACAGGGCTGTCGATAAGCGGCATACGCCGGATCGTTATCATAGACCGAGCGCCATTCTACGACCGGCAAACGCGCCACTAAGCATCCGCATTGCCCGGCTGCTGTGCCGTTGTCATGGCAGGAACCAGTTCTGTTTGCTGCAGCAAATGAGATTTCGGGACGGCGACAACGACAGCACCTCCAGGCTGACACTGAACTTGACCAGCGACGGCCACAGCACAGACTAAGATCAGGGTGTTGCGATGCGCACGATCGTTGGCGCGTGTTTCTGCAATAACCGGTTTCCGTGATGATGCCGAGGTGCCGGTATGATCACATCTGATCACCTGGACAGTAGACGATTTACATAGCAGAACGGCAAACCCCCGGCCGATTAATCGTGGGCGGACAAGAATCCCGGTTCGCTTTTCGACAGAAGGCACACCGACAGACCGACGGACGGAGAAGAACAAGTTCCAGGCGCAGTTACCGAGGGAAATCGAAAGTAATGCGTTGCGATACGGTATCGCGCACGTCAACAGGTGTTTAAGACCATTCCAAACCGGTAGCCCAAAGAGGAAATGGTAGCGAATGGCAAGCCCTCACCGTGCTGCGCTGTACCAGGGGAGCCGCTGGAGTTTGAACCTTAGGATCGTGATTTGCAACAAACGTGTGCCGCCCGCCGTTCCCGTAATCTGTTCGTGATTTATGTAGCCCAAGGGGCGTACACGCAGCCTTACCAGATAACGAGATAACGCGTATCAGAATGAACTGCGACCGGTTTGGGGAAGTTTAGAAAACAGCAAATGCTATCAACACCACAACGGAGTTCGCTACTACAGTGGCCTGCATTCCAGACTGAGGTTATTTACTTGCTTGCAAAAGGATTAGGAGGTAAAGAACAGATTATCCTGCCATTCCCCGGCCAGAGACAGTTGTAATCTCTCTCAAAACGAAGGCAAAAGCCGGTGCAACTCATGGTTTAACGAGAAGCCGGAAGCCGGATTAATCTGGATCTAGCAGGGAGCCCTCACACCCCCAAAAACGAAAAAGATAACGATCCGACCGAGTGTTATCACTTGCCTGCAACTTTTAGCACCGGTTAGAATCACGATAAAAGTGCATCCCCCCAGGAGAGGCAATCAGTAGAAAAATCGTCCAAAACAAATTTGGCAAAACGCGCACGATCAGATTACGCGCCCGGTTTTGGCCAAGGTCCATTGTTTGATCATATGGCGCATAACGGGCGCTAAAAATATCTGCTACTCATCCCCTCATTAGGGGCCAGGCAGAGGAAGCGGCCACGAAAAAGTTATGAACGAAACCGAGATGAACGGAACGTCACTTAATGTTCGGAACCGCGCGCGCCTTCCTCTCGCGACAAGCCACTAATTGACGTCAATTTTGAGCGACTACTGCGGCACTGCGACAGTGGCCTACGTTCAAACAACAGTCAGGCAGGCAAGTGTCGAACGAAAATCGAATCACTTCCCGACCCGCCAGCGGACGGCGTAGGTGGCTGCGGGTGTGGGCAAAGGTCGTACAAAGAACGCGTTTACGCAATCAACATGTGGCGCCGGCTCTGCGCACTTGAAACCGGTATCAGCAGCACGGCACTAGCGGATGGATGGATGGATGGATGGGTAGTTGTCCCCGTCATACCGTCCGTTTGGACAGTACGAACAACTTGAGCGGCACAGCATCACTCATCATCGCTCCGGGCAGCCGGTACCTTGACAAAGGCATGCCATCCGGTGCTAATCCGGTCAAGGTGGTGGCACACGCTCGCGCCGGTTGTGCATCCGATCCGGTGCGATATCGAATGCGAGGATCGGTCGGTTTTACGGGTCTAAATATAGGACTCTGGCCCAGGGAGGAGTAGACCGGTCAGACAAAACGCACCCTAACTGTAGTGTACTGTGGCGACCGCACGTCAATAGTCACGTGCGGCCGGTGGCTGCTTCTCCGGTGTGTCTGCATCGTGGCCGCGGTGTATTGCGTCAGCCAGCATCTTATGAGACAAGGCAGCCGGTAGACAGAAGTGGTGATATCTTTTACCGGAACGTCGCTGTAGGGGGCGATGATGCCTTCGTCTTATCGCTCTCTGTATTGACACAAGACGAGCCCGCAGCGAAGACGTCGACGACGACGCCCAGTCACGAAAACAATGACCGGCCACATGATGATGATGATGATGATGATGAGGTGGATGAGTAAGTCTCGGTGTCTGTTGCGCCGTTCGTTTGTCTTCTCGTGACTGTCTCCTTTTACCTCTGGCGCCTCCTATCCGTAAGGCGCACCACTTCGACTCCGTACCGTATCGCGTGGCCAGAAGCGCTACGTGATCAAGCGCATGTTGCTCGACGATCGGAGGCTCGCTAGCGCGTGTACTGATCGCGTCCTCGATCGATCGAGTTTTTGCTTGGCTTTGTTTTTTGTTTTTGCAACTTCACTCTTCAGGTCACCAATACTGCGCTGCACCGCCCCGGTATCGATCGAAACAAGATCACAAATGGAACCATCTCGCTTTCGACTACCCGCTACGGACGATGCTTTCGACTTTCGGGTCTGGTTTGGATGCCACACCTATGCTACGGGTACGCGCCACAGGTTGAAAACAAGATAACGCACACGCAATGCTGATAGCATTCCGATTCCGCCTGTAGACTGTTTGTACAGGTGCCCCTCGTGTGTTCCAGCTACCTGGTGCTTCTCGTGTCGGCTTTAGGTATATTTTTAGATAAACTTGCCAATACGGTTCGGACAAGTATTTCAAACATTGAACTCTTCGAAAGATCTGCAGTCATGATCTGCATTTTCAATTCTATTCAAACTGACTCCATGCTGTCATGCAGCATCATGTTGTCCCTGGCATTTAGAACACAGCCGGTAATGCAGAAGATCAACAATGACAGTGACCGTAGTCGATGCCGAAACCGGTACAATCAGAGGTGATAATCAGTAGAAGGGGATATAGACGATGCTCGACACACCTTCGCTTATCAGACAAACACACCAAAGGGAGTCAACTAGTGTCCTAGAACGGGACCCATCGGTCACGAAGCCGGAGGAGATCGAGTTCGCCAAATGATCATCTAATTAGAGGCAGTGTTACAACGTTGTGTAGCGTCACGACAAAGCGCCTGGTTCACATTTCGTGCGCCTCTTGTTTGTCCTCCCTTCCTCCACCTTTTCGAGCGTCATACATCCCCGGCGCACTTATGTAATCACGGCCACCACCGTCCAACACAGCTCATTGAAAGTGGTTCGATCGAAACTGCGATCGCGTCCAGTCCATGTCGCTGGTGCTAAGCGCTTCGCGAATGGCTTGAACTTTCGCGGTCAAAGATCACCGGTCGGGGCTATCAAAATTACGCGATTGCCAGTCGATTCCGTGCGTCGCCCCACATCATCATCGAGCGCCTCACGCCATTTGCCAGTAAGAGAGGCGATTGATAACGCCAACGTCTGTGTCCGTGTGATGGTGATTGTGGCAGAATAACAAGCAACCGTCGGTGGGTCCAGGACAAGCAACATCAAAATGCTCTTCATTCTACCGTTGAGAGGCCCTTCGCTGGGCTCCAGGAAGCCAATGTGCAGCCAACCGTTGGACCCTTCCATGATTGAGGCCGCACAGCACGCGGGACTCGACTTTAATCGACTTTAATTGCATCGTACGATGATGGTGGTGTTTGCGATGTACTTTCACGAGAGGCAGGGAGAGGTTTCTCCCATTATATGCTGCGGTAGCAAACCATCCGCAGGCCCCTGAACATCGGGAGTCATCCGAGAACAGCAGGAATACGATCGCATTCCCCGACAGTAACCTCCAGCGCGGATGGCCTGTTTCGTCAGCATAAAACCATTCGCTTCTCGGTGTCTCTTCTTTCTTCTCCTGCTAACAACTCGAACCCCTCGGTCTCCTCCATAGCCGTCGTTTTTTTCCTCATTTCTCCTTGGTCATTGCTTTCTTCTGGATCGTGGTTCCAGACGTCATCGCGTCGCTAGGACGCGCTGCTTTTTTCTTCTAAACCTCGACGAACGAACGTAATATTGAAAATCGAAACAGCGACCGAACCATACTGGCCGGTAACTGGGTGAAGCAGCATGGATCCGGATCAGAAGATATTTATATCTTCTCTCTCTCGGCCAGATGATGCAGCTATTTATATGCCTTTTGACTCTCTATTTTGTTTCGACCAAATTCACTTCTAAACCCATCGAATCGCAGCGCACAGTAAGAGTCAGATAATCTCGGTGCGTACGTCGTCGTTCGCGACTCCTCTCCTCTCTAGAACTCCATCACCGCCCACCCTGGAGCTCTTATGGTCACATTTCTTCTATCGATAGCGCTGGGCTAACCACCCTATTAACCGCGGTTCGTCAACACCTCGTGCGCTACTCTCGAGTTACAAATACACACGCGCACAGAAAACAGATTCTTATCCACGCACATGCCACGACCCAGAACACAGAACCCGGAGGAAGAACAAACAGGGAACGTGTTATTAGAAATGGCTTTTCTGTTCCCCCCTCCCCCCCCCCCCCCCCCCCCCCCACCACTTCCGTCATTACTAAGTCAGAACCGATAAGCGCGAACTTTTCAGCTGCTTGCGCACTTAGAATCACCAACAGCGCACGCACGCACGCACTACAAGATCACCAACAAGAACCACCACCCGGTCCGTACCGTTCACGCCGCTCGATCTGCTACGAATGCAGCGCCACGCGTTGCAGCTTGCAACTGCAACCAAGCACCTCTGGCACACTCACAGACGCACCGAGCGATCGCCGAGCGTAGGAAAGAACCGAAGGCGCGCACCCACTGCGACACTTTTCTATCTTGCGCGTTTACCGTTGGTTCGATAAGGTTCGATCCTTACCTCGCTGCTGTTGATGCTCCACCACACACGCGCGTGTGGAGCCGTGGCCGCGTTTGCCGGGGTTGAATGCCGCGATCTTTTTGGCGGTTCACTCGCACCTTGGGGCCGCTTTTGTACGAACCGCAGCCACGCGGTTCAACGATAGGAGACGGAACAGTGGGTGCGTTCTCTCTAACCCAAACGCTCCGTTGCCGGAGTTGCTGTGGAGGAAAAACTTATTAATTTTATTTGAGGAAAGTTTTATTTAAATTTTATTTTATCCTTTCGGTTTTAGTTGATACCATCACGCTCCTTATGCTAAGGTCATAAAACAAGAAGAGATGATGAGAAATAAAGCAAAAAGGACTCCAAAACTAGTGAATAACTTAATCGTGATGGAATTAAAATTAAATATTTCACCTACTACATCTTACAACTTTAAAATCAAGAACCAAAAGTCGCAACGGAATACGTCCAATGTGCGCCATGCCATGTGTTCATTCCGCTTCAATCTTTGAGCACACGCACCGGTTTGTTCATTTTCGAAAGCGGTGCGGGGTGGCAACAAAAAGGAAAAAAGAAAAAGGAACCACACCACGCGGATGATGAAAGATGCGGAAAGTCCGGTGCAAGCCATTGCCTCTTCGAACATCATGTGGTTCGTGGTGAGCATAAAAAATGGCTCATTAGACGATCGAGCATGTTATGCTGCAATGCCATCGCCCGAGTGCGTATGAGAATCAACGTTTAAGGTCACTGTTCTATGCACGCAGGTGGCCTTCGATTATTCTACTATTTATCCTGAAATCCAGTTCCTTTCCTATTCCACTACACTGCAGCTAAATTGCAAGTAAAACTACTAACGAATACTACTCTGACTAGTGTCCGCCATACTCCTAACATACACTACACGCTGTGTCGTGACCGTGGATTGTGAAATATTCTACACCACTCTCACCTTCGCTATTGGCCGGTAGTTGCTGATGATTGTGAAACTACAACTGCATCACTTTGCATCACTACATCAATAGCAGGACCTTGACTGATGGGTCAGCTACGAATGCGCCTGCTTCCGGGGAAAATCAACTCCAACTGGGACAGCGGCCGTTGGGAAACTAAACTTCCTCCCTCATCAGCCAACATTTGAAAGCGACCGACATTCCGAGCAGAACTGTTGCATGTCGCGTTAATGATAATGCCATACATTTGCCCTACACCCCTCCGCCCGCGGAGGGTGGCTCCGATGTGTGTGGCTCACCAAAGACACCGGATTATGGCTATCAGTCGACGGCTTTTATGTGGCCATTCAAACGATAAATAATGACTGCCTGTAGGCCGAGTTCTAAAGGGGCTACTACCTTGTGCTGATTGATGATGGTAGTATCACCGGACCAGCCGGTGGTGGTGGTGGCTCATATCGTGCAATCGTTATCGCACATTGTCCGACTCCCGTCAACCCGTCCAGCCCGGGGGTGTGGGTGGACTTCAATAATAATCAGAAGAAGACTACCCCCCACGGAAGGGACGTAGAGCGTGTTTTTTGGGCTTCCCTCCCTAGGACCATTCGATGGCGCTCGGAATCGGATCAATATTGATTGATTTATCGCGCAATGTGGGTGTATGTGTGCGTGCTATGAAGGTGTGGGGTTACTATTTTATGAAATAAGAAACTAGAACTGTTAAAAAATACTTTCCCTTTTAGCTTGCTTTCTCCACCCTCCGCACCTTCTACCTCCCACGTGGCGCACTCCATTGCGTGACCATCGTGATGGCCTCAATTATTAAGTAACCGCACGGTGGCGTTAGGACACGAACATTATTACGAATGTCCTTACGATCGATTCCTGGAACGACCCATCACGAGGTAGCTCCTCCGATTGAATCATTTTCGACGATTGTCGCGATGCCGGTTCCGGTTTTTTCCGGTTGAAAATCGAATGACTTTGACCTTCAAACGCGCGGTCGCGTAATATTCCCGAACTGGCAGGCAGTTTAAAGCACCCGGATGCTCCCGGAGTGTTCTTTTTCTAATGGAATTTGCTTTGAAAATGAAATACTCGCTTAAACCGAACCCGACAGCCCGCATCTCGGTGGACTCGCGTTCAAACCCACGCACAAGCCAGCGTCATCCATGGCGTATCCTTTTCGCACGGACATGTTCCGGATCGTGTAATTAATTAAATAAATTCTCACGCCAAAGGCGCCCTAATTGTATTCGCTGGCATGGCACATACACGGAGCGCTCCCTGGGCCGGGATTGTTTTGGGAATTTCTATTAGCAGCTCAGGGATGCTGCGTACGGTGGCATTTTTGTATAAAAGATATCCGGATCCGGTGTTTAGGCATCAGTCATCTGTACGAACTTGCAAGGACAACGTTAGCAAACTCTTTGAACAACACTCTCAGTTCTCCGAAGAAGTCCAGTTCCAGTTTGTCTAAACCTCCTAACATAACAAAACCAAACCACGGTAGCATGGCTTCGTACAAAGTGCTCGCTAGTCTGATTGTTGTGCTGCTGGTGGTGCTGGCATTCAGTGGACACGTCGAGGCCGGCTACCGGAAACCACCGTTCAACGGTAGCATCTTTGGCAAACGCAGCGGAAACTCGATTGGTAAGTATCACCAAGGAACTCGGGATCGTGTGCAACATCTTCGATCCTTCTCTTCCCTTATCTCTGATAACAGATTATGAGGGCAACGCCAAGGTCCTGTCGACCATGTGCGAAATAGCGGCGGAAGCGTGCCAGAGCTGGTTCACCGGACAGGAACAGAAGTGAGCAACGGAGCGGCCATTTCCCCCCCCCCCTTCTTCACAGTGGAACCTAATCAAAATGCCGGGTGTGTTTGTGTGTGCTTGAGATTGTTTTCTGACGCTAAACTCCATTGGACCTGCGATGCATTGTGGTGCAAAGGAAACGATATCGTTGCAGATGGTCACCATTTCAGTGTGATGCGGGCAGTTTACATGTAACGTTCTATTCCGGAATAAAATGTTTTGTGCAAAGCGTTCAGTAGAATCATAAGAACAACTGTTTTTTTTCTTAAACTAATCCTGAAATGGAATCCGAAGTAGCCCGAAGGACCACTTTTATCTTACTAGCAGCAAGTAAAACAGTAAAAGCTTGTACGAAATGTGTATCATGTTTTTATTTATATCACAATAAAATTATACCAATATAGTACGCGTTTCGGTGTGTGTTGTGTTTGTAGTGTTGGTGTTCGATAAGGAATATAAAAAAGAACGTTCGAAAACCTGGAACGCTGTTCTCGTCCGTCTTTGACTATGAAAATAACGGCTTATAATTGCAGACTTTTCACTTCCATTTAGGCGGGTTAGAGGCCGTGTGTGAGAATAGAGGAGGAGCGTGAAGCCTTTAGTAGTCCGACACTCGCCAGCAGGCGCTCATGTTCGTGATGTACCGAACGGTTTTACGAACGGAATCATCATTCAGCAACGTAGCCTATCATTTGCGCACCGATAGATCACTAAAAAAAACTCGGTTCCAAGATTCACTACGCGGTCGTGGGAAAAAGAAACATCCTCTCCAAACAGCACCTTCTCCCACGATGTGTACCACGGTAACAACATACGGTTCTAGATAGTTTAGGACCGGAGAAGACTGATTCAAGGTGCGCTACTAATGTCATATGCACGTCATACGGATAATGCTTAACAGATCGTCGTGGCGGAAGATCAGAATGGCTCTAAAGACATATTACAACAAAAATGAATCAATGCATCATAAATGCCATCATGTTACTGATGATTGTTAAGAGGCACAATTGCTTGTTGGCTCAGCTTGGCCACATGCTTTCGCAATGAGTTCATATAGTCTTGTATTAGCGTTGTGTAGGCCTGAAAGAAAAGATATGCAATGACATGAGACATGTCCTCGCAAAAAAACTACCGTGTAAAAGCATACGTACAGTGTCGAGAACGTATCGCGGAATGTATCCCTTTAGATCCAGACACAGAAGCCACTGGAAAATGCATCGATCCTTTTCATTATCGAGCTCACGCATCGCCCAACAGGAAATCTTATTTTCACCACTAGAAAAAAGAACAGGAAATGGTCGTTATTGAACTATTGAAAAACAGGTACCGTTACGCCTTACTAACCGAATAAACTTCGTGGTGAGCACCACACCCGGATGGTCAATACTAGTTGCCGCGCTAACGTACACCTTGCTTCCCTTGGCGAATTTTAGATCACTTTGTCTGTCTCTGGCGCTAGCTTTCTCCTCCAGCAAGACACTTGGTAGATCATCGTCTTTCACGCTATCGGCCGCAAAATCCTGCGCTCCAAGGCTTTTGCTGAGCGTTTTAAATGCTGTCTCATCGGCCACTCTTTTCAGCTTCAATTCACTGTGCGATTGACTCATTTTCGAGGAACCAATTGCCCCCGTTATTGGTGCGTCACCTCTGCCGTCATAATGGTCATTGCTCTCGGTGCCGCTGTGGTCACCTTCCGATTCCTGTTCGCTCTGTTCATCGGTATCACCGGTTGCTTCACAGACCTGTCCATCGCGGCAAACCCGCCAGCAGCGCAGATTAACAAATTCGCGACACTTTACCACTCCCCCTCCTCCACCAGTCGTGCTTTGATAGGTGATATCGGTGTAGCTGTCGATTTTCTAGAACGATTAAGAAAAAATAGCTTTCTTTTGTGGCATATTTTCGGAAGGGGTAATACGGTTAGCTTACGCGCATAATTTTGGATACGATAATCGATGGGTTCCACTTGGGCATGTCTTCGATTTTGTAGAACAGCTCCCTCAACAACTTTTCCGCCGGAAAGTCAATGATGCCGGTCACTTTGTACACCTTACCGAGCTGATCCACCTGGCAGCTATGGATCGTGTCGCCCTTGTTGGTCGTCTTTTCTAGCTTCCAGCTATCCGATTCGAGCAGGTCGTATGCCGTGCGAACGCATTCTAAACCCATCTGCTTGTACTGATCGTCCTGCATTGTTGGAAAGAATAGAAACTGAATGAATCAAATCCGAGAAGCCGTACGGCTTTTTATCCGATCAAGCGGGTTGCTCTCCGTGAACGAAGTGAATCGCTTTGATATTGATATTGAAATAAAATGTACATCTTATTTGCTCCACCACCGCTCTACCTCGTCGTGAAGCTAAATAAAGCTTGAAACGATAAACAGTTTCAACGACAACGAATTCTTTGAGCGATCGTGTAACAAACAGACGTAATCAAAACGATTCGGATCTTCGATCAGTGTGGCCATTGACCTTCAAAATGCTAATGTGAAGGCGTGCGCTTACCTGGGCATCTTCGTCGTCATCTTCATCACTATTGTGGGCCGACTCGAATGGTGAGTAAAAGTTGCCTACACTCTCCACTCCGGCAGTAATGGCCGAGTTCAAAAATGGTTGCAACAGTGGTGTACTAGCGTCGACCGAGGTGGGACCTGTTGTTGCTACAAACGTTTTTGTTGTTGTTAAATTGTTGTATTAACTTGTCACTATGGCGCTTCAATAGAATAGAGTACTTACTCAAATAATTGCTTATATATCGTTCCTGGGGAATGACGCGACAATCCAGAAACCAGGCCTCACTCCATGCCAGCACAAAAGATACGACTATTAACAGCACTTCAAACACTGGTTGTGTGGTACCTGTCCACTGGGGAGAGAGTTCAAATTGTTTAAAACCCCAAACAATCTTTTGTCTAACATATGATTACGACTCTAACTTACATCGTAAAGAATTACTTTGCAAACAAGAAGACCACAGGAACTGGTTGTCGATAGCTGCAATGGCAAGAGGTGCACGAAGTGTTCAAAACCGTTTTGATGCGAATGCCTAGAGCACAGGGACTACTCACCGCTATCACTACCCAATGGCTTATGCCCAGGAGTCCATAACACAGGATTAACACAATAAATCTAATAAAGGCCACCGCCACGACATCGAAAAGCGAGGACTGGACAGTGTAGTGAACAACCTGAGCCTCTAGTGCGCTGATCACGTTTTGTCCCTTGATCTGCAAAGAACCACACTCGAGGTAAGAATAGCCACCTCTTCGGTATAACGTATCCTCAAGCTTACCACAACACAGATGATCCACAGCAAGGAGATGAACACGAGATCGAATGTAACGAAGAGACAGAAAAACCTCCGCACGACGGACATGCGTCCCTGCTCCATGTAGCCGGCAAGGAATTCCTCACTCAACAGATTTATCATGTGCGATTGCGACCGGGACACTGAAAAGGAAGCACCAGATAGTTGGTTCATGATTTTCGGATGGATCGTATGAACGGATTTCTACTTACTGGCAACCGTAGGTTGCGATGGTGCGCTACCGTATCCCGGCACAGGGCGATACATCATCGGGCCTGCTGGATGCTGCTGGCCCTGCTGCTGGCGATAAATCGAATGGACGGCGGTCCTGATGGCATTTTCTTGTGACATTCTAGTTCAACACTGCAGCATTCCTGATTTTATGCGAATGATTCGCATGAGTTCGTGGAGCTGTAAAAATCGAGAAAAAGTAATTAGTTGCGAATGAGTCAACCGCCAAACATCGCTATCAGTAGTGCGGCACATTGAGGAATGAGTAAAACAAAACTGCAATCATGAAAGATGGGTGATTAATTATGTACAAACGTCCAACATTTATGCTCCAGGACAAGGAAGGCCAAGCGAAGAAAGTGGACTCCTGCGGTGCGGAGACGATGTCCGCGAAGGCTTTGCGCCAGTGACCCTCCACCAATCAAGCAAGGGGCGACACGAGCGATACGGAGATAGCGTCGTATATACAAAGAACGTCCCTGGCAACCACCCCGGGGGCACAAGGAACATGAGCACAACGAGACCGGAACTGTACACAGAGAGGGTTGAGACAGGCTTAAAGTGAAAAATGAGACGAAATAAAGGGCACAGTGAATACTGCAGACACACGGATGACTCATGCTCTAATCAACAACAACGACCGTAATCAACCGAGCCACAATGCAAACACCTAGTATCGTACTACCGTAGTACCACTTGCAATTTACCGCCAAATTTAAACCATTTCGCCGTGGTAATTGCGAGGATTTCGGGGCTCGCCAAACTCGCGATCGACGACGGTTGGCCTCTATTTCACGGTGGCAACGTCCGATTAGCGATAAGGCCGTGATGATTCCGCTGTTTCAAACGGTGAAGACGAAGACGAAAGAGGAGGAAGATTCGGTGATCGATGAGGATGCTGGACATCGGCCACCGGAAGGGCACGGGCGGGTATTTAAACAAACAGAACGCGGGAGGCGAAGCTAATCAGAATAAACAGGAGCAGCAGCACCAAAGATAGCAGGCACTTGAGCACTTGGTAGACGATTTTCATTTTTCCGGGACGGGCTCTGTGGGTGGGACAAAAGCTGGCTTTGGTGGGTATCGAGGAGGAACTATTTGATGGATTTACTACTTTAAAAGGGGATTTATCGCACTAACTTTTGCTTCTCTTCGATTTTTTAAAGAAAAAGGGCAAAATCACTACTCCCAGATCAAAACATTTCAAACAGGACGATGAGGAGGCAGAGGAGCGGGAAACTCCGAAATTTTCTCACTTTCGAGTAGTCTACCCTGTTGACTACCCTGTTGACAGAGGTGCTTATTCCCCGTGTGACAGAAATCGCTCACCGCCACTCAAATTGCCCTGTTAAGAGACTAACAGGGCGCTAACAGGGCGCTAACAGGGTAGAAATCTTGCTGCTGTTTACAGGGCTTTTGCGCATGTATTGGTGCCATTTTCCACGCATTTTTGCGATGGTGTGTGTGTCATCCTACCGTACCCCTGTGCCCAGTAGCCCCGCCCACTAAGATATTTCGGATCAATATGAAGCACGCAAAAGCATAATTTCATTTTCACCAATTTTATTTCCACCTTTGAATCGGACACTCTGCCTCGCAAAACACATCACAAAACACAACACTTCGCACACAACACACTCCTCTGCTTCGCTGCCTGTCCGACGCTGATTGATGCCAGGATGCTGCCGAAAAAAGACAACATGATTGATCATGATCAGATTTGGGCAACAAAATATTTTTCAATTTCTTACCATTTTTCGTTGTCGCACATGCACACAAACAATGTCCACGGGTTTAGATGCTCCGTAGCACTAACGAATGATACAAATTCACAGCAAATCTAGCTTTTTTCTTCACAATTTTCGGATGCACGAGCGCAGCACATCCTGCCTCTTGCGCGTCGTTTTCAACTGACGCCATGTTGGATCCAGGCCTTAGCAGAAATTTTCACCTTCCTCTTTCGATCGCCGTGCCCTTACACAAACACACGCGCACGGGGCCGTATCCGAACACGCAGCGCTCGTGAGCGATCGAGTGAATGGTGAGACAGCATCAAAACAAACCGTAGGAGTGAAAGAGATAGCATGTACTCGAAAGAAAAAAATCGACTGCTTGACAAAAAGTCTGTCATGGGGGTGGCATCAATCAGCGTCGGACAGACAGCGAAGCAGAGGAGTGTTGTGCGAAGTGTTGTGTTTTGTGATGTGTTTTGCGAGGCAGAGTGTCCGATTCAAAGGTGGAAATAAAATTGGTGAAAATGAAATTATGCTTTTGCGTGCTTCATGTTGATTCGAAATATCCTAGGGGGCGGGGCTACAGGGCACAGGGGTACGGTAGGATGGCACACACCATCGCAAAAATGCGTCGAAAATGGCACCAATACATGCGCAAAAGCCCTGTAAACAGCAGCAAGATTTCTATCCTGTTAGCGTCCTGTTAGCGTCCTGTTAGTCTCTTAACAGGACAATTTGAGTGGCGGTGAGTGATTTCTGTCACATGGGTACTAGAAAATTTCGGAGTTCCCCGCTCCTCATCCGCCTCATCCTTCTCATCCTTCTCCGGGCACGGAAAAAGGCCCGTTTTTGACGATTTTTTGGCGATTTTTCGTACAGAAACTATTTTACTTACTTTATTCAAGTAAATGTCACATTAAACTACAACTTTTGAAGAATATTTGGTATTTTTTTGGGAAAGATTCATCACAACACGGCCAGGACACGGCTCGATTTGCGTCGTCCATTTGATGTTGCGATATATAATCTGCTTTTAATTATTTTTTCCAGCGATAATTGAAGAGATTGTGATCGTACACACAAACAACATAAAGCCCCAAATGAAATTTGTTCGATTGAGGATTTTATTGGGTAACATTTATTTTTTTATGTTAACGAGGGTAAGAAACACCAGGTTATGCATCACGAGCGAATAGAACAGCGTGTACGAATTTAAAATTGAGCCAACTAACAATCGTCACCGAAAAAACCCTCTCATCTTAACGCGCGGCACTGATTGGCCACATGCGTGATAATGGAATAATGGCGACATAGCTCTCCCGATTCGTCGGGGATTATCCCGCCGCATAATCTCCCACGAGAGATCGCCGCTCAGTAGACCGATCATCATTACCATCCGAGCACTCGTAGAGAACGGTGAAAGTAATCTTGTACGGTGCTTCTGGCTAAGGAAAAGGTTATCAGTATGTTGCTGTTAATGCTGTTGAACGTACTGGCGGATCAGCGCAGCGCGGCAGCTACTAGTAAGTTAGTTCACTGCATTTTGACTATGGCACCTTAAATTTCGTCTTTTCATCAACATTTACAGCCTGCGGAACAGATCTTAAGAATCCGATGGGAATTACGGATCCCGGAGAGGGTGTGTTTCCGTGGCACGTTACAATTACCTATTCCTATAGCGGAGAATCATCCGATCACAACTTCCTATGCATTGGAACGATCGTGTCCGAAAGCATGGTGGTAACGGGTAAGTAAACATCAAATTAAGCACTAAAGCAAAAAGAGTCTTCCTACATAATGGTGTACTGATAACCGTTACTACTTCTAGCTGCACACTGTGTGAATGATACATCAAATCCCGCGCGTTATCGGCTAATAGCGGGGCTGAAAGATCAAGGTAGCGTGCAGGGAGAATACAGCTACAATGTGGCGCAGATAATCCGGCATCCCGCATACCTTCAGGGCACACACAACAACGATATTGCCCTGTTGCTCACGGACGGTGACATATTGTTCACTGCGAACAAGAAGGTCCTTCCAATTTGTTTACCACGTAAAGAGAATGAGGACGACAATGCCACCGTAAAGGAACTGTTCGACAAGAAAGGCTACGCGACCGGTTGGGGCATGAACGAAGATGGGACGACAGGTTCGAGGTTAAAATGTGGCGAGGTCGGAGAGCTTGATGTCGATAGCTGCCGAGAGCAACTCCTGGAGCATAATCACTTTTTGCTGTACAACGATGCGGTGTTTTGTGCGCGTGCTCCGGAGAATCAGAAAAACACTTCCGTTTGCTTCAGTGATCAAGGCGGTGGATTATCCGTTTACAGGGGAGATCGCTGGTATCTCTGGGGCATCGCAAGCGTTGCTTCGCAAAATACTACCGATGTAACCGAATGTGATCTTAACGCAATCGTCGGGTTTACCGCTGTCGAAAACTACACCAAGTGGATCGTAGATAATCAGAATGTCCAGAAGCAGACCGCCGCGAACTTGTTACGGGACCCAAACTGTGGCATCTACCAGAACGATAAGTTGGATATGGAATCGGCGAATGTTACGTCCTATCAGTATCCTTGGAACGCGTTGCTGGAATTAAAGAATGAGAAAGACAAAACCATGTTAGTCTGCGGTGGCGTATTAATACACAAACGGTTCGTGTTAACGATAAGCCATTGTCTGGTTGGCATTCCTGAACACCACACACTGTAAGTATCCTTGCGAAGACGACGTCCTTAGCATTCTAGTGTTAACTTTATCGTTTGCTTGACAGAACCGTTCGGCTTGGTGCGTATAACGTTTCGACAACCAACGACACGTTCAATGACCCTTCTGCCGCAGGACAACTGTTCCCCGTTGAACGGGTCATTACTAATCCCCACTTCGACAAAACTCACTACGATAACAACTTAGCCTTGGTTCAGCTAAAGTACGATGTTGACACCACTAAGCCCAACATAAAGCACATCTGTCTACCGAGTCTGCCGGACTATCTGCCGACAAACTTGACGGTAACTGGATGGCTACGCAACCAGCAGCACTTCCCAACTCTACAGCGTGACTCGATAAATAACATTTCGGCCGAAGAATGCAGATCAATCTACGAAAAAATTCAAATGGAGCTACCCGATGCACCGGACACTATCTATGGCTCGTTTAATGGCCGTGAGAAACATTGCGATAACTACAACGCCGGCTCGGCACTACAGTACGTCAAGTTATCGGACCAAAAGACACGCTACTTTTTGGCCGGCTTGTTGCAGTTTAACTATCCCGCGAGCTGCATCGACGGTTGCGAGACCTTCGTCACTATCGGGTACAACGCCTCGTGGATCTATGATGTGATTAAGGCATTACCGGCTAGTGAATAGAAGCCGAAACAATCGGACTAAGGCTGCAGAGCATATTTAAGAAGCATGGGGAACCGATTGTAAATCGTTGTTAACTGTTTGTCAAAAATAAAATGCTGCTAGCGTTTCTCTCTTCATAAGGAGCCAATCGTAGAAACAGATTACAAAGATAACGATAAAGCAAAGAAATAATGGTAGCTAAAATCTGTTCCTCTCTCAAGCTAGTTAACGAGTTAAGATGTTCCTGATGTGTTGTGCGTTTTCAATATTATATACGATCTACAGCTCAAGAATTGCTTTAAAGTTTTCTTCTCACCGTTTCAGGAACCTTCTGTCCCTTAAGTTTCGAAGGATTCATTTCCCCCTTATTGAGCAAGTTTACAGCAAGCAAGTTCCTTTCCTCCCTTCGGTTTTCGATTATACGTTCGAGTGCAATTAGTTCTGCCATTTAAATACGAGCTACTGTATTTTCTTCGCGATCGAGCTCGGTGCAAAAAATGGTCCGTTTTGGGTTGGGCTGGAACGGCTGGCTGACTGGCTGGTTGGCTGGGATGGGCGGGATGTGTACCGACATACATATGGTAATCTGCATGATCATGCCCATCGCGGAATGTCTCTCCAGCTCCTCCTGCTTCAACTCCAGGTCCTGATCCTGCTCCGGTTCCGTCTCGACGGCACCGAATCCTGTCCTGTCCTTCCCACGACAACTTTTAGGTGAAAAAAGGCCCAAATTAAAGTTAAAAAGCCAAAACAAGCATCGTTTCCCCTTCGAGGCAAACACCGCGGCGATCGTAATCTGCTTCTGGTTTTCCCTACCACCGTCCCGCAACCCGATTGCCGGTACCATTGTTTGGCTAACGCGAACATCCCGGACAACCTCCGGCCATGATATCATCTCTCTTGTGTTGGCGGACCAAACCGGCAGCGGTAGCTAGGTGCAAATGATGTGTGTGCCTGTGCTGGAGAAGAATAAAACAGAAAGCCGGAATATGTACAGAAGTCATCGGCGCGAGGCTGTACGGGGGGAAGGGAATCAAGTGGAGCCC
>NC_064878.1:60388548-60396048 GCF_943734665.1 Anopheles aquasalis | reverse complement strand
TGGGAACGGAAGACGATCGGAGGGATTCGGGATATAAACGATTCGCAATCATCAGCTTACTGTGCTGTGCTGTTGCGTTGTGTTGCGTTAATCGCTGCAGTATCGCGATTCGACTGCTGGTCACTGAACCTGTGCCAGGGTATACCAGCACCAGATACAATATTCCGCAGGAAGCCGGGGAGCGCTTTGCATCATCATCATAATGATGCGCCAAAAGCTGCAAATCGGTATCATGGGGGATGTAGAGCACAACAGCAGCAACAGTAGTGGCCAGTGCTAACTGCTTTTCCGTTTCCGGAAATCCTTCTAAACGATCAAGCAAGAGAGCGTGATGATACGATCACTCTATTCCTTCTTTAGATTGTCTTTAACCACAGAAGAGGTCAAACATTTCAGTGCCTTTTTCTTGACGATTGTGCTCGCGGGATACGCGGTACTCTAACATATTTTCGCGCTGTCGCAATTGCGCATCGGTGTTGGCGCTGCGGCCGACGGCTTAACCACGTGCTGGCATGCTGACTGACTGACTGGCTGGTTGGAGTCCTTGTGATGGCAAGAAAAGATGGAGAAGGAAAGGCCGGCTCTATACGGCCACAGCTCGTCCATCTCGAGCGCGCCAAAAGCCGTCTAGGAGATGGTTGGTTTGTGGTTCTCTTGGCTGCTGCTGCCGCTTGGCCGGCACCTAAGGGAGGGAGAGAGGGAAGGGAGGCCCTGTGCCGGACCACGCGGAGGACGGCAGACCAGACCGAGGGTAATTTTCTATAATTTATACCAATTTCCTTTATAATTTCATTTCTGAGCTTCACTTTTGCCGTATCGATGTGGCTGGGCGCTGCTGCGGGTGCAAGCATTCGTGTGGTTTAGGTCCGGCGGTCGACTCGGTTTTGACCGTCGTCCGGATTGTCGAGTCAAGCGTTCTGTTGCACCAGCGAGAGGTCGCGCTCTGGTCGTTTGTGGTGAGTTCAAAGGTACAATAAGGCAGTTGGAGCAGCAGTACGAGCTGGTTCGATGGTTGGACTTCGAACAACGGCTGCAGCTGCCGCTGGTCCACCCGCGATGACCGCATCGAGAGAAGGTGTCGATCGGTGGTACTCGAACCAACCACCACTCAAGCCTTCGATGCGTAATGGCCGCCAGCACGAGAAGAGTGCAAACCACACTCACAGAGATCGCCGCCTCGCGCAACTGACCACGAACGCTGTCCAAGAGGTGTTCTCGGAGAGGCCAGGAGGAGTTCAGTGCAACGTGCTGGCATCCTTTTTGTCTTTTTTTCCCTTCGCCCTCCTCGATCGGACATGTTTTCCGGTTTTCAGCACACGAAACCATATTGCGTCGTTGCTCTGGATCTTGGGCAAGGATCTTGAGATGCGACGTGGTGCAAGGTCGAGGCACGCTGCAGGCACATCGGGACACAGGCTCACGGAGCGCGGTTTGATGAAAAGCGACCAAGTCGAACGAGTGTAGACACTGGAGAGGTGCTCCAGATAACGATCATCGAGCCGTGCCGTGTCAGATTGGAGTGTTGAGGTTAAGTACATCTCGCCAGGATTCTGCCATTGTCTGTGATGCGATCGCGGAGGATCCCTTAGGGCACAGGAGCCTAGCTAGTGGTTTCGAAGAGGCAGAACGACCCATAATGGTGTGAGCACTTCAGCATTTGCTCTGTCGTTTGTGCTACGTAAACAATAGAACAGATTAGAGTATCCAGAAGAAGTGCAGAATCGTGTAGAAGTGATCATTCAATGGCGTGAAATCGAATAAAATAGCCAGATATGGTGACAACTTCAATCGAGAATCCTCTGTATGTTTAAAGGGGGTTAAGGTGTGTTTGGATAAACTTATAATCTATTAAAAGAATATTGATTGGTTTTTTTTTATGAACCATCACGCAGCTACGATGGGCTCATTTGCTGGTGTGAATCAAAAGATTTGCCCATTAAGACATAAGCGACGAACCCAGTTTTATCATTGTATCATCGTGGAACGATCACTTTTTCAACTTCAAAATGCAACCATAAACCGAAAAATTGAAAATTGATGGGGTTACCTGGATAAAGTTATAATTTAACAGCAAAATGATTTATATATTTTAAGGTACCCAACACGTGGCTTTCTTTTAACCGGAATTCCCTTGATTCAAATTATCCAAATCAAATCTATTGTTTATTCGTTGTTTTGGGCCACTCACCTGAACGTTAGTCCTTGGAATCCGTTCTTTCATTGCCTAAATTGTATCCAACAGTATCTTATCTATTGTAATGTCTTCTAACAAACTCCCGTTAGTGAAGGGTATCCTGTGCAACAAATGTTACGCTGAAGCGTCCGAAAACACTTTTCCTCGATAGCGCCAAATAAACAAAAAAGAAATGGCCACAGACAATCGTTCGAGCTCGTTCGAAAGGGGTTGATTCGCCTGCCCGCCCGCTCTAATTATGGCTTGCGAGCCAAACCATATGCAAAGCACCGAACCGAACGAACTTCCAGCCTGACGCGAACGCAGGACCCTTTTTGGCAGGGGAAAACCGCAAAAGGTTGCCGTAGGGTGACCGGTTGCTGCTTGTTTGTGGCTCCCTGACCCAGCGCCTGGTGCTGTCCATTCCGTTTGTTTTGTTGTTTTGCTCGCCTCCCTGGGAGAGGCGGTCACTTTTCTTTTGCTTGCGATTCAAAAGTTTTAGATGGAGGACACTAAATCCCACAAAACAAGGGAAAAAGGTAACCGCAAGGTGGGGACGCATGTCAGCTGGTTGGAGTGATGCATGACACGTCACCCTTGGGGGGTGGTGCTGCTGTTTGTGTCTAGCAAATGGCATCGAGTGTCGCCCATCAAAAGGGGGTGCCAGCACCATTCACATTCTTGTGCCACGATGTCACACACCTGAAGAAGATGTCTCTATCCGAATCCAGGCGATTGAGCTCCAATGATCACCGGTGATTCGTCTGATGATGGATGATGCCAGACGCACACGCGTGCTCTATGTAATTTGTCATCAAGATCCCCGATCGACGAAATCGTGGCTCGATTTAGCATTGAAGATCAATGAATGAGATAGAGAGACAGAGACAGAGGGAGTGAGAGAACGAGGAGACAGACGCGATTAATGTCGGAACGAGAATGTTAATTATGTTCCAGTGCGTTCATCATCATCAATCGAGTGCTCGAACCTGTCAATGCGCCAGATCGCCCAGATCTTTGGCGCTTGGACCCAGCCCCCGGAGGATCTGGAGAATTTTGTCGCTCGAAGGCCACAGTGAAAGCTCAATACCCTCAGTTCCACGGCCCTCTGTTCCTCTTTGCTTCAACAGTTCTCGATCGCGATCGTGATAAGCGGTGCCGAACTGATACCGGACACAACAAGCACACGAACAGCAACACCAATAATCACCACCACCACCACCAGTACCGTCATCATCATCATCATCATCATCGTCCATGTCTTGTGACCGAGCAGCAGCAGAATCGAGGCATCGTATAATTTGCAAATTAACATTTAATTTTTGTGAAACAAACGC
Organism: Anopheles aquasalis; assembly: GCF_943734665.1. Taxonomy (NCBI): domain Eukaryota; kingdom Metazoa; phylum Arthropoda; class Insecta; order Diptera; family Culicidae; genus Anopheles; species Anopheles aquasalis. Next base: position 60,392,538 of record NC_064878.1, on the reverse strand, counting down.
TACGCAACGCAGCGCAGTGAGTTTGGTGAAAAGTGAAAATACGTTCACTCTGGGCAGGATTCCCGGGGCTGCGTGTATGTCCTCGTCACTGCACTCGGTAGCTTCCAGTGTTACACGCTGACACGGACACGGACGACACGGTCTTTTCGTCGGTAAACTGGGGCCCACAAGCTCCCCTCAGGCCAAACCAAGATCGAGGCAGAGGCTTGCTGGCAAGGGACTGGAATCGCTGGCTGGCTGGCTGACTCGTTGGCTCAACCGGAAACCGAGCACAATCTGCAATATGCCGACGGCCAATTGCCGGCTCACTGTCCATCTCTCGGACTGAACGCGATCGTAATTAGAACAACAAATTGTGTTCTCGAGTTCTCTCTTCCTTCCTCTCTCTGTCTCTCGGTCTGTCTGGTGAGTTACATGCCCACGGGCACTGGTTTCTGGCCCTTTTTTTTTTTTTGAGGATCATGCGTAATTGGCGGGCTCTGACGTGCGCTTCGACTACGCTCTGCGATATCCGAGTGAGCCTCGAATGTCAAATCATCAAACCGTTCTTCTATCGAGAGGCATCGAGGCAGCAAATTTGTGCCACTAAAACGTCCTTTACGACCCCTTTTCTTCGCAGCATGTAGCCAGGAGCTATGTTTCAAAATCATTAGCAAGAAAAATGAAGCATTAGCTGCACCATAAAGCGATGCAATGCCAAATAGTATCGGTATCAATCTCAAAAAGTGTTCTTGATGACCACCGAGACGCACCGTGCGCTCGGCGAGCCCTGCTCCCGGTGATTAAAACGTGATTTTGGGACGCGAATTCGACGAAATTCCAAGCATCCGGACGGGGGGCGTTAATCAAATAGAGTGGTCCCCTCACCGACTGACCGATTGGCAGAACCGTCTTCAGCGAGCACGCACCACCGCTGACCGAGGTATCAATTAGAAGTGTTTTATATTTCCGAGTTCGATAAATTTTCGGACAAAACGGATTCGCGCGATGCCGCGGATTTTTTCAGACCGGATTTGTCCGGACCGCCTGACGGTGGCCGGCGGTTGCGACGTCGGTCTTCCGAGGAACTCCTTCAACGATCGCGCGGGTCGTCTTTGTCCATTGGCCGTGGAGAAAAGCCCGCCGGGCATAGTATAGGCTCGGCCTCAGTCTCCTTCTCCATCTCCGGTTCTTATGATGATGAATGAATCCCGCAATTAGGAATGCCGGGATTACGGAGCGAGAAAAGCGTCCACCGCCGGTCATCGTCGGTCTTTTCCCCCCTTTTTTTTGGTGGGCGGGGTGATGGTGTTTCGCGGAAACACCCGAAAAGCTGTGCGGAGGACTCGAAAGGATTTATCATCGACTACGAGGGGACCGAGGGTACTGCAGTAGCTTCGTCCGTCCGTCAAACGGTCGGATTCTCCTTTCCCAACCACCGATTCGTCGCTTCTCTAACGATCTGAACCCATGCCGGTCGGTCTGGCTCCCGAAAAAGATCCCCACTGCGAAAGTCGCCACTGACTTTGAGATCAAATGGCCGGAGGGTTTTCCGGTGAACGCGCGAATGCTCCTTGTCCTTGTTCTGTCCAGGTAGCCAGCGAGAGACAGCTGCCGGTCTCGCGTCTCGGAATGGACCGCGGATTGACATCGAACCAAGCGCGATCGATCCGAAACGGTGCCGTCGCTCGGTGTCCTCGACATCCCCCCGGACGTCGATCTCTAATTGCGGTGGAGAGGGTGGTAACCGGGGTAGAGGAAGAGACCCTTGGCCAATTACCAGCAGTGTGCCGGCGAACTGTTTCCCCGCGATCGCTTGAAACGAAAACGAACGCTAACCTTCCTTCTTCTGGGGTCTTCTGGGGTCCCTGGCGTGGTAACCAAGGATCGTGTTCCTCCGTCGTCGCCATCTTCGGTTGTACCGTTGTACCGGCGCGAGCAGAGAAGCTTAATATTCAAATGACAACCAGCTCGAGCCCGGCCATGGCGGCCATCTATCGGTCCCATTTCCAATTTCCGTTATCAGCAATTAGGCCCCGGACGGCCACGGACGGCCCCGGACAGCCCAGCCGGCCAGCCAGCCAGCCAGCCAGTCAACGAAGGTGTACTGCATGCTGAAGCATCTCCTGCCAGCCACTCGGGGCGAGCGCACCTTCGTCTGGGGCTTCGGATGATAATTGTTATCGATAATTAGGCAGCAATTTCCACTTCACTCCCTGTCAGTGCTTCTCATATTTTCTGTTTCGTGGCGTTTCGTGTTTTTCCTTTCCAAGTTTCCACCGCCACCAGCAGCAGCACAAGGAGCACGATGCGACCTCGACGAGCGGCACACGTGGTTGTGTTTAGCTGCGTTCATTTGTTTACGGTGGCCACACCGGCCGTCGAGACGTTCTATTGCGAACCGTCGAGAGGGGCCGTGGAACTGGAGCAAAAAAGCGACGTCCATCCGCCCGTCCGTCAAAAGGCCGCCCGACGATACTTAGTTTTTCCACTTATTTTGCATTCAAATCGGTTCGGAACAGCTCGCTGCATCTCGTGTCAGCCACCGTTTGCTCCGTCGCCATCGCAACCATGGTGTGCTGCAATTTGCTGCCTCTGCTGCTGCAGCATCATCTCGTGCTCGTCGCTGGGCCATCCGTGACCGTCCTCGCTCCCTGGCCACAATTGTCGCAAATGAGAAAATAATTGTTGGCGGCCGTTTGTTTGAACGGGCAGGCCAAATCGCGATCCGTTTTAGAAGGAAGTAAGAGGCAGCAGCATAAAGTGTGTTCCAAGATGATCGGCGCAACCCTGAAGATCAATCATTTTGGTGAATGTGGATCATATATGCTTTGGGGGATTTTACCTAACATCTAAGCGTGCGGCCAGCCTACACTCGGGACAATCAATCAAAGGATATCAAACGGAACTCCCGGCCTCGAAGTCGCCGCTTGTAGCAAACCCAGCAATTAGTTCCTTTCATTCATAATCAAAACGGAGGGAAACATATGTTATGTCCGGTGTAATTGAATGAACCACAACAAAGCGCCCAAGGAAGGAATGGCAAGGACTTCCGTCGAGTGTTGGTTGGAAAAGCTATGGAAATCAATTTACTAATCAATCGTACGGAACAGACGAGTGTGCATAATTGCACCGCACTTTACCGTAACTAATGCCTGGTGTTCGATTTTACAGAAAAAGGCAAATGTCTTAATACTGCCTCCCACTGCTTTGGCCAAGGATCCCGGAATGGTTGGCTGGAAAAATCATTCTCGAAAGTGCCACCAACAAGGCAGCAGCAGGAATCGCGACGGAATACGCACTCGGTGCGGTCAAAGGCGCGCGCACGCGGACCGTCTGTTGTCGTCGTTCCGGATGGACATAAATCCATCAACGCGTCTCGGACGGACACACGAGAACGCTCGGTCGTGGCGGCGGCATTGGTGGGATGTAATTTTTTCACGTTCCATGTGTGTGATTTATTGAACGGCAAGAGTGAGGTGCTGGTGAGGTGCTGGCCACCATGCGAACCATCTTGGAACCACCAAACTCCCGATGCATTGCGATGCGTCGCGATGGTGCACGATGGAGGGCGCGCGCGCGCGCCCAACACATCTATGCAACGGACAGAGTGGAGTCGCTGGGGGCCACCACCTCGGTCCCAGGTCCCTAGCGGCCCCCCCGGGATGGGTTAAAATGTGTTATTGATTTATGCATCAGATCGACCTGCCCTGAAGCGACGATACGGAGCGGCGATGGCGGTGGTTCCAGGCGAGGGAACAGAGCCAGAGAAGGTGCAGGTGGTGGAGGGGAAACAGAGTTATTTTTCATTCGTGTCGTAAAATTTGCATATTCATAAATTGTCCGCACTCGCCCGCAAAAATAGATTGAACGTGGTTTGAACCTCCCGTAGCACTCCACCACGCCGGGACCCGTGGTCAACCGCGCCGCTCCCTTGGAACGCCGGAAGTACGATGAGGAATGGCACCTCACTCTCACTCCCTTCCTTTCTCGTGCGTGTTAGGGGATAGA
>NC_064878.1:60356048-60383548 GCF_943734665.1 Anopheles aquasalis | reverse complement strand
AGGAGCAGTAGATATCCTTCCACAGGGAACTGGGCCGCCATTAGCACTCGACTGCACGGGTTCTCTCTAGTTGCCAGCAGCAAAACAGGCGTACTCCGTTCCGATTCTCGTCCATCACATGGGGCCTCATAAGCCACTGCACACTGCCTGGCCACGTTCGGCAGGAAATGCCTTCTTGGAATCCTTTCCTTAGCGAACGGCAAACCGACAACGAAAAACGCATTCATATGCACTTTTCCCAGGGTCTGTGGCCCGAGAAGAAGGAGGAGGGAGCTTGTGGTGCGTTTGCCGAGTGCATAAATCGCTGCACTGGCAGGCTGGCTGGCAGGCTGGACTGCCACGTTGTGGTTCTCTTTGGCCTCCACGGCCACAAAACGACAGACGCACAGCGCAGGGATTGAAGTGAGGGAACGGCTGTGACTGGATGGGTGGTGGATCGAGGAAGCACGAATCCATCCATCGTCCGTCTGTCCGACTGTGTCTGGTGCTGTCTGTCTACCATTCGCCTCGACTCTTCCTTGCCACGCCACGCCACGCCACGCCACGCCACCATTCCATTCCATTCCATGCCCCGCGAGTCCGCTGAAAGATGCATAAGAACTGCAGCATTAAAAATACATAAATTCTGCCAGCGCTCGGTTGGTTGCCGAAGCGGTTGGTAACGGAAGGATACGAGAGCTGAAGGAGGGTGTGTTCCATGTCGAGAAGGACATGAGCGCCCGTGGGATGGTCCCAGACCAAGAGCCATCACCGTTTGGTGAGTCGATCCGGTTCTGGCGTGGCACATGTTCTGGCCGCTTCACCAGCGGGTTCGATCCGGTTTCTTCTGGAGCTGCTTCTAGAGCGGTACTGCGGCACTGCGGTCCCGAGTGTGAGGATGGAACGCAACGAAGCCTCAAAGTGGATCTCTTTTCCATTTATTACCATTTTTGAATATTATCTATTCAACAGAAAATTTACATTTTCCAGTATCGCTTACCATCCTCTCTTGTGTGTTGTGCGATTTATGATTCAACATTTTTGCCAAAATATGAGCTGCATACTCGAACCTTTCTAAATTCTGCGATAAACCAGCAATAGGTATTCCTCTTAAACCAATTTTACAAAGATAACTTTAAGATGCAGCACAAGAAACTATTGCAATTACCCTCGACTCTGTCACGAGTTACAGCATAAATCGACTCGAGCGTCGACTACGTTCCGTTCCGTTTTCTGACCCGGTTATGCTGCTCCGGGAAGGGGGCCGAGAACTCGGGGGGAATATAAATCAAAGGCGAAAAGGCTGCCTCCCTTCACATGCGGGAATGGCGGGAAAAAGTGGTAAAAATGCTCTTCGATCATACAGCGACCTGGCGTGGCTGCAGTGGTGAGCATAAGGTGCTTTGAGCTGGTCAGCTTCAGAACTTCTGCCAACGCTGTTAAGAGTTATGAAGGTCTGCTTGTGGCACTCTTTTGTTGATCGCGATGCTTTTACCAGGGACGCACTGCGCCCCCCAGCAGATCCAAATCCGTTTCAATTCCAATCGAATGGTGATTCCTTTTCTGTTGGTTTCGTTTTTTTTTCTTCGCATTGTGTATTTGTGGTTGTGGGCGAGTACCACCGTGCCAGCTCCACAAAATGGCGACCGAAACCTCGCAAGTCTCCCACGCCACGAGATGCAAGAGATGCGTTTCGTTCGTTCGCAGCATGCATGGGTGGTGGTGGGGGATGTTGTTGCTTTGCGTTTTGCTTTCCTTTCGCGATTCGTTTCATTTGTTCGCGTTCGCCTTCGGCACGGCGTGTGCTATGGTATCTTGGATTTTGGCTCAAAGGAAGGAAGGTTGCTCCGTTCGTTCGTTTGCGCTTTGCTGATGGTTTCCATCGTTCGATGCTGGCATCGCGCTCGCACAAGAGGCAAAAGGCCAACGCCAGTCCATCGTCCTTCCCTTAGAAAACGTGCATTGCATTGGTGTGATTGGCTGGCATTCGCCGTGCGGCGCTTCGAGCATTCGTGGCTTCGTGCCGTGCTTTACGTTTGCAAATGGCGTGCTGCCACGTACCCCATCGGGGGTCCCCAAGTTCTGGGGGTTGTTGCCGAAAAGCGAGTTCGAGCTCTAACGCCCGCGCCCGCGCTTCTCCTTGTATGAGCGACGATCTCACTGCTGACCTTTTTTCGTAACCTCCGAGGACGCCTAGCACACCGAACGTAGCGCAGGCCAACCCGTGAGCCTCATTACCGGCGGTTGAATAATTGAAGCAACTCATCGCCCTCGCGTAATGCCATTTCCTTGAGCGAAACGGGAGGACGAGCACCACCTCAACCTCACGTCATGTACTCACGATCCTCATCGCGCCATCGCCATCGTCGCGAACGTCATTAAAACTAATAAAGATCGCAAATGCAAAGAGGCACGGCACCGGTGGTGGTACGGGAGACGCAAGCTGCACACCGGAACGAACCGAATCGTGGACGGGAAGAAGAACCGCGGATAAATAATTTAAAATAAACCCATAATTGCGCAAGGTCGTTTGCGGCACGACGCAGCCGCTCGGTGCGATCCTTCATTACGGTCGCTCGCTTCTCGTACTCGGTTCGTTCGTTCCCGTCCCGGGGGTCCCGTTTACCTATTCAAGTGCAGGCCAGGCCCGGGAGAGAAGTGGGCATCACACTCTTGCTTTTACTGACTTTTACTGGTGGTTGTTTTTTTTTGTGTCCAAATGTTCCCTTTCCTTATCAATTACTTATTACCCTCCAAAAACAAAACGGAAAGGGGATCATCAATTGGCGTGACGCATCTCGCATGTGGCTGGAACAGACCATTTTTACGCCATTTTCGTCGGCATTTAGACGACTCTCGTCGTCATCAAGAACGCGACACAACACGACATGCAACTGATGCATTTTAGACCGGTGCCCTGGCTATCAAATGCATTCCAGGTTTTTGGTGGCGATCCAGCGCAAAGATTCCCGGAATCACGGACCCCATAATCCCGACGCCGTGGCCGTCCGCTGCAGGCCAGCAGGCATAAAGACGTACGAGCAAGACACATGGCCATGCAGCTCTCCAGGCACTGGCTACAGCTCATTTTTCATTATTTGACAGATTTGAGCCCCACACACAAACGCACACGGTCTGTGGAGCGGAAAATCCTGTTCCGTTGGAACAGACCCGTCCAGATCTTGGCGCGATCTCGCGTTCCCTTTGGAGCATTTTGAGTGGCCTGCACGCTGCTGCAGCAGTACTTAATCCAACGTTCCTCCGCTTTGTGACCGTCGGATGGCAGGAAAAATGATTTAAGTAAGAACCCCCTCGGTCCAGCTGCAGTCTGTCCGTGGTTCGTGCGCATTCTGCATTCTGGGTCTGTGGAGCACCAAGTCGGGAGACCATAAGCACGTTCTGTGCCGTGCCCGGCTTGTTTACCCTTATTTTGGTTTTTGCGTTTGGAAAATGAAACATATCATTAGCGTGTGCACAACGCGGCCACATGGCCTGGGAGGAGACGCAGAGATGGCACGAAAATCCGACCGGAAAAGGATGATAGAAGTCTGCTCGCTCGCTTGCTGGTGGCTCTCGGTACGGCACCAAGAACCGGGCCCGAGGGTTTCGGCCACCGGGGGAAAACGGATTTGACAACAACAGTGTTGCCAATCGGCAGACACGACACTGACCTTGGCTGTGAGCGTGGCGTGGAGGGAAAACCCTATAATTTATCTGCAATTAATAATCGGTTAGGCGGAGTTATGAGGAACTCCGGCGGCAGAGGACAGGCCCAGGCACAGCTTGCACTGGCACGGAGGGAGAATCTGCACATTATGCGGATCGGGGATGCCATTTTGTGATTTTTCGGAAATTTCGCTTTTTCGCGGGCATGGAGCAGAGATGCAGTAGGAGGGAAGAAGAATGTGTTTCTAAGAATTTTGGCTGGGAGACCCGTCTCCCTGGCGAGCAATACTTTAAGAATTTCCGAAGTAATTTGAGGCCCTGTTCTAAAGCTGATTCACTCAAGAAGGACATGGGCGTTGTTTGACTACTTTAATGATTTCTGATGAATACGAAGATACAACATATTTACCTTTTCACAATCTGGCTAAGATATCAAGCAAACGCGTGTGGATTCGGCTACCAACGCATCAAGTAATTTGTTTTTTGTGTATAATGATTTTTACCTTTTACAAAAATAAGTATTTAAAAAAAAACCCCAGAAGAAATTGTTATGGAGCAATTCTGGCTCCATTGAAAAAAGGGGTTTAAGGTCAGGTGGTTAACTTCATTCTTCTCATTTTTATACTTTTTAGTGCAAGGCAAGCATAATCGATTGTTCTTAAATATCATGTTGTGATATGGCGTTTTCCGCCGATGTTGGCTATTGCTCTAGTGTGGTCTTCGTTTAATGCATTGAACAAATGATTGATTAGAAATGAATTTAACCTGATTCAACCTCACTTTCGATAAATTTCAATTTTAAGATTTGATAGGGTTGCTTTTGATAAGATCATAACAGCATCATCAACAATGCACTAATCTCTATTTCCGTGCTTGTTTTGAAAAACGATTTGACGTGGCTACATTCTGTCACCAGTAGGCTGAACGTTCTAAAAACCCACCCAGCGGAGCAAGAGCAGGAATTTAATTAGGAATCTGAAGACTGGTTTAGCACAGAAAAGCTCGTCCGTCCACGAAAACTGTAATGTGCTCCTGCTCCCTGGAAACCTACTCTGCAAAAGCCGCTATGTAAGCCGCACAAGAAAGCACAAACTTACCGTGAAGTATAAGAAAAAAAGGATAAACAAGATAAGCGGTTAAGCAGAGCGTGAGCTCTGATTTTGCACAAAATTGAAGAGAGAGCAACGAGTACAGAAACCAGTGTTCTAGGCAAGACACCTTGGATTTCCCAGGTAGGGTGCGCAGTGCCAGTAAGCAAAGCAAGCTGCTGCGTTTTCTGCTCTGCTGTTTGCTTCTCAGTTTGAATAAGCTACCTCTCGCCTCCTGTGCTTGTTCTTCTAGTTTCTAGTTAGCTGAGTGTTTTCAGCGTGGCCTACTGTCTGGTATTTTAGAAAACATCCTTTGTAACACCTCGTCCACACTTTTGAGTTTTGGTTTCGTTAACGGCCGCTAGATGGCCGCGGATGGCTCCATCTGTTGTTCAGTCCCATCACTAGCGTCGATAAAAAAAAGGTAAAAACCCCCCTCACTAAAAATACGGCTCGTCCGTCCTTATATTCCTCAAAAAATCCTTATCCTTATAAAATCCTTATCCTTATAAAATCCTTATCCTTATCCTTAAAAAAAACCCTCTCACGGAGTGCCTGATTTTTAGTACAGGGCCAAAACTTTAGAACGAAAATTAAGGTATTTCGGATGGGGGAGGGGTTTTTTTTCTGCTTTAGACTTTTGATTATAGCTTTAGAAGTGTTTTACTTCCCCCTCCTCCCCTTCCTAATACACACACACATTCTCACGCCAATTTCGTGGCGTTTCGTGGTGCGTTTTGCGCGAAATTTTGGTTTCGCTTCGCTTTCGGTCCGTTCTTCCGTTCTTATCTGGTGCGTTTTCCTCCACCGAGTCCACCACCGAGATGCACCCAGAAGGGGTGGTGCGAGGTGTCAGGGCTCTTTTGTGCCTGTCTGCGATCTTCCACTCCTGAGAAGCCTCCCCCTCGTCCTCCTGCTCGGTGTTTCTAACCTTCTCTCGCTCTCGAAAATCGCTCGAGCTTTCCGGTTTTCCCTGTTGTCAATGTTTTGCTGGGCTGGGTTGGGTGGCGTGCGAGTGCAAGTCCCACCGCGAGTGATGCTGGCAGGCTGGCGGACTGACTCCGGCCGACCGGCCGGCCGGTCAGCCAATGTCAGCAGATCCGACAGCCAATGGATTTGCCATTTCGGAGAACGGGGCAGGCCGGGACGAAGAAGCAGCGAACCAAAGTCAACCTTCGACCAATCAATCTCCGTGAGCCCTGCCTGCCACAGTTTGCTGGTGAGATGGACAGGAGTGGTGGACATGCAGCATGATGGTACCCTCCGGTTGTGTGCCGTTTGACCAGACAGCTTAAGTGTCGGGCCCGGAGAAACTTCCCATCACCAATCGCCGTCTCGTCTTGTCCTCCGTTTGCCCCTTTACTGTCGAAGGTCGAGATGGGGTGGCCTCGAGAGGGCACAGTGCTCAGCGAACTCTTGCCAGCTCATTCGCCAAGAGTCTCTGCAGATTTGTTTGTTCTTTTTTATCTTCCCTGGGTTTCGGAGTTCAGAGACTATCGAAAATCGCCGGGAAAACTCCACTGTAAATGGTCATCTGGTCTTAAAAAGCATTGACTACTTCCAGTGGACGCTCCGTTATCTAGTTAAACACAAAACCTCCTCGAAAATGATTAATTCCATTGTGCTACACATTAAAAAGTGCCATCTTCGTGGCGGAAAACACCTAGTCTCACCCAGCTATCTAGCAACTCACATCTTCCATGGGCGTCCACCCTCTTAAAACACCGCCACCGGCAATGAAATTGCTATCCCCATCATTGATGAACCATAAATCCGGATCCGCACCCCCCGGAACGTCAACACCACCGCGGCACCGTGGTCGCTAATTCCGGGGTATCGACGGGTGTTTTACCTAGCACCGCTCTCTCTTCCTCCCTTCACCCGGGAACGGAACGAAACAAACCGAAAAAAACGACACTAGACCCCCTTGGGCAAACATACCCACCACCATCATCAATGGGCGCTCATTGCTTAATCACAGCATGTTTGTTTACATCGATTTATCACCAACCGAAAGATAGATTATCATCGCTTAAGTGCCTTAATTTCACTTTAATCACCCGCTAATTTAATTGTCCAATTTGTTGCCGATACGGCGCGCCACGAGCGTTGGAATGTTCGCTGTTCGGTCGGTGTAGTGCGGTACGTGAAAAGGTTGTGGAATTGTCCAGCAGCAGTGGGATGGGGGACATATCATTAACATTACTCGGAGCAGGAATGGGTACAAGGATTTTTGGCACATTTTAAAACAAGAATTAAAAATGTGATGGAGTACTTTACAGCGAAACTGGTGATAACGAAACGTTAAAGGATGCTTTTCTCATCACTTGGGTTGAAAAAAAAAGTAAATTCACGATAGTAGATTAGATGATTAGGTTAAGCGCTAGAACTGCAGCAACATCCAAGGTGCATTGGTTGGCAGGGATACAAGGAGTCGGTGTACTAGATGCTCTGGATGCTGCTGATCGGAACAGGTTTTCCACAAACCCCCTTTTGCACCTTTTTTAATCCTTTTTATCGGGTTCAGGAGTTGGAAAAAATAACGCGGATTTTTTCTTCTTCTTCTTTGGAATTTCGTTTTCATCCTCTTCTTCTTCGCCAACTCGCGCCTACTACCATCCTTGTCACTCTTGCGTGGTCTCGCTCACTCCAACGGCAAATCGCTGAAGACACACCTCCAGAGCGAGAAAGAGCATACAAAAAGCTGCAGAGTGAAAGAGACCACTAGATCTCTCGCCATCATCAGTCATCATTAATCATCAAATGACGGATTTAAAAGATGGCCGCATTCTGGCGCTTTTTTTTTCCTTCGCTCTTCGCTTCGGAATTTATTTTAAGTATTTCACAAACTTTATTTTAATTAATTTGTAATAAATTTTATTCATCTACCAGATTTATTTGACCGGCGCGGGAAAATGCCATATACTCAAGATGATGCCACCAGTGGTACCAGGGGCACCGGAACAAACGACAAATGTCAGCGAGTGCCGAGGTCCAGCTGCGGGGAGAGAAAGATCATCAACCACATCAACCGTTGTTCCGTCTATGGCCGGGGCAAATGAAATCGAAACTTTAATTTAATGTTAATGATACACCTTGGGCTCGGTGCGCGCGCGCCCGCGCCCGTGCCCCTGACCCACGGCACCAACAGACCGACCAGAACACTGGCCAGACAGTTTAAAATATATTAATTAGAGAAGCGAAAATAAATGTGATTATTGTTATTGTTCGCCCGGGATGGTGGATGGCGGTGCGGTCCTGCGCGCGGAGAGGCCATTTTACTTTACGAGGCTTGCGAACGAAGAAATGGGTCTCCGGGGGAATTAAATACCCCGGGCCAGTTCGGGTACGCGCGTTCGTTTGTTTATTTGTTTTGGATGGCCTTCACTGTTTGATCACTGGCCACCGGCACCGCCACGGATCCATGCCAGGTTGTTGGGGCCGATTAACCACCGTTTCGGGAGGGGGAACGACGTGGGCGGGAAAATCTGAATTATTGTTTTGTCCCGGCCAGTGGCTGGTCAGCGTTTCCGTTTCCCACATCGTTTAGCTTGCGTCGTGGGGTCTACTTCGTTGGGAAAATAGTGATCTTCACTTCAGAGGGTTTTCCGCTAGGGAGGAAAGCGCGAGGAAAGCAGGAGAAAGATCGTGAGAAATTCATTTGGAAAAGCAAACACTCCGCGATCGTGCGATTTGCTCAAGATATTTGACATTTTGTTGAAGTTATGTTGTTGAACTTTCGTTTGCATTTTAGTATCAGGATTAAGGAGCTCCCAGCTTCATAAAAGGATTGGTTTGAGATTAGATTAGTCGTTATCAGGTTGCTGGAATTTCAATTAGAAACAAAGTGTACAGTGCATTGCATTCACTCCATCTGATCCAAAAGCTCATGCAGTTGTCGTCTCCATTAATCCTCCATAGACACCGTAGTGACGTCTTTTCGGTGCAAAACCACAACCCGGATTCCCCGGTTTTTCTGCGAACAACTGGCCTTATCGAGCGATCAATACAGGGCCCCGGGGCTGGCTTATCAAATACCTGTTCATTGTTGTGCCTCCACTGCCGCCGTCGTCTCTCTCTCACCGTATCCGCTGATTAATTGAACGGTCATGTAATTGCGATTGACGGCTAGCGTGCGTCGATGACTTACAACGACGACCCAGCGGGAGGAAAAAACGGGGAGGCATTAGGGGATGGTTAAGGGGTTGGTTGCCAATGCCACGGGGCACTTACGCGCTGCTAGTAAACGAGAAAGGGCGCAGAGCAGCAAGCGGTTTGTGATTGAACATGGAAGGCATGCAGGCACAGGTTACTGTGATTTCACAAGATCAACCCCGTGATAGCACCTGCGCGGTACGCTGTCTTCCTTGCCTCGTCAACAACCACAGCCTGCCTAGAGATATGCTTTGCTGGAACACATTCCTTCGACAAACAATGGCGAACAGTGGAGGAACAAAATGAAACATTAGCTAGTGTTTAGCGTGATGATGAAGCGATTTCAGGGAAGGAGAAAAAACACCAGGGCCTTTTTTGAGGGTCCCCATAATCCTGTAAACGAAAGTCAAAACATACAAACACACTTGACTTTATCGGAAATCGGGCGAGAGCACACTAACGAGATCAATCAATGTATTTGGCAATCAATCGCCGCAATCACCACCTGTGAGTCGCTCTTGAATGACTTAAGGACCCTTGAAGGACGCTGCTGTTGCGGCACTGAACTGCGCACTTCACTTTCATAAAAGTCCCGTATTCTTTGAAGTGTTACTTCAAAACTGAAACTGTAAATCCAATCGTGAGTGGCCAGAGCATCACGCGTCCAATGATGGTTCGAAGAGACGACGAGAGCAGGGAAAACAGAATCGACACCCTTCCCGCTCCGAGGATGCAGAATAGACTTTCCGTCCGCCGCCCTCGCCTCCACGGCACACCGGAAATGGAAAACGTTTTCAAAGTCCGTTGTGACGCTGTGTCTCGATTGTGGTGGCCACCATCCACGCCCGAGGTAAGCTACAAGAGGAAAAAAGGGAAAATCGTTTGTGACTTCAATGGGTTTCCTCCCTGTTGAATGGATGGGTTGGGGGAGTCCCTGTCGAATCGCGCCTAGGCGTAGGCTTGAGTGATTGCGCTAAAGTGGCCCCTCACCCCAAAACAGCGCAGCCATCAACACTAGCCAGCTCTAGCATCATCATCATCATCCTCTAGGCTGGCTGGCTGACTGGTTGACTGGCATTGTGCGTTCTGAAGACGTAATAGAACAATAAACCACTTAATATTTTTTGGAGAGCAGTTGGTCGAGAGGCCCGGCCAGGCCAGGGCTGGCTGGTGTTTCCGGTTGCCTCGTTCGCTCGGCTCGATTCATGCACATCGCTGCGTTTTTGTTTCATTTTATTCCATTTTTTTCACTGGTTGTTGTCTCGCTTTCGTACAGTTTTTCCACACTCGTCCACTCTTCTCCACAGCGTTTCCGTGGGGCCACGCTCATCGCGATTCGTTCTATTCACCGTTGACTTCCTATTCGAATTTTCTCCAGCAAGCAACTGCACCACGGCTACTGGAGCCACATGTAGGCTTTCGGGAGGGAAAAGTCATCAGAAGCTGTGTTGCAGATGGAGTAAAGAGGGAGTGAAGAGAGAGTGAGTTCGGATTGAAAATGGCTTGCCTGGCCCCCCGGGAATCGTCCAGTCGACGCGGTCTCTGACGCAGAACGGGCGCTATACGTGAGCAGATGGGGAGGAGATGCGGCGAGAATGACGCGCCAGGGAAGGAGAACGAAGAGAGGAAGAGAGGGTGGAGAGGATGAAATGAAATCATTGTTTCCACAGCGGAAGAGTTTTCCGGCCACCGGAGCTACGGCTCCCACGGCACCAGCACCAGCACCAGCGGCAGAGACGATTCCGTTCTCGTTCATGTTGCTGTTGCTGCTGCTGTGGCATGCTCGGCAGCCCAGCGTCCGGACGCACCGCACACTGTCCGTACACCGAAAGCAGAAAGGGGCTTGAGTAGCAGACGGAACACAGAGTGGAGGAGCGTCGGTGGTGAGGAGGAAACGCAAAAGATTCTGACACAACAAAGCCAACAGCTTCCTCCACAGACGGTGTTGCGGTGCTGCAGTGCGGATGGCGGCGTTCTTCCATTTTCTGGCAATTGTGAACCTGGGATTGTCCGTTGTCGGTTCATCGTCGTCGTCGTCGTCGTTACGTGTATAACAGATTGCCTTATTCGGGCTTCGGCGTTGGGACACCGCATTGACAGCTACAACGTAGTCCACTGACGTGTAAGACAAATGTCGATGCGGCCCTCCATCCGTAAGCATTCACAGCTGCACTCCGCTTCGGCCTCGGTTCCGATTCCCGTCAGGTTAATGGACTAATTTGACTTTGGTTTTACTGGCTAATTGAGGCCGAAAGCGCTTTGCATTGCAGATGCTTTTGGAATGAGATTGCATCTTTCGAGAGAGAGATTCGTGCGAAATATTACCAGATATCTCGACGCAGATCATGGCAGAACATGCAAATAACTTGAATTGTGTGATCCCTATATGGTAGTTATATCTTTAACGTTTCATTCTTGATGAGAAATCGTGTCGAAGGATGACGATTGTGAAGTCGAAGACAATCAAGCACCTAGAATCGAAGGAAACATAAAATAATGGATTGTTTTGGGCTTGTAATCTGTATTGTTCTAGACTCTTATGTGTTAAATGACATATTCTAGCGATATGCGTTGTTGAAATTATTTCAATTTGTCGTAAGTATGTCTGCTACAGATTTTTTTTCAGCTCAGTCTTTCTTGGAACATTTACTTCCACTCATCCATCAACATGCTTCATTATAATCAACTATTGGCAATGCCCTTGTTTTCTGCTGTCAACAGTATTGCAGCAAGGTCACGTGGTTCACATAGATCTAGATAGCGATTCACAAATAGATAAGACTTTCCTTAACATTTTGTCCACAATCTAGAGCCTTTAACCGAAAGATAACACCACCTTCCTTTCTCAACTCACAGTCGTATCACTCGTGTGTTTAGCGAAGCTACATTCATCCATCATACTTCTGCTTGATTACACAATAGATGGAATAAGTTTCCGCAAATCACAACAGTCACACCATGTAGCATGCGTGAACATGCCACGAAACAAACGGACCCCAAAAAGAAAAATCCAAGAAGTATCTGGAACCAATTCGGTCTCCTCCTCCTTCACCCCGTTCTAGGAAAGAGTTCCTTCGATCGGTCGATGGTTCACACCGGATCCGTGAGTCCGAAGGAATCACGCGAGACTTTTAAAAAGAATTTGAAAACCTGACGCGAAAGAGCTACGGTACGACGGTGCGGTTTGTGTAAAGATTCGTCACGATGTTCTGTGTTTCAACAACTCAAAGCCCTGTCCTCTGCCTTGCCTCGCCGTCAGTCTTTGACGTGCTGCCGGTGCGGCCAGAGGAAACGGAAAGCAGCATTCGAAATTATACATACATCTCTTCGACTTCGGCGGCACGGGCGTCTAAGGTGCGCCATTTTGAGGCCACTCCGGAAGGGATTTCGTGCAGCTAATCGCTCTCGTCCTGGTCCCTGGTCCGCTTTGCCGAGAGCCGAATCCTGTGGGCTCTTTGTGTCTGTGCTGCGCTGGGATTATGAGACTCGGACCTTTGGATGATTCTTTCCAACGCTCGCCTCGTTTCGTTCGCGTCTGTCTGGCCTTGTTGGCGGTGGTTTTTTGTGGAAATTCTTTTTTTTCCCCGCTGTGTTGACTTCACCGTTCGTCTGTCGCGTGAGTGTCGCTTCGGTCGATCATGCATGTGGCCCCCGGGGAGAATGGGAAACAAAGGCTAACGCCGGTCGGAGTCAGGAAACGGATTAGCACTGCGCCTGGGAATGGGATAAAGTTGCCCGAAAAACCATTCGCCACTCATTCGGCGGGAGGAGACTGTTCCAACAACTGTTCCAAACCCCGCAGGATGTCAGGTCTCGTCGACTGGCAACGACTTAATAGCTGCTCAAAAGCTGCCAGCATTCTGGCATTCGTTGGTATGAGAGCATCATTCAGATGCAAGTCTCTTAGTTAACTGCTTTTACAGTTGATCTGCTTATTAACGTGTGATTAGAAATGAAGTTTTTGAAGTTGTTTTAGAATTGCACTGCAATGGTTCACTGCTAGTCACTTATCGCAGGTCATTGGCCTGACCAGCGTGGCTCATACCATCTCAACCTCACGTCGCGGTCGATTTCGGGAGTTCCAGGACGCCTTCCTATGCTGCACGTACGCCCCACGTTTTTCTTTTTATTGTTTCGATGCATCGCAAATTCCTCGCAGGTCTGCGGCACAGCGGGATCGATCCGTCCGGTCGTCTTCGTGTCAACTCATCGTTGGCACCACCGCCGCCTCCCAGGAACTGTTTGGCACACCGTACGCCGAAAGCAAAAACACCCTTTCGGTACACCGGAATACGACCGCAACCGTTTTCGGGGAGATTCCTGGTGCCGCTGGAGACGACTGCGGCGGAGGCATCCGCGGGAATTTGGGTCGAAAAATGTCACATCGCAAGCTGCACACGGGCCGCGGTGTATCCGTACCGTGGATGTGGCGCAAGTGCACCGCACCAAGGCCAAGCCGAACCGGCCGGCCGGCCGTCCGGCTTTGATGTGTTGCCGCAAAGGCCGGGTACGCCGATTCCGATTGGTGCTCCCGAAGAGACCAAAAACCTGTCTTTGGTCGGCCCCAACCATTCCATCAGGTTCGCGGCGTCCGCAGCAGCTGCCAGCAGCACCGGCACCAGCCAAAGACCAACGGACCGAGGCCTCAACGGATCGATGGCCTCGAAAACGTGAACTATTTGAATCATTTCGGCTATTTCGCATTAATAACTTTGTTACGGTAGCCGCGGCGCAACGGAAGGGACCAAGGCACCAATGTGCGATGGTCGGGTCGTGGTGGAGTCTTGAGGTGGAAACGGAGTGCTGCAGTTTCCGTTTGTTTTACGATTATAGCCACACTTGGTCCGGTCGGCGTTTTGGAGTCGTTTGGTGTGTGTTATCATTACGAATGCGAGGTACGGGTGCTTCATTCAGCTTCTCCGGTTGTGTAAGGGATGTGAATTTGGAGCTTTAACTGTAGTTTGTGTTGGTATGTTTAAGCTATGTTTCTTATGCATATTATTCATCTTAATGCCTGTATTGCGATTGAAGTTATTTTAAAGTGAATCATGTAAATTGTTTATAGCTCAACCTGCGATGATCTTCATTCTTACAATACTTTTTCAAAACATCAAACATTCCTTTTCTTCACTTTTGCACTAGTTTGAAGTTGTAAAATTATCAAAATTTCACAATGACTGCATCGAACTTGATGATTAAACACTTGCAACGCACTACACAATGAACAAAACCGAACCAAACTGACGCCGTCTTGTTATTGTTTCAGTGTACGCTGCATTTCAAATTGAATTCAACGCGAACAAAGAAGTAGCTAATTTTATGGACTATTAACAAATTCAACAAACAAGATTTATAATTTCATCCTCGGCTCCTTCTTCTTCTGCGTTTCGCCTTCTTTCTGCCGCCTCCATACTCTTTTACCGAGCTCGAAATGAATGAAGAAATAAATTAATTATTACCGGATGCTTCGTACTTCGTAATTTGTGCCATTACATCAAAACAAAAAAAGGTAACAACAAAAACCAAAAAGCCCCGCACGACCATCCCGCACAATCGTCCAGTCCAAACGACAGTTTGCTTTGTACCAAACGGTTCCACCAGTTCCATGGCACGTCCCTTGCATCAGCTGCTGCGTGGAAAAGCAATTGGCTTGGCCGCTGCCGCCGCCGCCGCATTGTTGCATTCCATCGGAGTAAGATTTATGGATTTTTCCTGTAAATTATTCAACTTTGATTGATGTGCGACCGGAACGAGCCGGCTCACGGGCGTGCGCTCACACACCGCCACGATGCCGACGGTGCTGGAAATGATAAATCCCGGGACCGGAACTGGAACCCTGACCGGCCATTAATTGCGCCGGATCGCCCGGTGCGCGCCGCCCAAAATGTCGGTTTTGGTGAGGGGTTAACAGGAGGAGAGGGCCAGCCACGGGGGTTAGTACATTAAGAACTCGAGCTTCTACCTCGAGCTTCCTTTCTGTTGGCTGCCTTTTGCTGCTGTGGCGGTACGGGATGCTCGGCGAGTATAGGAAAGGCAACCTATTCGAGATGATCGCGTGAAGGGAGGAAATGCTTGTTGGGGAAGGAAGGGAAGGTGACTTACGCGAGAATGAAATCGTCACCAGCCGCATGAGGAGATGGACAAAGCAAAAAAAAACCAATCTGGCTTGCGATGGCCATTCACGAGGACGCATTCTCAGTAGATGCTGCTGATGCCATAACCTCAAAGCGTGTTTGAGCGTCGGATCGCAGCAACCGGCGCTGCTGCAGCATCATTCTCGACCGGGGCGATCTGGTGTGGGGTACCTGGGAGGGTGGCCAGGTCGAAAGCAAACCACAATGGAAAAGACACACCGCACCCAGACAGCACCCACGAAGCGGCCAGCAAAACAAAAGCCCGGATAATGATCGGTTGCCCTCCAAATTACTTCCGACTTGCTTCGACCAGTGCGCTTGTGGAGAGAGAGAGAGAACTGTCCGTTCCGCGACCGCCACGTTTCGGGGGTTCGAAATTTGTAGACGGATCATTATAATAATTATATAACCTCGATTATCATCTGATTTCACCCTCCCTCCGCTGCGCTCTCTAAGCACGCACTCTCTGGCATCCTCTCTGGCCGTCTCGATCGCCGGCCAAGAAGGAAGTACCCCGGAGTCAACCTGCCCTCGGTCGGACCTCTTTCACTTTCCTAGACGATGCTACGGCCAAAGAAGAAGGAGGATAAGGAGGTTGTAGTGAATCCTCCGGAGCGATCGCGGTTGATCTAGGCGCCGCCATGACGCCCGCCGGTGTAACCTGTGTCAGTGTCAACCCCGGCAACTTGACAGCCGGCTGTTCTCGGTTCTCGATGTACGTTCTAAACGATTTCCACCTTTCCCTCCGCCGGAGCGGTGTTTGTGTGCGGCAGCAATTGTCTCTAATCGCGCTCCGATGGGTTGACCTAGTGCCCGGGACCTCGATCATACCTTTTTCCCCACCGGGTTTGATGTTCGCTTCCGAGCGGCCCAGTTTGGTTGCAAATGGCTCGTAATTCCTTCTGAATTCCCCAATTGCCCAGCTCAAAAACGATGATGCAAACCGATAAGCTGGTTGCCGATTGCTTGGCTTGACGCGTTGCTGTCCTATCTGCTATCGGATTCGATCGACACCTGATGTGAGGTGACAGCGGTCCCTCGATCGGAGACGTTGATCTGTTGATGGTGATGGTGGCGAATGCATATGATGGTAACTTGCACAAATGGAAGCAATTTTCCGAATATGCAATGTTGCAAGGCACTTCAACCATTCAACGGCACCGGTAGCGATGGTTAACGCCAGCTGTCATGCGTATCCTGCACGGAGTGACGAATGTTATCGAGCATATATCCGAACTCACCATCGGAGCGGCATCTGCAAACGGTTTGGACACTTCCCACGACCCCGGGAAGTCGTCATTATAATCCATTATTTGCCAGGGAGAAACCCAGGGATTTTCAGCTATTATCAGATCGGAATGTTTAGTGCGGGGATGGCATACGTGATGGATGTCTCGTAGATAAGGATATCGAAAGTCTAATGATCCTCCAAAATGCACCAATTTACGGTTAATATTATACGATAACACACAGTTTAGGTGCTGATTCCCAGCACTAAATTGTTATTAAAGCGATTACTAGGGCGCATCTGTTGAATTGTGAAGTCCAAAACCCCAGTTCATGCATTCCGAGAACCGTGATTCCAACACTAATTCGTTTTTAATTGCAACAGATTGTAACGGTTCTAAATGATCATTTAGACGAAAAGATTCCAAAATTTGATTGGTTCGTAAATGTTTTATTCAATTCGAAACCATTTAAACCAAACACTTCATTGTGCAGCACAGCAGGAAGAACATTCTTATCCGATGAGTTGCTCTCTCACAATCAATTGGCCGGTTCTAATACCAGGATAGCTAGTTCTGCCCTACGATCCCGCTGGAAAATGTCTGTTTTCTTATGTAAATCCTACCAATCACAAGTCCACTTGTCATCTGATCCAGCGCCTAGCGCGAACGGGCAATTTGGCATGGAAATTGATCGCGGATTCGCGTCCATCTCGCTGAGCGATCAGCCGGACTTGGAACAGCAAAAAAAAAAAGGGATCCCTTGCAAATACCATCATTGGCTACCAAGAACGACCATATCGAACGCGGTTATCGGCTTATCCCTGATGACTTGTCCATAGGCGAGCGACGTTTCTTCTGCGAGACCGATTGACTGACTGACGTATGTGTCGTTGCCGACCGAATCTGACTCGTTAAGTAGTCGTATCGGTTCACCATTCTCTGGTCGATTCCGTTGCTAGCACTCCTAGATCTACGCGTGGCCACCGGTCGCTGAACACACAAAACGTTAAAGGTCTTTAGCGGTGCGCTGTCAGCAACACTGGAGCCGCCTGCAATCAACCTCCAAACGCTATCGGCACACTGGCACGGCCCCTATATGTGGCCACATTCTTTCCCTCGGACCATCCGACCGTCCGTTTTTCGCGCAAATTTTTCTTCTTTCCGCGGGACCACCCGGACCATAATCTACACCCCGCGATTCGTAGCACAAACGATGCCGAACATCGGAATACAAAGGACAGACCGACGACGGTGACCGTGCACCATGCCCCGTGTGGGCAGCCTGCAATTGCAAGATTTGCAAGTGAAACTGCAAATCAAGCGTCAGCGCAATGCAGAATGCAGACCAGAAGCACAAGCAGCAGCACCAGCACTCGCCAGAGAAACACACAAAAAACCGGGCTTCGGGCATACAAACGTGGCGGCAGCAGCGACGTGAAAAGGAATTGCGGAATACTCGCGAGTTTCGCGACCGTCCCAGCCCGGACCGGATTTGGGATTCATGTCTCGCGAGAGAGACCTGTCGTTCGCGATTACTAGTAAAGCGCGAGCCAAGCTTCCCACTCCGTCCGGATGGATCTATTTTGCGTGGCTCCAGCTAGCTCGATGACGCTGACGGCCAAGTGACGAGAGCTGTGCATACATTTGCCGCGAATCAACAATCAATCCGTGCCGGCGTGGACGCCAAAGAAGGGAACACATCCCAAAATTCCAACGAAGCGGCTTTTGCGGACGCATGGCATGAGATTGATGGAAGAACCGACCGGATGCCTGACAGCTTCCACGATCACACGATGCACTTTCGTGTGCTGCGGAACATTGGCCTTTTTGTGCTCAGAGGGCTGCCAGAAGCTGAGTATGCTGATATGCTGGAGGGATTTCGAATGGTCGACAATGGTCAGCAGCAGTCTCTGCACCTCTGCAATGGAGTGAATGTTGGATCCACGGGATTCACGGTAAGCCTGTAACTCGTCAATGGCATCAGGATTTAGTGATGTTTTGCGGGGAATATAATATGCTCGACAACTCTCCTAGGGCAGCCTCTTTCATCGCTTGTACCCAGCGCTTGTAAACAGCATCATCATCACCACGGACCACAACGTACCTTCACTTTGGACGACGGCGACGGCGACGACGACGATCCCATTAAATGAATGTCGAGCGAGCTGTGGACATACTTTTGAAGCGGCTCCCACATGCCAGGCTCTGTGAAGTTGAGAGACAGAGAGCGACACAGAGTGTGTGCACGAGACAATTTACGGCGAAACTGGACCTGGACCTGTGCCTCGCGATTGTGTGAAGCATTTCTTTCGTTTCTCCATTGTTTCTGCCGCCTTTTTGCTAGGCTTTGCGGGAGCATATTTTTTGTCGTTTTGTTCCCTCTTTGCGAGCCACTGCTGCACTGCAATGCAATGCCAATGGCAACGCGAGACCGATCGTGTTGCATTGTCGTATTAGCTGGTGCGGTGCTGACAGCGGTACTTGCACCACCATTCATTCGCTTCCAGCTCGCGAAGACCAACGACGACCAGCGACAGCGGCCGGAATTTTCCGCGGCGAGTGCCCTTGTTGTTTCCGCTTTATTTTCTTCCTTTTCTTTTGGCTTTTTTGTTGCTTGTTATCGTCGTCGTCGTCGCCAGTCGCTGAGTTTTCCTTTACTAGAGGGGGATGGGTCAGTCCTACAGAAATGATGGGTATTCGTTCTCGTTACTCGTTCTAGTGGCTCGTTTTTTTTTTACTGGATGTACTCGAACGGCGCGCGCGCGCGATCGCGATTCGCTTTTTGTCGTCCATTCTGCTGGTCTACCACCAGCATGTGTGAGGCAGCGAGCGAGAGTAGGTTGAAGAAGTGCATTAGTTAGTTTTAAGAGTCATCTGCGAAATACTAAACTGAAGCACCTTCCTCAACTATAAATGGTTCAGGCCTAGAATATGATTTAGAAAACGATAGTTGAAATGAGTTGCAGAAGTATTTTTAACTTATTTTATTTTCATTTTATACTTCATGTAAGAGACATACCAGAAACCCAATAAAGAATGAAGTACAAAACACCGCACCACGCACAATCCGCACCACATATCCTGGCACTGAGCTTCAACTTCTGATGGAACCTGGAACAAACACCTCGACCACCAACGCATCGTTACGGTCTTTGTCACTCCCGCACCGGTAAAAGATTTGTCTCGGCACCGGGAACGCACCGGAGCATTTGTCCGGGCACTGGGGTGGAAAATCTTTAATCAGACATCGGAAAACTTTTCCCTCCACCTACCGACCAAAGAAACTTCCTCTTTTCAGGGCGTCTTTAGAAGCTCCGTTTCGAGCGAGCGAGAAGACAACGAGAGGACAGAAATCCATCAACGAGCGCGGTGCTCTAACCGAGTTGCATTAACACTCGTCTTCTCCGCTTAACTTGGCTTACCTCGGTTTACGGTTGGCTTTTATCTTTCGGTTCCTGTGGCTCCTTTCCCGGTGCAAAGATTGGCATTGATCCTTGCTGCACCTTTCGACGGTGAAGGCGGATTGTCCGCTCCACTGCTGACAAGAACAATCGTCGTTGGATGTCTGCCAACCAGGGGGAGGTAGGCACCAATCGTGGTGCTGAGTCTTCGTCTTGTCCGGAGCCGGAAATGGAAATATTCTCCAGACCAGCCAGCCCATGCCAGGGCGACTTGGGTGGTGCCACCGGAAACCAACACCGACGACGGACTCGGAACGGGCCTCGGAAGGCGAACGGAAAAACCGAAAGAATCAAAGCTAAATTTGGCGTTGGTGGGGGGCTTTCAGGTGGGGAGTGTTCCGGGGTTTTCTGGGGGAAATCCTCTCCCTCCCGCGTTACCCCTGAACCCACAGAAACGGTTTCGCGGGCGAAGCGAACGAAAAATGGTAGAAAAAGAAGTAATTTACACATTTGATTACGGGCTAATGGGTTTTAAGTGCGCTTCCGGAAGACAGTACCGGCACCAGGATGGGGCGCTGCTTCGTGTTGGCAGCCCCAGCCACCAACAACAACAAGACAACGGTGCTCGAGACTTGTGCGGTACGGGAACTGGGCTTTACGCTCGTAATTGCGCTCGAAGATGCGTCCAGATACGATGGCCAGAATTCGGATTGGGCAGCATTCGGTCGAAGAAAACTGAAGTTTGTTGCGCTTGAACACCAAGTTGCCGGAAAGTGACTGAAAGTGGGGAACTTTTTGGGGTTTTATGTAATTGAAAATGGTTTAGGAGTTGCCATTGGGCAGTGGTTGTGAGCTTCTGAAAACGTATCAATAACACGCTCTGTTGAAGGCGAAATGTAGCTCAAATGTTCTCCATTTGTTGACAGGTAGTATTATTCTTAATTGTTTCCTATATTTCTGATTAAAAATATCACAATTGATAAGGGTAACTTATTCAATATTATTAAAAGGATCCTTTTAAGATTAATTTCTTCTCATTCAATCAATAGCATCATATATTGTTGAACCGGAAATAGTTCTTTTCGAAGGTGACTGTATTCTATCAGCGTAAGCGTAAATTCTTATCCGTTTTGCTAATAGCAAATGACATTGGAAGTTACTTATCAATTTGTTCATAAACTACTGATCATCACTGATAGAATTCTGATGTTCTGGCGTACTTAGAAGTAAAAAAAAATTACGCAAGCAATATTAGAGTGACATGATTATGACATGATTATTCAATCAATTGAAATCATTTTCAAAATCATTCTAAATCGCAAAGAGACTTAGTCAAACCTCACTCTTATCCTAGAATCGTTCTTTATCAAATTGGATTGGATCGGATAATCGACCAAAACGAATAAGGCGATGCTACTTGACTACTTTCCATAGCGATTGCGTCCTCCGAAGGTTATTTTCGTTAGAAATGCGTCTGACATAATCGGGAGGGATGCCTTTTTACACAAAAAAAAAAACATAAAACCGTGTCATCCGTGTCGTAATCGACCGAACGTCCAATTTGCAACCATTTTTCGCCGCACAAAACTCCGCATGGGCCACCGCCACAAGATGAATATGTATGTATTACAAATTGCGTCAGATTGTTGAGTGTTGAGCGGAGCAGAGGATGATGGTGAGGAGGAGGAGACGGAGGTGTTGGTGGCGTGTGTACGAACCCGCACATTACGGATGTCCTGGCAGCCCCAGGGCGCTACTAGGATACGCTAGAATAACAATCCGCACCGCACCGTCCGCACAGCAGGGATGGCGTTTGTCTTGATTATGCTGCCGCTGCTGGATGCTGTTCCGAGACGACGTTCTGGAGCGGTCACGCTGGCAACGAGAACCACTGCCACCACCGTTAGGCTTTGCCTTCAATTTGTGACCGATTCAAAATCAAACACCGTGCCACCACCACCCACTGACCTCTCCAGCATTGCACGGGAATAGTGACAAAATCTCACGCCAGGCGCAGACAGGGAAATGGAGAGAAGGGAAGCCTTTTTGCCTTTTCAACGACCAACGGGCGGCGAAAGCACGTGTTCCGTGATTCTCCTAGGCCGACGACTAACGAGCCACCTCGCCTTCCCCTTTCTCCCTTCTTTCTCTCTCTCGATTAGCGAGCATTAGCGTTAGAGACCAGAACGTCCAGAACGGCAGGATAGGTTTCCCGGGGCAACCGAGCAGCAAAAAGGACATTCTGAGGAACGCCTACTCGGGGTCCCTTCGCCGGCTCGTCGCTAATCCGGAGCGCGTGTTCGGTCGCCGGCTAGTCTACGCATCTACTACTGATGCTGCTGCTTCTGCTGCTGCTGTTGGCCCAGCATCCCAATCATATGCTCTATTCTACTCCGTCAGTTTGAACGCCGCGTGCGGCCATCGTTTGATCACACACGGCGCGGCGCACCCTCCGTTGAGGGCATTCTGTTGCTCGCTTCAGGAGCTCAGTTCGTTGTGAAGGGGTGTCGTTGCGTTGATGCCTTGCTTCTGCTGCTGCTGCTGCTGCTGCTGTTGAGCTTGTTCGCACAATCTGTTGATTTAGTACAATAGCATTAATCAAACACGCACCGGCGACGACGCAGGACACCCCCGTGGAGGGCACGACTATGGTATGATGCCCGGGGCGTCAGTTGCGGAATGAGTTCATGCTGGGTTTGTATTTCAAGTGTTGACGTTCGTCTCGGATCTAGCTCGAGCATGGCCTGTGATGGTATGTTTTTTGCAAAATGCTAGTGCCACCGTTGTGAAGCCTTTTCTGTTGCGGAATGCGTAGCAGTATTGTACTATTAGAGATCATTTATCATCTAATTGATCGCTAAATTTAGAATCGAAATGGTCACTGAGTGAACAATGAGTTTGGGTCTCTTTCCTGTAGCACCTGGATCTCTTTCCTGTAGCATTTCAATGTAGACGGATCTATTAGTAGTGCTGTCTAACTGTTTTAAGATGACCGAATTGTACATTGATTTTGAAAGTTTTGCGATTATGAATTGATTATGAATCTCAACTTTTCTTTTACAGAAATAGACAGAAGGAAGAGTTCAGAAACACAAAACAAGATCACACATCAAGAATTCATCTGTAGAAACCCATAAAGGATTGAATTCTCATTGCAAGATGCACTAAAACACTGTACCATCCAATTGATAGCATTTAACGAATCAATGTTTATGCTCTCTGCTGCTCTGCTGTCCACTGCCAGCGTCCTTATAAGATTGTTTTCTGTGCATCTGTTGATTCCACAAAGATATTTGTCCAAATAGTTCTTAAAATTATGTAATGTTGTAAGTGTTCAAAGGCAAAATTGATTTAATTTATCTTTGGGACGTTTAGTTAATGTAATTCAAGTGGAGAGAAACAATTCTCCAACAGATAAAGCATATACCATCATCAGAAAACATCGAATCGCTCACAAACGACCTCTGCGAATCGATCGCCCCCTTGCCAAAAAATATGATTTTTACCATTTTGATCCCCGGTTTCGTGGCGGCCATTTTTTAGCTTTGCCTACCCCTTCCTTATTCGTGCTGCACCAGCTTCACATCCTTCTGCTGTTTGCTGCACTGGAAAGATAAAACGCCAAAGATATGACCTCCCCAGGGGTCTGTCCGCACAGCGAAACGGATGCCGGAGACCGGCACCGGAGCACGGATCTGCTAGAACCCGCGCCCTGCTCTGGCATTTGGCCTTTTTGGCGAGAGCAACCCAAAAAGCAATAAAGAACAGGCACAAAATATTAAAAACACACACAAGCCGCACCGAAAATGGCGCACAATCCCCCTCGAAAGAAAAAAGGCCGAAAAACCGCGACCCCAGGACCGCGGGGCCTTTTGCATGTCTCGGTCTCCTCTCTTTCTGTTCTCTATCTGCCATCGCACTCAGTAGGCCATATTTCAAAAATATGTTTCCGTCATTTTTTGGCTTTTGCGGGTTCTGCGATCTTGCTGCGGGTGTTTCGAACGTACCCCTTCGAGGACGACTGACGACGGTTGGTTGCACTTGGTGAGCGGCTTATCCGGGGGATCCTTGGCCGCCACCACCACCATCGCTTGCGCTTATCTTGCATCAACCGTGCATCGAACGCAATATCCACCATATTGTGTGTGGCTAAGACGTCGAATGCGCGAACGTGAAATGGTTTTCCTTTTCGGCTCGGCCGGTTGTCTTGTCCCTATTCTCTCCTCTTGGATCCAGCGTATGTCGATCGATCGATACGATCGGCTTTGGGTCGCCGAAGGATGGAGGATACCCCTTCCCTTAGGACGGTTTCATTTTGGAACTTGGGACTTTTTCCACTTTTCTTGTGCGATCTCCACTCAGAGCGGGAAGTAAATGAAGTTTCGTAACATGTGCCCCAGCCATGCACATGACCTTTGTGAGGCCCCGGGCCCCGGTATGATATGATTGCTAAGGGGGGGGGGGGGGGGGGGGGCTAAAAAGCATAAAACGAATGCAACTGGCTGCGTTGCGTTGGGGCAAAACGGCCACAAAAACGGGAATTGGCCAGGCGGCGCGTGTTTTTGGGGCAGCGAGATGAAATTCGAAGAACGAACCGCCCGCCATCTTCTGGCCTCCCCCCCCCCCCCACCACACCGTCTTCCCTTGCTCTCGGATGCATCCGAGTGTCTGGAGTGAAGCGAAGGTACAGCAGCAAAGGGTAGGGAATGCATTGCTGTATGCAGCGCACACCCAGGCCGCAGCGAATGAAGTCTTCGGAATCGGTGAAGAGGTGTGTTATTAAATATGGCGCTGAGCGAGCGAGCGGATGGAAATTATGAAACGGATCCCGGCGCAGCAGGCCACGGGGGGGTATCTCCGTTTCTCTTCCCTCCCTCCCTTTTCTTGCAGCAGCAGCAGCAGCAGCAACACCGGACGGAGGCCAAGTCGTCATATCTGCCGTCATATCTTCAGTCGCAGCGTGCAAGACATGCAAGCGCAGATGTACGATCGGAGTGTGTCGTGTGCAACGTGTGTCTGTGTTCGGTTTGTGCACAGACAGAAATCAAGAAAGCATGGCCACTAGCCAACCAGCCAGCCAAAAACCTTGAACATTGCGACAGCGTTGCGAATCGTCTCGTATCGGTGTCCACGGAAATGTGCTGCTTGGCAGCTCTGCGCTCCTACACAAAATGGGGTAGCTTGGTGATGAGTGTGTTAGCCACAACGGTCACAAGGTGCATGAAGGTGAAACAGAAATTCTTTTTCGAAAGAACAGAAAAATCACAGTCGGAACTTCCTCCCGCGTTGCATCGGTGCGCGTATCGTGATGTGACGGTTAGCTAGCTAGCTGGCTGGCTGCCTGGCAGGCAAAGGTATTGTCTGGAACCGTCGGCATCGTTAAATCGTCATTACACACCGGTGTTGGCCACCGACCGTCACTCACGGGACACCCTACTGCCCACGTCCATCTGTGTGGTTCACGGTGCTAATCGATTCACACGGCAAAGAGCGTGATTCGATTCAGTTATCAGCCGCCCTCCCCCGTCTCTAAATGGTCAATATTTTTCGGGAATATTTGTGAGAGCGATGGGTAAGGTTGAGAATGGGGAATTACTTCCGTTGTAGGTGCGGTCGAGGCCTCGGTTGGTGGTCCGGTGATTTGATTCAATTCAATTCGATTCGATTTCGACTTACGGACCACCCGTTGAATGATTTTTGTGAGGAATAGATGGTTGTATGTGTTCGAATGCGACGTTAAATGTTTTTTTATGTTTTACTCTTGAGAAGGTTTACGTTTTTGTGTCCATTACAATAATATTAAGATTACTACCATGATCAAAAATAAACCGGAATTTTGTCATAAAAAGAAAAGTACTTGTTTTTTCTTCAAAATTCAAATTGTCCCCTTCAAAGGAGTCCCCGTCGGATGCAATGCACTTGTGCCAGCATTTGATCCACTCCTCAAATTTTTCTGGAACTCGGTTTTTTTATAGTCTTTAGTGCCTCCGGCGATTTTAGCTTAATTGCCTCCACACTCTGAAAACGAGTTCCTCGTAGTGGTTTTTAGAGTCAATTGAATAGGCAGAAGCCACATGATACGATATCACGTTAATTGGCCGGTTGTTGAATGGTATTGGTTTTGTTTTTGACGAGAAACTCTCGAAAAATCAACGCATTATGAGATGGCGCATTATCGTCATGGAGAATCCAAGAGTTGTGACCCCACCAAGGCAGGTTTTTTTTTGCGGATTGATTCAAATGATATGTTGGTGGTCTCAGCTATCTCCCTTATCGTCAATTTGCGCTTTTCGATCAACAATTTTCGGATTTCATCGACGTTTTTCGTCAGTTTTGGATGTCAATGGCCTTCCAGGACGACAATCGTCCTCAACAGCCTCACGACCACTTTTAAAGCGTTCATACCACTGGTACACCTTTGTTTTCGATAGGGTATTATCACCATAACACTTTTGTATCATTTTTAATGTGTCGGAACACTCCATTTAATTTTTAACGTTGTTCATGTTTTGAATCCATTTTAAAAATCGCCATGACGTAAAAACTTAATGCAAACAAATCTCTGCTGTAAACGTAAATGAAGAGCTGGCAAGCTGAAACTTGGCATGTACATCACTAATAGAGCCATCAACGTAATAAAAAAAACCAAATTCAAAAATGATAAGCCCGCGAGGAATAAATTCAAAATTCCGGTTTATTTTTGATCATGGTAGTATGTGCAACAGATACACAACGGGATATTTTGGCATTAGTAACTATTGGTTGAAGTGATCATTCTATTAACTATAATACAGCTATTGTCCTGTTAGGCAGCACCTGAAGTCATTTGCTGCCTTAAATTGTGGTTTATGATTTCCGTTGACAAATGTGACCCTCACGACCAAATCGTTCCTCACTTTAATTTATTTGTTTACTCGTTATACCACCCATGAAGCTTGCAGAAAGCAACAGAATCTCTTGAGCTAACTTAAAAAGAAGCTCATCACGTGAGGATTTAAATAATTGCATGTTGGACTATTCGTCGGTAAAGAAAATGCACTATAAAAATCGCAAGACAAGAGCAAGGCTTAAAATTTCTTAAGGATTAATTGTCAGTAAATCGCAGTTACTCGTGAAATGCCATATAAGTCGTCCTAAGTGTCCTGTAACACAAAATGTTTTTGTGCTAGCCAACGAAAGATGCTTAAACTGTCCTGTTTGTGATTCTACTTTAACTTAAACCACTACAAAATAAACTGTAATCATTTAGGACATTAAAAACGGCTTTAGACGATTAATAGCATCCATTGTTATACTACGGTTGCTTGAATTTGACCATGTTTTCCTAGCTTTAACCTTTTAATTGTTTGGTTGCCTTGTTATACCATAGCTAATTCATTTGATGTAACGAAGAATTAAATACATTTAAAGCGAATCAATTGCTTATTAGTTTAGTTTTCGATGCGTCGTACACTAAATGTGAATATTCTTTCTGTCTTTTCTTACAATACATATTTCAAACGAATGTATTTGTATTCCGACAGTTTCGAATTGCTTTTAGGCTGCTATTATCTTAATGAAGTTAGCTTTATCAAAGGATACACACGAAATGCTTGTAAAAATAGAAAATGCACTACTTAGGTGGTCTTCATTCGTTTGATATCTCTCTTCTTTGCGCTTTACTTTCATCCTTCACCCATCAACAACAGGCTTTGGTCTTCTCCATTTGCGTTACATTGATTCCATATTGAAACAAACTCAAACGACACCACCGGAGAGACGTGGCGTGCATTGATCTCGCTGCGAAAGTAGCAATTGTGACCGGTTTCCTAGAACAGCGTCTCGCTCGACCATCCCTTGTCGGCGCCA
>NC_064878.1:60341048-60353548 GCF_943734665.1 Anopheles aquasalis | reverse complement strand
CAAAACAAAAACAAATTAACTCATTCAAGCAGGCCCACGAACACCAGCAGCGCAGACAGCACTTCATCTTTCGCTCTCTCTCACTCTGGCTCTGTGTGCCTCAACAATGTGCCACGAGGCCAACGGAGCCGCCGGTTCGGTCTGATCGACATTAATCGAAAGATAATTAGACGCTGAGGCTCGCTCCTTCCACGAAAGCATGAATGAATGAAGTCTTTGGGGGCCAAGCGTAATAAAAGGCGTAGGGGATCAGCTCGAGACGAGCGCGTTGGAACGTTTCGTAGCACGGTTTTTCAACTTTGATTAGAATCCGGTGTCTTCAAATTAATCTAAAATCCATTCTCCTCTTAATCGAAAACAGCGAACCACTAATAAAGAATGTCCTGTTTTCTATCCTTTTCGTCCTTTTCGCACACCCAAGCTTTCCATTTCATGCTGAACCATTTCAAAATGGCGCTCGACGATGCCATTATGGCCGAGGTTGGTCACGTTGGACACAGGACCGAGGACGAAAAGGGCGTCAGCCTGACAAAAGCATACAATATTTTTTTATGTTTGCGTTCCTCGGCCCTCCTCGAGCAACCTCCGTTTGATGGAAAAAGTGGAAAACTTTCGTTACATCCCCATCACCACTGGCACGCCATTAGTGCCTTTCCTGGGGACCGGATTTGCTGCAGTATTGTCGCCGGTCGCTCTGTCGCGTGCTAGTCGCGCGCATGTTCCGTTCCGTTCCGGAAAATCAAAAAGAGAGAGAAACAAACGACGCGACGTGAAAGAAGTAAAGCAATCGGGGACAACCAGGGACGACGATGCTCGAGAGAAGCGAGACGACGATTGGCCGGGGTTTAGGAATATGAATAAACATGAGAACGATTTGGTGACTGTGTTTGGTGGCGTGGCTCACACCGATGTATGCTCGCCAACCATAAAAGCATATGCTCCCCCACTCTCGGCGCTGATTCTCGGTCTCCAGGTCCAGGTCCTGCTGACTCATGGGTCACCATCGTGGGTTGGGTTTTTGGGTGAAAGTGTAACGCAATCGGCCGTGGACGACACACGGAGCCAGCTAGAACCATTTTATGACATGCACGGGCGTGGCACTCACGTCGTGGGACTGTCAGACGGCGACAGAACACGAACTGTCGCCTAGAGAGCTCTTGGGATCACGGGGAAAAAAATGGAGAATGCTAGCTCCACTCCTTCGTGCTGCATAAAACAAAGAACGAAAAACTTAATTGGTCTGCGCAGAATGTGTCTTCGCCAATCTGGACGAACCTTTCCGGATGCTAATGAGCGACGAATTGTGCTCCCAAAGCTACCTTCTTATCATCTTCCTTTAATGTGCGTTTGTCACATGACAACGCACTTCAAAGCAGACCAACTGGCACAGAAAAAAACAGTTGCCAAAATGTGGCACCAACACCCCCACACTAGGAGCAGAAGCAAACAATCGCTCATCGGCTCGGCGACTACGGTGCGCTAGGTGTGGCCGCGTGCAAACGTAATTACGAGCGCCATCAGTCCACCTTCTCTCCCCACCGAGAGCTGAGTGACTGATTGCGACACACAGACACAGAACGTGGACATATCAACTGTCTGGTGATACTGGTTGTGTGGTACATTGTAACACTCGGTCGCCCTCGGTTGTTCGGCCATTACGCGCCGTTTCCGCGGTCAAAACACCGGCAATAATTACGAGACGAGTCCACGACCACGGCGATGGCGCCTTTAATGATGAAAACCGCACCACCAATCGCACACAAACACACGAAGGCGATGCCTGGCGAACGAGGAAATGGTTCTCTTTGTTTTACCTTCTGACATTCTGCGTCCTGCGCGACGCGACGCGACTCACGATTCCGCGATGTAGATCGCCATCAATCATCCCCACGACGGTTGATGTGTTCCTGTGTGTTCCTGTGGGTGTGCGATAAGAGTTCTAGGGTCACGGGACTTCCGAGTTGCTGATCAGAATCTGTACCTTAAGGTGGACACATTTCCACTTTCGATTTAAGAACAGTTTTCCATCGCGCCCCTTTTTCCATCCGAGCGAACTAGACGAGCGCTGGAGTCGCTTGTCCGCCAGCCTGGCGTGGCCAACATACATTGAAAAGGTACCAGTAAGAGGGTGCGGACCAAAGGACGGACAGGCGGACGGACGAACGGACCATCTCAAAACATGACATCCAAATTACAGCCCACGGAGACGCCACGGAGTTCCGTTCCTGTCTCGGAGTCGCCCGCTCAGGTCATTCATAAAAATTAGAATGATATTCCTCCCTCTCTCTCTCTCTCCCTCTCTCTGAGGACTCTGGGCGCATTCACTCCCAAGGTCTTGGCGATCGGCCTTCGATTGTTCGCGGTGGTGGCGGCGGCGGCGGCGATCCATTAATGAATGTGGCTTTGAGCGGGGCGGAGTGCTACACGCGCGCGCGCGCGCGCGAGCGAATGCGGCCTCTTGTCAACGCCGGTCCATTCTTCCAGACTAGCGCCGTCCCTGCCACCCCCGGTCCGATCGGTCGGTCGGTTGGTCCCGTCCATCATCATTAGGTGACTGCCGGAGCCGTCGATGAAGGAGGAGCGCCGAGAGTCGAAGAACAAGATGGTCCGAAAATGCGGAAATGCGGCGGAGGATCAAAAACCAAAAAAACGGGACCCAAAAAAGGTAAAAATAAGAAACCAGCATCGATGTCTACCTGGCCACCGACCGACCGGGGACCACGGTGATGTTGCTGCTGCTGCTGCTGCTGCGAGGACCATAATGAGTGAGTAATTTGTAAGAAGGAAAGGTTTTGGGCGCGTGGGGGCGGGGAGCGTACCATAAGCGATGGCACATCAATGAGCAGCGAAGCGGTTGGTTGGAGGGGAAAGGAAAACAGGAAACGGACACTCCACGCCTCACCTTTCCGCCTTTTTTTATAAGTTGTGGAGTCCAGGGTCCATTAGGATGGTGCTGGCCAGCGTTGAGCCGGCGGGAGAAGGCAACATCAAGTGGCGCTAAGAAGTGGTACGTGCACATACACAGAGATAGTAATGCATCGGATGCGGACGAGGATCATCGGAAGAGAAAGAGCGCGCGATCGTAACGATGTGCAACAATGAGCATCAAGGTGTTCTCCCAAGGTTTTGCTGAAGGATGCGCACAAATGGAATAAGGACACACCCAGACACACACAGAAACACAAAGAAGGCCAAATTGCATCCCGAAACCAAAACAAAGTGGAAGAAGAAAGGGCGAGGACCGGCAAAAATAAAACAGATAATATGTTTTAATGACGCCTAATCACACGGTTCCAAAACCGAATTGGCAATCCACGGCATCCACGGAACCGGAGAGAGAGACAGGACGGAGAGGAGATAGAAAGACAGAGGGGATTGGAATCGATGGCGGGCCCTTTCGTGGTCGCGTCGATCTCGTCCTTGAGGACCTCTAGCGATGTTAGGCCGCGTCGCTAGACTTTTGACGCAGGACGTTGTTAGTTCCCCGAGCAGCAGAAAAAGGACAAAGAGTCAGGCGCTGCATCGATGATGATGATGATGATGATGGCCCGTTTCGATTGCTTTAATTGCCATGCCATCATAATTCCGGGATGATTGACCCTGCCCGGGCGCAGATTGACACTTTTATTTGGGAAATTGGTTTTAATTTGTTTAAAGGTCGACCATATTGCAATCAGAGCAACGGCAGCAACAGCGTGCTGCTGTCTTTTCTACGAGGTGACAGGATAATCGAAGGATCAAAGGGAATGGATAGAGCTGTAGCATAACTATCGGAATTTATCAGTTATCAGTGTTTATCGTCCATTATTCCAGGCCAGCCTTCTTGTTGCATGCATAGCGTGGCCTACTTCGAGCATTGTTGTTTCATTCATGGACACGTTTTCGGAAGGACGGGCGATCATGCTTTGCAGGAGCGATTAGTAGTTTAGTTAGACGTTTTATCGCTCTCTAAAACAGAAAACAATATTTCAAATTTGAAAAAAAGGATTGAAAAGGAAGGAAAAGGAAAGGAGCACGGTTGAGAAGAATCAAACTTTTTTTACGCCAAAAGTTGCTCTTATACAATTCGGTTGGATAAAGAACTACCAGCATTTATTCGACTTTCATTCCATTAAATTAAATTGTTTTACATCCTGTTGCAACAATACTAGTTGAGAAGCAGGGATGTATTCTTCTAAAACTAATTAAAATTGTTTTGGTTACGCATTTCTTAGGAACAAGCAAACCTTTTTATGTTTTAGCGGAATGAACAGTCGATGAGTTGCTATCGTGGCGGTGCATTTTAAATAATGTTTCGTAATTCGCCAAATCACACCTAATTAGTGATTTTTAGTGACTTTAGTGATAATTAGTAACTGCTGCATGCACCTTCTGTATTTAATATTTCTTGGAGAAACAAAACTTAACTCAACACGCAGCTCATCTCGAGTGACCCCGCGGACAATAAAAACACTTTCCTTTCGAGCACACCAGACTCGTCAATTGGCCATACCCTCTGCTTGATTGCGGTCCCTAGCCCGGACCGGTTAAATGGTTCTATCGACACCGATATCGATTGTCGCGATTGAAATCTTGGTGCCAGGGGATGAGATGAATGATCCTCCTAATTCTGGCTCCCTGCATTCACTTCCACTTTCCATCTTTTGTATGTTGTGTTTCGTGTAGCCACCTTCAACACCCATACATTCCACTCCCTATGTCACCGATCAATGCCATGACCAGGCGAAATCAGCTTAACAAGCCTCACTCCCACAGGCAGAGGGTCCATTCATAGGACCATTCAATACGAAGGCAAGCGAGAGAGAGAGAGAGAGAGGCTATGGTTGCGTGTCCCCGGGAAGCCAGAAAATATGTTTTC
Organism: Anopheles aquasalis; assembly: GCF_943734665.1. Lineage (NCBI taxonomy): Eukaryota > Metazoa > Arthropoda > Insecta > Diptera > Culicidae > Anopheles > Anopheles aquasalis. The sequence goes on along the minus strand of NC_064878.1, from coordinate 60,348,690 downwards.
ACAAAATCGGCAAATCCGGCCTGGATGCTGGACAACAACAACGCCACCAACAACAACAGGAAGCAACGGAGCTGAAGCGAGAAAAATGTGCTGGTGGGAAAAGCAGGCAGCACCTGAATCCAACAATCGAGCCAAACAAACAACAGCAACGCGGAACGGTCTGGACAGAACACACAGGGAGAGGGGAAAACGAGAGGGAGAGAGAGAAAAATAGAAGAAAATGGAATCGAGCATAATCTTTTCATCTCGTCCAGCGATGCTCGAAAAACATTCTAATCCGTCGGCGCTCTCGGCGGCATTGTCGAGAGGGATTCCGGTCCCAACATTTCACGCACCAATTGTCACGCCACCGACCCCGAGAAAGAACCTTCTCCCATCGCCCTCTGCGGAAGCTGCGGAACAGAAGGAACGACGGAAGTGACCGGCGGAGGTGCGTGCAGAGGGCCTGACCGCCTGAGCCTGTCGATAACAATAGCGAATCATACAGGAGGACACTGAGGCGCCCACACATACATGCCCGTACACAGCATAAATAGCATAAACAAACAACAAACAACAACATCACCTCGGTACAGCTACCGGGTGCTCGGGTGCATCTCGGGGCTTTTGGAACATGAAAAAGGCTCATCGGTCTGCGATTTGAATGTGGTCCATTATGAGCAGCGTTCGGGACACCCGGAGCGTGCATTGGTTCCGGTTCGCCACAGCACAGACAGGGAGCGTGAGTGACACAAAAGGCCACAAAATCATAATTATTCGCCGGAGTCCGGGTGCAGCACCGAGTGCATTCCCGAGCTCATTGTCATCAAAACCACAAACCTTGGATCACCTGCAAAAAACTTGTAAACAAAGAATTGTGAGGATTACAAAAAAGTGGCTCCAATGCCTTGTTCCCTCTCAAAAGACTCTTCTCACGATAGTCAGGGGGTTGGAAATTCGCGAAACAATATCTGAGTCACCATCGGTCACCAGCAGGACCGCAAAGCTGGCGCAAGACACGTCATCACGTCAAAAAAGTCATTTTTCTCAATTCATTCCTCGAACATAAGAGCATCACAGACCCGAGAACAAGAGGAAATCAATGTCTTCCGTGTACAATACGCCGTCGGTGATGCTGCTGCTGTTGCTGCTGTCAATGTGTGTTCTCCAGGCCATGCGGCCTCACGGATCACGGAGCTTGACAAACGACACTGCACTGGCCACGGCAAATGACCAGCAGATGGGCTAAGGTCTCGTGCTGTGATTAAGAGCATAAAGTGATTTCAATGCGTGATTGAATCAAATTGAGCTTAATTCATTCTTCCTTCTTTCTCAACTCGGCAGCCAGGGTGTGCGCTCGAGTGTGTGCGCGATCGTACGTTTGTTTAATTCAACTAGAGCAACATCATCTTCATCCGCCTAGAGATTAGGAAAAGCATAAATGTCACTATCGAGGGGAGGGGCAGCGAGCTGTAGATGCACCAAACGGGAGTCTCTCACTGGACCACAACTGGTGCCCAGCTGATGATGATGATGGCGATGCATTCAAGGGCCGATACGAAGGGCGATATCGACCGGAGGTGGCTCCATCAGTGGCATAATTGGTTGGTTTTGAAGCCAAAATTCCCGCAAGAATATCGTCCTCTTTTATGTCTTACTTATGCTGTTTGCCTTCACAGAATCGTCGAAAGAAGATCTGCTCGATTACACTCATTTGCTGGACAACGCAAACGCGGACATGGAAATCATATCGCCGCGATGATGATGATGATGATGATGATGATCGGCTGCATTTGCTGGATTCGTGGAAGTTCCAAGCTCGCGAGCTCAATCGTCGGTTGACTTTTCGGTCCGAGATCGTTGGCATTGCGATTGACATTTGCCTGCCTCTCTGCCTCTGCCTTCTTTCCCTGTTCCTGCTCGTCTAATTTGAGGTCACGCTATCGGGTTTCTCCGAAGACGATCGCCCGATCGCGCTTCCTTCTGGCCAAGGACTCCGCGGACAAGGAGCATCGAACGAACCAAGCAAACGATCCGCGGTGCGGTGGTCATTCCGATTCGAATTTCATTTGCCAATCCGCTTTTTCTTTGCCGTACATTGTTGTTGCCGTCCTTGCACCACTTGTGATCCACCACCACACTGGCTATTTAGCATAATTATCTACCTTTCCGTGCGTGCGTTCGTGTGCGTACGTGCGTGCAAGTGTGTGTTCTAGGGGGGGGGGGATCTCCTTCTCTTGGAGTGGATATGTAAATGTGTCTCTGGCTTCGCTCCATCTCGCTCGCCTTTCTTAATGTAGGCCGATCGACATCCCGTCGCTTGCGCTTTTATGTTTCACGCATCCGTCCGCTGCATCCACGGCTAAGCCCCCCTTTTCCTCCGTCCTCTCCGGGGGCAGGACGATCGAACGTATAATGCGCACCTTCTTTTGCGCTCGTGGTTTTGGGGACCGTTTCGCTGCGGTGCCCATCACTCATTATAGAGCACCCCACCCGGTGGTGAAGACCGACGGACCATCGAGAATCTCAATGAAGGTGGCAGTGGAGGTGCCGTCGATGAGCGGCATCCCCAAGCAAACGGAACGGAAGGCAATAAAACCACGAAACACGATGATGCACACCGTGCGTTGATTCCGCGTATCATTCCGCACCTGATCCTCCGCACGGTTCCATTGCAAACCGGAACGCCGCCCGTTTTAATGGGAAAGTAATCGAGCAGCAACAGCAGCAGCAGCAGGAGAAGCGGGAACGCGTCTTTACGTTGCACGCATGCACGCGCTCCGGCCATACAAAGACACAACCCACGGCCGAAGGGGAATGGAATCATATGAATTAATATCATCTTTTTCCTCCGGCCCTCCGGGGTGCACACCGAGAAGGCCACGAAACCGTCAGAACTGCTCGCACTGGCCCTTCATCTACATAAGTAATGAATAGGGCGCGCGCAAGTGCGGTGATCGCGCACTCGAAGCGCCTCCGATCGAAAACCGTTTGACCGGGACCGCTAACGACCCAGTGGATGCGTACTGCGTCCGGATCTAAACCTGGAGCCTCGAGCAGCACTTCTACATTGTGCTGTAATTGATTTGGCCACGCAACGCGCGAAAGCCGATCCGATCGGATGGACCCCTGGACCACCGGACCGGTGTCACCGGGACGCGAGGTGCTGAGCAAACATTGTAATAATGAGCCCGGTTTCATCTAGTAGCCGCGTCACAACCTGTGCCCTTTCTCTTTCTTTCCCCGGTTTTCCACCGCCTAGTAGGCCATTCCCAGCGACGCCCGGTTACACGTGTTATCGGAATGGGATCGTTAAATGCGAACGAAATGTCTTCATTTGTTAAACCGCTACACAGCGTACTCATTGTGGCCATTGATAAGCCGCAGGTATTCGGTACATTGTTGCTGCCGCGTATGCGACGATAAAAGTGAAGGGAGCACTCACTAATGCGGATGCTAAATGGTCCTAATAGGTTCATGAATTATGGTGACCTATTACTCCAGCACACAGAAACAAACTGTAAACGAAACGGAGTCAACGGGATACCAATCAATCCCATTTCCCTTCGGGATGCGTAATGAAGACCGATCCTAATTGAAAATCACATTTCAATTGGTTCGCACCAAACCATCACAACATAAACAAGCTAAACGCGAGGCCACTTCCATCGTTTCCCCTTTTTGCAAAGCAGCAGCAGCAGCAGCAGCAAAAATGGAATCCATCTGTTCACGATTAAGGCCGTAACTCAATTTGTAACCGATCAGCGCACACGGTAACCAGCCGATTGCCGATGGCGCGCAACAACAACAAGAACCATCTGAACCCAACATTTATTAGTGTCGAGCCGTTGCTCGAAGAAAATGTGTCACTCGAACACGCCTTATGGCCTTGTGTCCCTGGCATCCCTGGTGCAATCCCTCATCTGCACCCCCAACCCTTCGTTAACAATTACATAATCACCGCGTAGGACACAAACACACCCCGGGCGTGCTAAGTACCGGACAAATTACGGTGCCAGCGTGTCGCCGTAGCAAGGGGTGCAAGCTAACGGTGCGTTGGGGTGGAATCTGAGGATTCTTGAGAGGGAAAATGATGCCCAGTTTGATCCTTGAAGGATGCTGGAACTGTGGGCACTGCTCAGGAGCCAAATCGTGGCAAATTCTTCTTCGATTATTTCGTGATTTCTTCGCGAATTGAATTGTCCCAGTTCACCGTACGACAAACAGGGTTGATGTGCTTGAGCGAGAGGGAAAAGCGGAAGTCCTGTGACACGTGCGAGCGCCGTGGGAAGTGCGAACAAGCGACCGCCACCGTCGCTACCACCATCGTCACCATCTTAATTGAGCATAATTGTAATTTAGAGTTCTATTATTCCCCATACGTTCAATCCCCTCCCAAGAAAGAGGGTAGAGGAAAGGAACGAGGGAACGCGTGGATGAGTCAATCGCGCTCGCGATGATTACAGTGATTTGCCTATTAATGGTAGCCCATTGTTGGCCATCGGTGGCACTGTGCCACAGTTTTGGCAACTGTTTGTTTATACCAACACCTCCGGCCAACGCACGCACGCGGCCTTTCCTTGATTTGCAAACCGTTCAGGGCCGTGGCATTCAGTTTTGTGAACGGAATGCCCTCTCGGAAAAAGGACAAACGCACGCACAGGAAGCGCGCGAATTAGTTAAGAGACCATCACGCGAGAGAAGCACACGAGAGGAATGCAGCAGCATTCTCAGCTCGCGCGAAACGCAACATAAACAGCAACGCAATTCGGCGCCGCCTTTTTCGGACTCCCCCATTGCTGCATCCAGCAAGTAATTAATTCAATTAGCAGGTCTAACGCCAGCCAGCGAGTGAGCTCGATTTCGAGGAACAGACCTCTCGGGAGACGCCACGGACGAAGATCCTGTCAACCGGCCAACAGGGGCGATCATTCCGCATTCCGCTGTTTCGTGCGAATGTTTGTTCCCGCGCCACTTAAAACGTGGCCGACCACAACCGACTTCACACCCTCATCCGGACGGAGGGACAGACCGGCCGGTTCATTGCCGGCTCAAGATGCCGACCGAATGTTGCGAGGCGGAGCAGCAGCCGCAGCAGCAATCTCTTAAACGATATAATACGATCACAAATAATAAAACTTAATAGATGCTTATTGTCTCTGCTTATCCTTGCCAGGGTGAGGAGAGAATGCGCGATGGTCCAGCCGCCACCACGAATTGAGGACACTTTGAGTGCCCGAGAGTCGGCTTCGAACGACGCATTACCTTATTGCCGATTGGCTGGAGGGACGCAAACTTGCCGCGGAATTGGCAACAGGATTTGGATTGCGATCTACTACTTCTTGCAGCTAGCTAGCTTTGGGAGTACTCCAAAGTGGACCGTGACGTCAATTAAAATGGGTAAAACTATTTCAATCGGGACGATGCCGCTCAATTGGGGTGAACGTCGTTTGCATGAAGGACCTCTACGGATCTTGTCTGTATGTGTTTCTCGTTTATCTTCATGGGAGTTGAATTGAAATAAATGTTATGGCCAGGGGATGAGGCCCGTCTCGTGCATCAATCAAGAAACCATAAACGATCTGGCGATCGAATGCGTCCACAGATGAAACCTGATTGCCAAACGTTTGCTCCACTGCACCATAATAAGCAGTGTTTCAATAAAGTGAAGGCTGACTTATTCGTTAATCGTGTGCTCCCGGAGCTGCTTATTAAGGGTAACGGATCCCCACGGACGGCACCTATTGCTGTTGGTGGTGAAGCTTGGCGTAAATAGGAATTAAATCGTGCGCTTACCCCCGGCTAACACATTGAATCCGTTAAAGTCCGTGCAGTGATCCGTGAATGAATTTCTTGAGGATTTCATAAAACGGTCGGAACGATACACTCTCCACAAGACCAGCGCAAGGTCTACAATCGCAGCTTTGACAACGAAGCAGTTCTCTGATTTCAGGACGATCTCCTCCCTAGAATCGTCGAGGATCTCGCCATTGTTCCGGATTGAATGTAACTTAATACGATTTCGGGATACAGCGATTCGAGGTTCTGGCGTGGTGCACCCTGGTACACCTAGTAGAAGGTCAGGGCAGAGGGCCCTTCGCAAGGATATACGAAGGATTCGGTCCGATAATAAGGAAAATATTGCGCAACCAAGATGCGGTACTTCCGGTAGCACCAACGAGCAGACAGGCAGCGAGGCGGAGGCGAACAGGACCGACCGGCGAGCGGTCAGGTTGCCGCTACGGATAGCAAACGTGCTGCTGCCGCTGCTGCGTCTGAAAGACGATCCCCAGCGCCGAATAGTGAGAGTTGCATGAATGGTGGAGAATGAGAATGTCTTAAAGAAACGAATGGTCTCGGTCCAAAAGGTGCGTCCGTTTGTTTGTTGTTTGAATTCAGCATTTTTTGTACTTTATACCGATCCGGATTGCCAATCCCATTGTAGATAAACCGTTGCAATACGGATTGGTATTGAAATAAAACAAATAGAAAAAAACTTTTTTAAAAGAAATCCTTCCCTGGCCATAATCAATGGCCTGTGGTCGATGTTGTAATTCTGTAATAAAATGTTCCTATACAATCACCCCTTAATCCTATTGCACTTTAATATGTTTCAAGTCCTTTTTTATCCTTCACAAGAAAACAAAAAAACCCTCTCTAACGAACGCAGCGCGAATCAAAAGCAAAGCCGGCTTCAAAGGGGAAATAAAGCGTCGAGTGTCCTGTGTACACCCCGTTTGCACGATGGGTGCGCACCCCCGGAGTTCGGCCCACTGAAAACTGAAACGTAGAGGAACCGCCTCGATCTGCCCTTGGTCAGGATGCTTCTGCCCTTAGTTTAAATTCCTGGCAGCATTCAGCACCGCAGCACCGCACAACCGGAGGGAGTGATTTGCAACAAAAACGGAACCCCGGATCGGGTTGAAATCAAATACCTACGCCAACACAACGCCACGCCAGTAACGACGACGACGACGACGACGACGACGACGACGACGGAATTGGGTCTTCCTACGACTCCCATTCGAGCGTGATTCTCTGCGTGCAGAAGCGATCAAAAACGCTTCGGAACACTCCGCACATCATTATGCAATGCAGCAAAGGAGGAACTGAAAAGAAGGGTTGCAGCTCAGCACACGACCATGATTCGTGGTCTATTCCCCGGAAATGGGCATAAATCGGGATCGGGAATGGTCTCGCCAAGACGCGTCGCCAAGAGACATACTACTTCCGAGAATTCGAGATTCCTGCTCTCTGTGTTGGCAATCTGTTACATTTTCTTGCAGCGGTACTAGCGGTGCCTTGTAGGGAGCCCGGAACGAACCGGAATGAGGTGGCGGTTTGGCGGCTTGACTCAAAGGCGGCTCAGAGACCATCGCGGTTTGGCCATCGATTGGCCGACGAAAGGCAGGCAGCTACCTCTAGAGGCGGTTCCGTCACGTTGGCCACGCACCGTCGATCGTCAAAAGCGCAACGAAAGCTGGCTGGCTCCCGCTGTGCTCGTTCCGGCCTGCGAAACCTGGTCCCCAACACAAACCACCAATTATGATCGCTGCTAATCCGTTCTCTCTCTCTCTATCGGTGACATCTCGAACGTCACTCTAAACAAACGGTGCACACGGAGCCTCACCTGGAACAATCCCTTAATAACAGCTCTGTTAAG
>NC_064878.1:60323548-60331048 GCF_943734665.1 Anopheles aquasalis | reverse complement strand
AAGTTTACATATCGCGCGCGCGCCCGTGCGCTCCGTGGACCGTGAAGCAGCAAAAGGGCAACCGGATGGATGGTGCAGCAGCAGCTCGGTTGATGCACGTCCCCGGCCACGGCACGCCTGGCGAACCGTGACGTGCGAAAGGGTTTGGCTGGCCGACCGTCCGGCTAGTGCGCCGGTACTGGCGCATTTTTCTTACGCTTTTCTTCCGTCACTCGCCGCTAGCTGGCCTCCAAAACGTCCGTTCGTGTGCGCGCGAACGCAGCCGGAGTTCATAAGGTGATGACGAGCACCAAGGGTGCAGCAGTGTCCATCGGCGATCAGCAAACCGTGATCTCGCGCCACTCCGGTTCGAAGTTCAATCCACACCAGCAACAGCAGCACCGGCTGGCAAGGTCGCACGCGAGAGATGCAATAAAACCGGGTCCGAATGCAATGCTCAACCATCAGCCAATGCACCATATGGTCAGTGACGATATGGCCAACGAAAGGAAAGTCGTACGAAAAAATAAACCGCCCGGTTCCGTGACGCCATCTCCCGAAAAAGGGCTCCCGAAGCCGACGGCTGGCGGTGGGATCGAATGAAAACATTAACCAATTTAAAATCAATAAAACTGACATAACCATAAATCATACCGCGAGCCTTGCTTCTTGTGAGCGGACCGACGAGTGAAGAAGAGCACCAGTCTCGCGTTTTCGTGAACGCCGGGCGCGAAACGATACCGGGAGCGCGACCGCCATGCTGCACACAGAAGCTACTGCCTATGGAGTGCCAAAAACCTCCCCATTCAGTCCTCTGCTCTCCTCTTCGGCCAGCCAAACCTGGCCAAACCGGGTCCACAACTGTCGTCGTCGTCGCCGTCGACGCCACCGACGGGAGCCCTTTTGCTGGCATCTCTGCTGGCACATCAGGAATGCCAGGAGGTCTCGAGTGGTTCCTGATGCTGCCTGCCTGCCTGCCTGCCTGCTGCTGCTGTTTCTCGCTATCGATGGCATCATTCGGGAAAGGTAATCGAAGCAACAGATCGCGAGCGAGCGATCGCTTGCGACCGACGCGGCTTTGCGATGAAAGAGCAAAGATAAAGACGCACAGCATCGGGAATCGCGGCGAACTGGGAACTGGGCGCGAAGGGGAAGTAGTGTGGCCATGTATCCATAATTGGCAACGACTTGCGACGATCGCTTCAAGTTCAGCGCACGCACGGTGCGACAGCGCGCGAGGCAGAGTAAAGACGCGGCAGCAGCAGCAGCAGCAGCAGAAACAAGGTTAGATTTATGTCTCGATTGTTTGCCTTTATGCTGACTGCCTGCCTGCCTGCCTGCTACCACATGTCACACTGTCCGCAGTGCAGTCCCGCTTCTGTGTCTCCCGAGAACCCTCATCCCTTTCATCCCCGAACCACCGTTGGTTCCGCAAAACGGGAAGCTAAATAAAATGTATCAATTCGCATGATAAATTTCTCGCTATTGATTGTTTCTGCTGCTGTGCCGTGTCTTCGCAGTCGAGATGCTGCTGCTGCAGTTCGCTGCTGAGCATTCGGTGCCAGGGAACGGGGTGACAGCAACTCGAGCCCAACAGGGAACATCCAGCCAACACCGGTCGTGTGACAGTCTAATAAAAATATCACACCAACCGGTTCACTTTGTTCTTTTGCCGAATCCGGTCGCAACTGCGAAGGAAAGAAAGAAAGAAAGAAAGGAAGGGATAGCAAAGGATGGGAACGAAGGAGGTCCCTGGAGGTGCGATCGATCGATCTTAAACCCCGACAGCTATCCCAGCGGGACCGTGTCATCTGGATTTGATCGGTTGTCAAAACAGTTGCTCAATCATTCGCTCGCTCGCTCGCTCGCTCGATCGCTCTGCACACACGTTCCACACACGTTTGATTGATTATGGCCACGCGATCCGCCGGTGACAGGACCCTGTATCGATGATCGATTTAATAGATGTTTGTCACTAACTTAAACGCAAACGAACTACCGATCGGATACCACTGATCTCTTCCGCTTCGCTTTGGGGTCGAGTAACGAATACAACAAATCACACAACACCGATCGATGAGATTAGATCAGGCGGATGATCGACGATCGAACGGAACAGCACGACCAGCGCGAGTGATCTACTTCCTGACAGCATCATGCAGCGCACTGATCGCCCTTTCCGTAGTTCGTAGCTGACCAGTTGGATGATGTCGCTGTCGATGTGCCGTCGTCGGAGAGGGCAAAGAGGGTGCATCCAATTGCACCCCCCTTTGCACCGGTGAACCGGCGTGTTGCAAAAACTCCAAACCAAACCAAGCTGCATCTCAACCGCGAGGCAACTGCTGGATGGAATACAAATGAGCGATCTGCCACTGCCGGCAGCTGGCTGCTGCTGCCATAACATGGCCACAGCTTGGTATGGGTGCAGAAGCGTGTGAAGGTGCGCGTTCGCTGGCGAGCGCGATCGAGACGCGATCAAGACAAGGTTTTTTGTTGTTGTTTTAGTGCGAGAAGGGAAAACCCTCCTCTCGTCTCCTCTCGTTCCAGCACGTCCACGGATTAGCCAGCGGCAAACACCAAGTTCGCTCGAGATGGGAGAGCCATAGGTTAGGCTTCCTCCCCAGCCGGGCTTTTCATCGAATGTCTCAGGTCCGCCTCAGCTTCACAGGCGCTTTGCGGGGTGTAGAATACTACGTACAGCCAACAATAGGCCGTGTAGACCGCTGTGTGGCGTGTGACGTGATCCGCCAAATCCGCCAAACATTGAGTTGTAAGCGTTGTTGCGCCCCGTGCGTCTTGTTCGACACTTTTGCCTCCACTCGCCGGCACCTGATGGATGGAAGTCAGCCTTTCGGAGATTGGAAAAGACAAAAGCCAGACAGTCCGAGACAGGCGGTGGATTGTCAACTGCCCAACAGAACTGGTGACCGGAAACGAGCGCAGAGAGTGAAAAGCATTCGAGGGCCTTGCTTCTAACGATGTCACTCGTCTGTTTTGCAGACTATCGCGCCCTCCCGTACAAAAAGGCAACCCTTTCCCCTTTTGCGCTAACGCATGCTCACTGGAGCGTGCGAGCTGCTTGCTTTTGGTCTTCTTTGCCGCACATCAAACCCACGACGGGATGGACCAGAACACGAGAGGTTGACAACCTTCGAATATTAAAAACGAATAAAACTGAACCCCCCTTCCCAAAAGAAACACCTAACGACTCGTTGTGATTGTCTTCCCTCTCCACGGGGGCGTGCGAAGCTTCGAGTCAGAGTCTTCCTTTGAGCCCAAGGTTCGATGTTCCGACAAGTTGGTGGTGACAAGCGGCATCGGTTCGGCTGATGCGTGCTGGAGCAACGCGGTCTGTGAGCAAAAGAAGACGCACGTTACGATCGCAACGACTTGTTGGGCGTTACGCTAGATTTGTCAAGCGGAAAATATGCATTCACTATATGCAGCTCGATCGAGATCGATCGAACGGCGATCGTGGGGCATACCCATTGCCATTCGTCTTCCCCCGGGGGTTCACGTGGAATCTGGGGAATGTCCAGATGGCTGGAACTGGCTAGATCCATGGCCATGGATTTCCCTCCTTTCTTCCGGTGCTCGATCTTCTTTTTCTTTCTCCTTTTCCCGCTGCTCCGGATCATTGTCAAGCCCTTTTGTTGTGGTTTTGTGGTGGTGGTGGTGGTGGTGGTGGTGGTGGCGGTGGTGTGCCTCGCGATCACGATCGACCGCTCGATTTCAATTATTAAATTATTTTTTAATAAATTGAAACGACGTGCAAGGTGAAGGCGCATCGTTAATGAGGTGCATCATATTTGAAGGGGGTCCCCATTATGCGGCAGCTGCACACCGTTGCTGTCCACTGTTCCTGTTGACGCTTTTGTCGGTTGCAGCTCCTGGAGAAGGTCCTCCTGCTCCTCCTGTCCCGAAGGAATGTTAATTCATTTTATTCGCGATCAAAAATCGCGTTTTTGCTGTAAGCATACATTGAGCAGTGACATTGCTCGATTGGCTGACCATTAGCACAGGGTACAACTCTATCAGCCCACAGGCACTTGACGAACAGCTTTTGTTTCCGAAATGAGTCCCAGGAGGATCGAAGGCTGCTCACACAGAAGAATGTCCATTGAAGGTTTTGTCGTTTTCTTTTTGTTATCAGGATTTGCCGTTGAGCAGATGGTAGCCAGACTTCGTCTCAGGGGTCTCAGGGCTTCGAGGGTGACGACAGCATGACACCGTGTCACTCTCGTCACTACCACGAAGCCCCTGGAAGGCCCTTGAGAGGGAACGAACGAGCAAAAACGCGCACTCTCTGGGCTACTAAGCCATTCTAGAAGGGTTTTGTAAAGGAAGGAAGGCAGGTGTGGAGGGTAGCTAGAACCTGTGAAGGGGAAGGGGAAAGGAAGGAAGGGGGTGCACAGTGCAACACTCGCTCATCGCGTCGCGTTTCCTAGAAACCTTGATCACGTACGATCTATCGTCGCTGCCGCTGCTGCTCGCGAATCGTGTACTTGTGTGCCGTGGCCCTGTGTCCAACCCCCTCCTCCTCCTGCACTACGTGAGACGAGTTTTTTTTTTGCGCAACCAACATGCCCCCCGACCCTTCCACCACCTCCCCGCTGGCATGCACGTTGTGGCGAGTTATGAAAGAAATCAATCACTCGTCAGGTCACCCTCGGCTTCGCGGATCAATCACTACACGGGACAACGATGACGATGACGACGGTGGCGAAGGGTGATCACCGCTGGCGGCCAGACTCGATGGCAAACAAGCGGAAGCGGGGCTTTTCAAGATCGAAACCCCTCGTGTCGAACGATCGATCGCAGGTTTGCAATTTGTTCGTGCCCTGGCCCCGGTCCTGGAGCAGGTCCAAGCTTGTCGGGCACCTGCGGCAATCCCTCGCGTTACTGGTGGACTTCCGGAGTTGTTGTTGCCCTATCCGATCGGTAAGGTACGTCGGCCGCAACGCAATAAACAGCAGTTCGCTGGACACGGTAGCCAAGAGTACGAGAGTGAGTCATTTGCAGATCGCAAGATCGTTGAATGCTACCAGCGGATCGAGGGGATTTCGTCAGCAAGCGTACGAGCGCGCGCACCCGGTGCTACGGTATGTGCGGCATTAGATCTCCCGCATCTACCACCGCGTTTTTAGAGCTAGAGGGGAGAGCTTTGAGCAATCCGGAGGAGCAGTGAAGCGGTGCAACAGCAGCGGTGCTACAATGTAGTCCGAGCCAGCAAGTGAGGGGGTTTTCCATCCATTCCAGCGCCAGCCGACCAACCGACCGACCGACCGATTGTTGCATACCGGGAAATGAAACAATCTTTGCATTTTTCCCACCGCTGGCCACCGCTGGGAACCGCCGGACCTACCATGGCAAGCGCAAGGTGGTGCGTTTCGACGTCATTCTGGGAGCTCGGGGTGCCGTCGTCCATAACAACCGCGCTCCGTCGATCGATCCCAGGTGGTGCCCGGGTGGACGAGGCCGTGGAGGAAAAGGACTTCTAAGCCCGCCGGAATGTCGCTACCGAGTTGTCGCGTTGACATCTCGCCTCATCGCGGGGAGGGAGAACCTGTTCCAACCTGTAGCTACTGTGCGCTGGTACACCCCTAGGGCAGGTGACGGTGAGCATGTGCGTAAGGGAGCGCAAACAGGGAGCCGCAAATTTCCTGCTTCGATTAATATTGATGAGTGATTGAATTGATAATAGTAGATTCGCTGGCCGGCACACAAGATCACACATTTCCATAGGCATTTTCCATCGACGCCGTTCACTTGACTTTGAGACGGTGCCCACCTGAGAGTATATGGTTCTTGGGGTCCCGGGTGCCGAGATGCTAGTGACGGCCTAGGAGGTAGTGGCCTTGTCTGCGAGGCGTACGGAACGCACGCTTGCGACACCGAAGGGGTGAGCTACCACCGCAGGCATCGCATCTAACCCCCGTGGATCGGATTGGAAAGTTGTTTGGTTTTTAGCTTGAAGCGCGCAGAGGGCAAACCCCCCGCACTGATGTACTCCTGATTTCCATCGGTTCGGTGGGACACGTGTAACCACCGATCGTGCCACCACCACCAGCTGAACCAGATGGTCTCTGATGGTCGGTTTCGTTGGCTTGCGTTTTGCATTTAAATTGCCGCGAGATGCGTGTTCAACGATAAGCACATTGAGAGTTAATCGTTTCGGGGGAGGAAAGGGCTGGTGGTCCGTACCATCTACCTCCGCTCGATCACCCCCCGGGAACCGCCCGCGGAACGCGAGCATATCGCATTCCATCGCGATAGTCGCGATTGTTCTTGTTCCGTTTCTCCCCGGGCCGAGGATCTGGTTCCTCAAGGGTTGGGCCCCTTTTCGTGGTTCGTAGTGGGTGATCACCACCGTCAGCAGCTCCTAAACTGTACATTAAACAGTCAATTACGCAAACGATCCGCCAAACTGAACGGTGCTGAATGTGTGGCACGAGCCATCAGTCGTTGCAGTCGTTTGCTGCTGTCATCGCCCAGCCCAGGGTGTTGATGGGCTTTTTACGGGTGGCAGGCAAACGAACCATTAGCTGGCCCCCACCAACTCAAATATGGAGTAGGCTCCACTTGACTGCGTTTCGCACAGTGGCGTGGCCAGGTGAGTGATAACCTGATTATGCCAATAGACCGAACTGAACAGCACAGTGATCGCGCGAGTTGGCGTCTGGGGTGCTAATTACTTTCCCTCCTGAGCGCACTGAGCGATCGTGAAGTGCAGTTGGTGTGTCTGTGCTCGTTTGCAGCATCAAACGATGATCGAGCATCCAGCAGCATACGACCGAGCATGGCGACGGGCCGACGGAGCCGGTGCTTGTCACCGCGCTGATACACATCTTAACGCCGGAAATTAGTGAATGAATCTGCCGACCTACGGCGCTGCCTGGCCGCGAAGCACGTTAACGACCGGCTGGCTGACCAGCCAGCAGCGCCTGCCGCATAAGCTGTACAGCGATGAAGATCGAGATAATTTATAGCAATTAAGTTTTATGCGGTTAGGAAGAGTCTCGTTTGGTGCCGCAGCAAACCCCAAGCACCAGCCCAAGCACAAGCCCAAGCAGCAACAGGGCATTCATCGTGTCAAAGCATGATGTCTTTCGGTGCAATCGGGCAACACTAGCACCTTGCCACGCGTGGAGTCGACGGTGGCGAGCGGCGTGTCGCGCGAAGGTGAAGGTCATCCGCGGGGGAACCTTTCTTCCCCTCAATGGAGCCAGAGAGCTCCAAGCCGCTAGATTGAGAGGAAGTACAGCAACAATTGACACGTGCTCGGTCCAGCTCGCGGTGTGTTTCCAGCGGATGGATGCGATCCGCTGTCAGTGATGATGGTGCCGTACGTTCGCTCATCATGCAACCATGAGTGCCGGCGACGGTGTGTCGAGGGAAGTTGATGAACCGGACACAGCACCTGATGTGAAGCACCACCGGTAAGGGTCGTGTGCGTTACTAATCGCTGCTGTGTTCGTCGAAGCTGTTCATGTCCCCTATTTACTAGATTTGCAGAGTGAG
>NC_064878.1:60311048-60313548 GCF_943734665.1 Anopheles aquasalis | reverse complement strand
TCATTCGCGGGCGCGCGCGCGCGCGACCAGCGCTGCGATGGGGTTGATGGTTTCATCAGACAGCAGTCGGATCTCTCGGATCCCTCAGACGGGGCTCTGTCAAGAGGATGTACCCCTGAGCCAAGGATGAGAGTTGGATGATGCTTCACCCCACACCGGTCTCCTCTGGCGAAGCGAACAGAAGGGATGATGTCCGTGGCTGTGTTTGGCTGGGGATAATGAAATCAAATCCTCTCTGCCACCACCACCACCACGCTGGCCACTGGGGAGATTATGATTGACATCCAAATCGAATGCTTGGCTCAAAACACTGCGCCTCGAAGCTACTTTTCGGCGGCCCATCATGGGTCCCACCAAGAGTCGCTGTCTGTTCCTGGTCCCGGCCACCATTCCAGATCAATGGAGTGCGCGGCCGTTGACGGACGACGACGACGCGTAGGACAATAAAGAGGCCGGAGGAGGTGACGGAGAGCAACCCCAGTGTTGGCTCAGTGTTGTGTTGTGGAAAAAAGGAAATTTAATTAACGTAGATTAACGTAGACAAACCCACACACATAAACATCCTCCAGCAGCAGCAGCAGCAGCAGCAGCAGCAGCAGCAGCAGCAGCGACAGCAGAAGTAGTGCTGGTCAGTATCAACCAGCAGACCCCGAACCGGAAAACATTGTATCCGGAACGGGGGGATCCCGGGGGGCTGTGAAACCTTTCAAAGAAAAGAAAAGATCCGTCGCATTGTGGCTGCGCGTGTGGTGTGATGTCCCGCTGGGGGAGTTCACAAGGAGAGCCACCTTCTTCGTAGCTTCCTTTTGTTTGAAAGTGTTTGAAAAACGATCCGCACGGCCTTGACAGCTTCGATCCGGACGCACACACCGAAAAGTGTTCGATTGATGAGAAGCTTTTCGAGGATCATTCATCAAGCGCGTAAATCATGATGCGCTTCCGAGCTCCGAGCCACACTGCGATCACCACTCGAGAGCTTCTGTTCGGATGGAAACTTGGCACCCGGGACCGAGGCCATTCTCCCCCCCCGGCTCGTGTGTGCCGGTTGTGTCTGGTTGCTTGAAATTGATTTTCATCCCTCATCGGATGGGCCACGATATGCAACGAAATTGGATCAATCGCATGCAGTCCGTGCACAGTCGTGAGGGAGGAGAAAGAGGTGGTGGTGCTCTATAATCGGACTGATTAATATGCTAATGATGGACGCAAGCCTTTGCCACGCCAAGGGGGTTTCTGCGTTGCGTATATAAATGAGTTAATTAGACGGGAATGGTCCGCCAAGCGCCGAGCCAGAGTCCATCCTGGCCTACCACCAGCCTAGACTCGCTCTCTCCCTCTCTCTATATTTCTTGTCCACTGCTCTATATATCAATTACCGGGCTGAACACAGCTGGTTGGTAGTCCGTCACAAGGCGGACACTAAACCGACGAACTTCCGGTCCGTACACTCGAAGAGATGCACTCGATGCAACGGATAGGGGTCTCATGCTGCTCGTAAATCACCGAATCGAACCCCCCGGGGCCCGGATCTAATTAAATTTATGACATCTCCATTGACCTCGCTACGACCTTCTGTTCGACGAGCTCGCCTATTTGTTTAAGCACGATCGATCGGTCCGGATCGAATCGGATCGTATCGATCCAGTTAAAGTGTCGAGACCCCTTTACGCGTTTCCGAAAAAAAAGGGTTGTGAGGAAGTCGTAATTGAATTCCACTTTCCCTCAGGGGTTTTCAGCGGGAACTCGACGTTCATCGAATTGCATCCAAGCGGAAATGCAACGAATCGATTGAGTTGAGGGTGGATCAGCCTGCAGCCGTAGAGGGGTCACTTTAAAGAGGGGATTGAAAATGAAAGAAAAAGGGGAAACAGGAGAAACGTTGATTAAACAAATGCATCAGGCCTTTAGCTAAATGCACCCGGGAATGCATCGGGAGTTGCTAAAGATCGCAAAAGGACTTGGACACTGACGTTAATCCTGGATTCCTCCTCGAGAATCATTAGCTGTAGACCATAAGCAACATAAGTGATCGATGAGCAATCACCGAAAATTATGATACCGATAGACCGAAGTAGTTCGAGCTTCTTGCTCCCCGATCCCAAGGCCCTTACCTTGTGCCGCAAACCGCGAACGCCACGCCAAAAGAGACAAAAGAGAGAGAGAGAAGGGTTACCACACATTCGTCCGGACACCCGGGAACGGAATCATCAAACAGTGACTGGCAGGTGGTCCACCAACTCTGCGGCCTTTCAAGATGTGTTACGTCCGACCATCCATTGGGGCATCAGCACCACGCTGGCCATTTCGCTTCGATTTGTCTTCACCCAGTGCCGCTCGGGTTCGGCACAGACCCCGCTGCAGGGGGTCGGTCGCAACCTTTGTTTGGCATTGTTTGGGATCCACATTAGGCAACTCGCCGTTCGCGACCGTCCGGGGGGCCTCAAGGGATCCACGAGACCATACGCGAGAGACCCAGCAGGGAGTCCATCGGTTTTAGGCA
>NC_064878.1:60253548-60298548 GCF_943734665.1 Anopheles aquasalis | reverse complement strand
CGAGGATTGCCTCGACGCATCACATCTCGGGCAGACTAGACTTCCGATTTCGATGAACCACCGATTTCACCCACTACCGGAACTAATGTGCGCGGAAAACTACCCTCCTTCCTCCCGGGAGGGTAGCTATTTACCTCATTTTCCTAGCGCAATGGCGTCCATCAAAGCTGCTGTTGTTGCTGCCGCGATGCGCAGAAGCGGAATTTGGAGGCTGGTGTGCGTAGCAAGAAAAGGGAGAGAGAGCACCGGCGACGGGAGCCGGATGAATTAAACAATTGACGTGTAATTCAATTTTCGGCAGCGCGCACCCCACCATTAAGGCCACCGAGCACTAGGCCAGTGGCGAACCAGCCAGTGCATTTCGTGGCTCGTGGTTGGTGTAAGTTGTTTGTTTACAACCAGCCAGGCACGAGGTCGAGGCCATCTCTCTTTTTCTCTGTGGTACGCACTTTCAGGAAACAGGACTTTTATGAGATGAAGAAGCTCGCGGATGGAACTAGTATGGCTTTGGAAAGCTGAGTATGTCATGAGAACTAGCCCCTAATGATTTTTTAGACCTTCCAAAAATGGTTTGGCTATGATCGCGGAATCCTCCAATGGATCCCGGCCACGAAAACCAATTTTACTGGTTTTTAATTTGTGTTAATTTGGTGGAAGCTATCATTTGACGACTTGCGAATATTTGTTTCAGACTCTAAAGTGGGATAGTGCCTTAATTTTGCAGCTTTTCAACAATTACCAAAAGCAGCGTTGAGAGCATCGTCAGTTTCATCCGCGAATAGACCTCTATTCAACCTTTATTCGCCAGTTCATAACAAAAAGTTCTTTCGTAGCCGAGCACCCAAATCCATACAAAGAAATCCCGCTCCCCAGTTATAGCGCCTGATAAGTAAAGCAGAACACCCCTTCTGTGCTCAATGGTACTCGATGTTTAATCAATTTTCACCCGGTAAAACGTGTACGTTGTTTACAAGACAAACAAATTGGAGGCCCTGAGAGGCCGCCTATAAAATACTATCCAGAGGCAAGAGTCCTTCTAACAGGCTCTACTTTGAAATAAATAAATAAATCAAAGTCTGAGCCGATGCCTTGTCCCGAGCCCGCCACGGACACGAGATTTGCGTGTAATTAACCCCCGCCAGCCAGCGAATGGCCCACCAGCCCCGGGGGTTGTAAAAAAAACTGCCATAAAACCATTGTTACAACCCCATAAAGCGTGCATTGTAGGCCACCGGCAAACTAGGAAGGCTTGATTGAGCCACACTAAATCAATCGTCAACCCGTGGTGCGTCTCGACTGCAAATGGCTGCCGGGGCGTCGTAAAGTACGCGCCTGCCAAAGGGAACGGGGATCCGAGGTGAAGAAGATAAGAAGCGACAACCCGTGATGTGGCCACCATCATCATCGTGGAAGGCACGCGCTCGTTCACTAGCTCGTTTCGTCTCCGTATGGGACGGCCATAAAACTTGACAAACTGCACCGCGGTAACTGCGGTGCGTCGGTGCCCCCCAAGTCCCAAGCCAGAGCCCAACTACTGACTCATTGAGGAAAAACAAACAACCAACCGACCGACCGGGCGATGCTCGATCGCTGTTTATGGTGCGCGTCTATGCGTTTTTTTTTATGACCAACCGCGTCATCAGGCTGCCGTGAACTAGTGCTCGGCTTCAGCTGGGCTGCGCCTAGACCTTGACTGTTCGCGTGGTTCGCAGCACCAAATTGGAGCCCGTAAACCGGACCATCCTTTCTGTCCCGGCCTTCTGATTCACTTCGCACAGAACGTGGAACGCGGTTTTTGCGGCGAAATTCTTCTGCTACGCGGAATGTGCAGAAAGATCAAAATCGATCGTAACATCCATCGATCATCGTGGCACGGATGGACTGTGACTGCGATATGTTTCTGTGCTCGAGAGCGCATTTATGATGGAGCATTATTTTACTGTAAACGGCGGTCAGCTTTGAGAGGGTGTCGTACAAAAGCGGGGCGCGTGCCGACCTGACACCGTCAATCATGATCATTAGCCGGTGCTAATTACCACCACCACGCCGTAATGCAACCTCTCCGTAATTCGTAATGAGTGGCGGTGGTGGTGATGATGTTTGTGACACAATTGGATTGGATTTGGCCGGCGTTCCTTTGTGATGAAGATGATCGACACGCGCGATCACCGGATTCGTACCGCGATCACTGGATTCGTAGCATAACACCCACTCAAAAACTCAAACCCAAAAACAAAAACACTAACCCGTGCTGCTGCAGCTCGACGAAGGCCGACTTGCCGGGTGCGGTGGCCGTCGCACCGCCATCGATGTACTTGGGCGTGTGCGGTGCATCCGGCGCGTCCATACCGGACTGGGGGGTGCTTGGGGGGCCCTCGTAAGGGCTCCCCAGGTCCGTAAAGTTGAGCGTGTTGGCGCCGATGGAGGCCACTTTATCGAAATGAATTGTAAGGCCGTTGTTGTAGCCGAGGTCACCTATTTCACTCTCTATCTTGGCCTCGGGGCTCACTCGCGCTCACGCTGGTCACCACGCACCGTGTCACCACGGAACGCAGGGACACGGTGACGACAGGGACTCGCTTATTAATAATCACCGCCACTAACCGCTCGGCACTAACAGCACCAAACACTGACACACGCTCACGCACTAGCACACACCGGAAAGGTTGCACGAATTCAGGATGGTCACACTGATGATGGCGATGATCAACACTCTCGCATTAAAACAGAATGCCACCGGTCACTGGCTGCTGGCCCAGCACACACGCGTCTCCGGTACACACAGGATACGATCACACCACACGGGACCACGGCCACCGGCAGAGAGAGAGAATCACAGGACAGGGGCCTCAGCTTGTTCACGGAGCACCAAACACCGAGCACCGCAACACAACATGAACCAGCGCGGTCTGGTTCCGAAGGGTGGATTCGATTCAATTCCGATTTTTGTTTCTGCGCTTCTGGCTCTCGCTCTGGCTCTGGCTTGTTGAGGAGGAGGAAGGCGATGCGGCGATCGTTGGATGATCCTTTTTTCTCCGCTTCCTTCCACGGTCCTTCGGTGCACCAAACAACCAAACAAGCACTGGTACGGCCGACGGAACCGGGGTTGCCTCTAATTAATGATGTTGTTTCTGGACACCGACACACAGATACACAGACACAGCCAAACACACACGTGTTTTCACACGTTTGGGCCTCTTCTGATGCACCGCAGTTGTCACTGGATCTGCTCCGCGGATCCTTTGCCTTTGGTTTGTGATATCTTTTGAGCTGAGATGCTGCTGCTGCTACAGGATACCAATTCGAACACAACGGCACACTGATAGCTTGCTAGCCACCGGTGACAACAGTTTCACTGTTTTGCTTCACGCTTTATGCTCGAGCACAGGACGTCATCGAACGCCGGGAAATTATCGAAAGATTTTCGCTTTTCCTTATCGCCGGAAGACACACACGCAAGGGCGCACACGCGCCAACAATCACCAAACGAAAGATCGCACTGAGGATCGAACCTGGAACCTCCGGAACGTGGAGTAGTAGGCTCCGTGATTTTCTTTGGGTGGGTGAGGGGCGGGCGGTTCCTTATCTTTGTTATCTTTTATCACACGCACACACACAGCACAGACACACGCACGCACGATGATCAAGGGATGGTATTTTGTTGTCGGCGGAAAACTCGGCGACGGCGATGAAAATCGAGATCTTTCGTTTGCGTGATTCACGACGCTGCCCGTGCTACCTGCTGCTGCGGATAACCTTCCTAAACTGAGCCGCTCCGGCCGCCATTCCAGCGCGAATCTCCCGTGTTTTTTTTTCTCGAAATTTTCGTGCGCGTGTGTTGGTGTGGGCATGAGCGCACCTCCGATTCGTGGAATCCGAGCCGGAAGCTCCGCCTCCGTTGGAGTAACAGAGAAAGGAGATAGAGGGTTTGCGTGTGTCAGAACAGGGCGGCTATCGGGTTCGGGTTCGGAGGTGTGTCTTTAGTGTTTTTATGTTGGAGTGAGTAAAGCGAACGATCGACGTTCTTAAAGAGTGAAAGAAATGCAGGAGTTGAAAATGGAACGCACACCAGCATACGCGTTAGTGTTAGTGAGGGATGCGCAGAAGCATAAAAAGGGTTAAGGGGGTGAAAGGGGGGTTTGTGGAAAACCTGTTCCGATCAGCAGCATCCAGAGCATCTAGTACACCGACTCCTTGCATCCCTGCATCTCAGCGACTTGCGATGGATGCCATGCCAACCAATGCACCTTGGATGTTGCTGCAATTCTTGACCTAATCATCTAATCTACTATCGTGGGTTCATGAATTTTAACCCAAAAGTTATGTTGAGAAGATATTCTCTTTTTGTAGTATTTCGATTCCAAAGCACAGTTTCGTCATCGACATTTTTAATTCTTTTTTCATGTCCTCAAAATCCTTGTACCCATTCTTGCGACGCAATGTTAATGATATCCTCCCTTTTACTTTATCCTGACAAAAATGTTTTCCATCCGTTTTACGTGCTGTATTACAGCGTGCGTTAACATTCCTGACAACGACGACGACCGAGGTTTAAAGTGTCAGAGCGAGCGTGCCCGTTCCTGTAACCTCAAAATGTTTGACATTTTTGCTCGAAACTCGTCAACCACTAGCACCACCGCCAACACCGGAACGAAATCACGGCCGGTAAGGAGCACGTCTGGCCTGGTCCATCATTACCGTGGCCACCAAGCGCAACCGCTCCGACAGTCCGCCAGCACGACGGTCAACCATAATCGACTGGCCTCATCATCTTGATCCCTTTCGGCAGAACCATGTCAAGCGAGTGACGAGGAGAGCATAAGGGGCCCCCATACCTGTGGGGCTGGCCAGAAGGGGCCGACCATTTAAGTGATTATCCGAAGGTCATCGCGAACGGCCAGGCGACTTCGGAAGCGACCAAGGAATGTTGTAATTGTCGCGGCACGCTTGTGTTGACAGCTGCTTTTGTGTACATTTAATGCCGTCTGGCCGCGCTATCTCCGCTCCCGTTTGCTCCGGTTGGCGACGATTTGCCCGAGGATTTCCGCGAGACACCACGAATCCATCCTTTCTGCGTTTGGCTTTCGCCCACTCGTCAGCCCGTCAGGAAACATTATCCTGCCAAGGTATGGACAGGGTGCTTAATTGTAGCACTATGCGAGGGATGTGACATTGCTTTCAGCTTGGCTCGCGGACTGACCGCTGGAAAGAGCGGCCAGACGCTTCCTTCCTAATTTGCATACCGTCGTAAGTCGTGGAGAAACTAGAACTCTGGTCCCTTCGGAAGCAGGATGCCATCCAGGAATGTTTAGGATGATTGATGGAGAACACTAAGGCCCCGCGAAAAAAAAAACCCGGACAGTTCCAAATGCGATCGCGTGATGGCGTTTCCCGGAGGCGACATTCGTTTTGTGGTGCTTCGTGATCGTGCGCCCGGCAAGCGTTCGCTGTGCGTGCGCGACTCTAATTAGCTACTGAATTTGGCAAAAAGTTGACTTTAAACGTTTGGGACCGCATACGCCTGGAGGTGCTGGGCTCTCTCGATGTGAGTAGCTGGACTCAGGCCAATCAAGAAGCTCCATCGCATGCCAAGCCATGGCAAGAACGATGATGATCCTGAGGAGATAGAATTGACACCGAGGGAGGGAGAGCCCGGGGGGAACAAGACATTGCCGGATGACGCACTTTCGTGTTGCGCAGCTACCGAGATCTGATCCGGGGTTTTTCGACGATCGATAGATCCTCTTGGTACGCTTGGCTAGAGATCGGCCACCCGCAACCGACATAACCTTGATGCTACATTTACTCACGAAATCAGTTCGTGGCATCGGCCGGGCCCACGAACCCTGTTCCTTTTTCTCCTCCCCCCTCAGCATGGGTCTGGGGTATGGGTGGCCGACAGCGATCCACGAAAGCATGAATGAACCCGGAAGGCATAATGACTACGTAACCTTCTTCTGCCGCTCCGGCTAAGGCACGGACACTCTCGCTAGACGTTAACGCGCGGCTAGAGGTGCCTTGGGCCAGCCTCGAAACCTCGAATCAACCACACCGGCGACCAGTGTCTGCGCTCTGCTGGTGCCTGCCCCCAAAAATCTAGTTTCCCCTCGCACACCCGCGCCCATGCCCACCTCAAATGGTTCCATCCCTCGATCTACATCCGCGCCGGATGGGGGCAGATAAGATGGAAGATTTAGCGCGCTGGCGATCGCTCGCGTACTCGTGTATCTGTGTGTCTATGTTCTCTGTTGTTATGTTTCTTGCCGGCTCATTCGTGGACTCTATTTGGTGCGCCTAGAAAGCAGAGGCGCGAGACCTGGCAGCATCCATCCGTTCAGCCACTACTCTCTGCTCTACCCGCAGATCTGTGCAGACATCGCAGCTTATGTTGTAATGCTGACCTAACTGAAGTATGGGTTGGCTATTTCGCGAGATGAGTTTTGTTTGGGTCATGATTAGTTTTGGTAAGACAATTTCTTGATGATTCTTGAAAAGTTCCGTGGCTTAGCTTCTGTTGGATTCATATTTTTACCTGCTAAAAACTAAAGCTACCTCGAAAAAATCTGGCAAGCGAAATTGAAACTTTGTTTTGTGATTTTCTTTCGTGAACATATTTCTTTCAATATCCCGGACCCTTTTCTCTCGCTCACAATCCTTGGGTGCTTTACACATGTTTTACTTCCCAGAGGCAGTAGGATTCAAGGTCATGTTGAGAGTTGTTGAAGTTGAGAAAAGATCTGTTTAAAAATACTGATTTTAGCTTGCGAGATTAGGAGCGAACTGGCCATTCAAAAAAAAGCCTGCTGCTAAAGAATAGGCAGCATTACTTGATCAGGACTCATATCAAAGGCAAAACGAAGCTTGCAGAATTATTAACAGTTACGCAATCTCCTGTTTCCGACCGCTAAAATGTTCCGTAAATGATCATAGAAATGTCTTATGCGGTTAAACATCAATTAAAAGCTGGAACAACATTTGCGAATTATTACTTACACGATAGAAAAGAGAGGGATACACTTTTAAAACCTGGTTCAATTATTGATGAACAGCGTTAGCGACAACAAATAGCGTATTTGTAGCAAATATTTGTGCATTGCAACATAAACTACAGAAACCACAAAACTCTTGTGATCGGAGACGTTAATACAATCGCCGAAAACAAAAACAGATAAAGTAGGAATGAAAGCTAAACCTGGACACCACAAGAGATGGAGTTAGACAAACTTTCATCCGTTCATGTCAGCAATCCCCCCTCAGTTGGTCCTCCAATTGCACGGTGGAGAAGGAAAGGCACTAGTTTGCTGCACCTGCTGCGAAATCGTTATTGATCTTACAGTGCGATCGGATTGGGCTGCCAGCGACACACACCTAAAACCACACACCCATCACTCTGCGCACAATCTCGGTCCATCTTGGAGGGTGGGCAACCGGTTTTGGATGGAACCCCCGTCACCCGGAAATGAGAGAAAATCCACACGAACATAATGATCCATCGATAATCGTATAATAAATAGATGAATTATTATCGATTTTGGAACCATCCGCTCTCGCCCCGGACGGATGGGCGGCCGGTGCAGGGGTTCTAAGAGGACGCTGGATACACCCTGTTGCGCCCGGCCACACCGTGCTGGCTGGATGGTGAAAAGCTGTCGAAAATCTTGCCCAACACCGTACCAAAATCAATTGTTTCACATCAGTGGTCCCGCAGTTGGTGTGCGCGTTGGTGATGGCGATGGTAATGGTTGTTTGACTGGTTTTTTGACTACCGAATCGTCCGGTAACTGCTACTGCCCTGTGCTCGTATTTCGGTTCATTCATAAAAACCCTCTCAGGGACCCCAACTACCCACCACCCGGTGGGTTCGAGCGGAGGGGAAGCTCTGCTTCACGTTCCATTGCTTCTGCCTCTTCGAATAGGATTCGTTCGTTGGATAAAAGATGGTCGATGTGGGCCGTCTCGGAGATGCTGGGTGTTTCAAATGGAAGCTTTTGGGGTGTAAAGCGCTCGTTCCAGGTTCTACTCCATTCAAGAAGAAGAGGAAAGCAGCCAAATTCGCTTTGAATCAGTAACGCTCCGGAAAGGCGCTACGAACCGCGCGTTCTCGGTTGGGTATGACTATGAGCAGCGCGATAATTAGCACGGCAGCCAGGGGAACAGTTCCTCTGCTCCTTTCCTTTCGACGGTGTGCACGAGGAAAGAAGACGTTTATCGATGGAACTGAAGGTTCCATGGCGAATTTGGCAAGAGAATTTCTCACACTCGGTCGTGTTTGAAATGTGTGTCCGATAATTAAGCTGAAAGTGCTACTGGGTGTCGTTCGGAATAACGTCTGCTTTGCGAGTCGATTCGATAATCCATCATCCCTTCATTTGAAACAGAGTTTATGTTCTTACATTGAGCTGGAAAAAGACCGACACACCACCAGCAGTTGAACAGTTCAAACAATTATTATTTTTCTTTCAGTAAGTGATATAAAGAGTATGTTGAAGTTTCCTTAAAGGCAATACACAGGGCAATAAGGTAGGAGATAACGACACCACGCTTGAAGTTCCATCTTACCATGCTTTATAGATGCTACGTTTGGTGATTGAAATGCAGGATTGAAATAGTTTTATTCATTCACGTCCGTATCAATTACAATATCAACTGCTTTTAGTAGATTGATGCTGTTCAACAACGCCCCGAAGAGTCACTCTGGACATTGATCAAAGCTAAGGTACCCTGTCGAACATTATCCCGGAAAACCGTACAATTCCAATTATCTCCTTCGAGTACGAGGTCCTTCAACCGTGGAAAACGCTTCATCAGTGAGACAATCTCAAAGTTGCGCATTCCATTCCCTCCAATGGTTAAACTCTCCAATTGAGGCATGGCCTGTACCTTCCGAAGCTCGTCGACCGGTAGCGTGTTGTTTGAAATGTCCAACGAGTAAAGTCGATTATGGTTAACGTTATTAACGGAGCCAAGCGATTCGATGGCAGAATCGGAAGCGTTCAACACCTGCAAACGTGGTAGTAGAACGGCCACGCGCGCCAGATCTATCTCTGTGATCCTGGTAAGCGTTAAATTCAGTTCCTGAAGGTTGGGGAACCCGAATGCAACATCCATGCTGTTGAAACTGGTATTTTGAATCGACAACGTTGTTAGGTGGTATCGGGAGGCTTTATCGACAACGATCGTGGTCAGCGGATTGCTATCGGCGGATATGAAGCGCAGGTTAGGTGTAATTTTCAAGGAGCGAAGGCCGCATTCATCGATGACCAGAAATTGGAGTGAACTGGAAAATGTCTTCGCGGATAAATCAAATGCTGCAAACCGGTTATTCGACAGATCCAAATACTCGAGATCTAGATGATTGACAAACAAACGTTCGTCCAGGTGGCTCAATTTGTTATAATGCAGTTCAATTGAGGTTAACCGCGTCGCGTTAACGAACAGCAATGGCTCGAGATGTTCGATACTATTGTTTGAAAGAGATAATCGGGTGAGGGAATACAGATGACGGAAGGTGCCTTCGGAGAGATGCGACAAGTTGTTGGAGCTAAGGTAGAGTTCCTCTAGCCGATACAATCCGTCAAATATCTCGCTGGGAAGCTCTGATAAAAGGGTTTCCTCTAGATCCAAGTATCGAAGCAATGGAACGTAATAGAAAACATCCTGATGCAATGCGCGCAGGGGATTGCCAGGCAGGTGTAATTCGGTCAGCTGGTCTACAACATCAAAGAATTCCGGTTCCACGCTTGAGATATTGTCGTAGTGCAACTCCAATACATCCAAACTATCCGTTTGATCAAACCAGTGCGAGTTAAGCTGCGAGAAATTAGGATTATATCGAATCGTTACGGTTTTTAATGCTTTGTTATTATGGAAAAACTCGTCCGGAAGCGTGCTAAAATTAGCATCTGTAAGATAAAATGATTCCAGCTTCTTGTTACTTTGGAAAATGTTCTTGAGCACGCCGTTGTAAGGAAATGCTGTCAATTCCTCTAGATCCTCCATTCCGGTGAAGGTTTGAACATCGATTTTCTCCAACGGATTCTCAAACAACTTGATAGTCTTTAGCCGTGGCATGCCATCGAAGAATCGTTGGTTGAGGGTTCTAATCCCGAAGTTTGAAAGCTCCAGCTCTTCCAGTATGGGTAGATTTATGGGTAACTGAACGTCAGATCTGTTTAGCAGAAGTTCAACAATGTTTCGTGCTGAATTTGTCGGCGGCTTTTGTTTTAGTTCCAAGTTCAGTGCCCGGAGGCTGGGCATCTCGAACAACAATTCCCTCGGGGTAACTCCGGCATTTCTGTAGAAGAGGTCTGTCAGCGACTTAAGACCACGGAAGCACCCGTCTTCAACTTGAACGATGCTGTTGTCATCTAGATTCAGGAATTGCAGTTGCTCAATACCACTAAACCGTCCTGCGTGCAGCACGTGGATGCGATTTTCTTGCAGCCACAATCTCTCTAATTTAGTCAGGTTGGTGATTGCCTTGGGTATCTCGGTTAGGAGATTTCGTTCTAGAGAAAGATCAGTTAAATTAGCTACACCTACGAAGGCTGTTTCTGGTAATCGACGAATGAGATTCTTTGACAAATCGAGAATGGTTAAAGCAGCTATATTCAAAATCGAGCTGTCGATATTGGTAAGCTGATTACCGCTGAGTGATAGTGTTGTAAGGGTGTTTGCCACTCTGTCGAACGTGCCTGGCTGTAGCTTCTGTATTGCATTTCGTGACAAAAATATTTCCGACAAGTTCATTGTTCGATCAAATAACTCCACAGGGATCGTAGTGAGGAAATTATCGTTCGCATTGAACAACTCTAACGCCGGCACATCATCCAAGAAATGAGCATCAATGCTCTTGACAGAATTATCATCGACTTGTAACGTCGTCAGCTTGGGCACTCCTCTTAGAGTTCCTTCTTTAAGGTGTTCGATTCTATTGCCGCTCACATGTAACTCGGTTAGTTCACCGAGATTAGCAAACACCCGTGCGTCTAGCGATTGCAAGATATTCTTACCCACTTGCAAATTCATCAAACTTCCTAGAGGCTCGAAGGTTGCCGGATTGAGATGCTGCAGATCGTTTCCTTGTAGCCATAGATTTTCAAGAGCAGTGTTGTTGCGAAACAGGTCAGCATCCAGCGTTTGAAGATGATTGTATTCGATAGAAAATCGTTTCAAAACGGGCAGCTTAGCCAGTACCGCTGGAGAGAGGTGCGTTATGGTGTTGTTATCGAGGGCCAAATCCTCCAGCTTCGTGTTATTGATGAATATGTCGTCATCCAGCTGAGAAATATAGTTTTCTTCCAAACTAAGCGCATTCAGTTCCGCAAGCGTCCCAAACACGGCCTTAGGTAGCTCTTTAAGATTATTCTTCGATAGATCTAGGGCGGTCAGTGCGGTAAGATTGTAGAATGTACTCGATTCGATCGTTTCCAGCCGATTGTTTCGAAGATATAAACTTTCAAGTGATTGTGGTAAGTCATTGTTTAGGAATTGAAGAAAGTTGTTCTGCAGATTAAGGTCTACCAGCCGATCCAAGTCAGAGAAGAAGTAGGTATCCAACGATTTGAGGAGGTTGTCAGCCAAATTGATCGATGTTAGTTTAAATCTGTTTTCTAGCACATCTGCCGGCAGCGATTTTATCTGATTTTTCGATAAATCTAGACTTTCTAACTTTGGTAGATATCTAAAGGCTTCCTCAGAGACCGCTCGGATGCGATTGTTGACTAACGAGATCAGTTTCAGTTGTTTAGCACCTCTGAAAGCATGTTCCAAAACAGCTCTAATTTTGTTATTATCTAGCCACAGGAACTCTAAGGAACTCGCTTTTTCGAAGGTCTTTGGCAAGATAGTCTCCACGGCGCAATTGGTTATGTTGAGCGCTTGTATGTTATCGTCGTCGACAAAAATCGTTCTGGGCACCGCGGGAATGGTCGAGTTCACGAAGTTAACCTGTATGTAATAATCCGGATTAAGCTGCACTCTGATGCGCGGCATCGTTTTCGCCGATTCAAAGTGAAGGTCGGCGAAGAAACACTCCGTTGTGGATTTACACTTCAAGTCAACTATTTGCTTTTTGCCATTTCCACTTGCGCAGCCCAACACAACCAATGCCAGTAAACTAAAAACGGTTCAATAAAAGATGCGATTTTCATTTCGCATTCCAACGATTGATGACTACAGCGGCGACCATTCTTACCTGACAATACGGCTCCACATCCTTGAACAATTCTAATTTGATCAGCTTACTGCTGCACCGATAGACACCGAACCACTGAATGCCGTAGTATGCTGCCCAGAGGCCTTTAAAGCTGCATTTGTTGCGTAAATCAGTCGATTACATAAGAAGACGTTCTCCTCGTCCGTTCCTTATCAACATTGGAGGCCTGCACTGTTTTCGCCAGCAAATTAACACAATGCTCACCAATCAGCTGCAGGTCACGCAGGTCACAACTCATTTCTATGATGCAGAGAGTTTGTTTTAATCTGTTGGATGCTGTTTTATTGGTCAATTCTGCGATAACCTGCTGGAGCAGAAACAGCTCTTAGCAATGCCAAATGTTGCTTTTAATCAGCGAAATAGCTTCAATCGGCCAGCTTTTACTCACACACGCAGCATTTTGCGTAATGCATATTGGCTTTAAAAATGATAATACAGCAACTAGTCAAACTCGAACGAAGCTAATCAGCCAAAGAATAGAAAATGGCACATCACTCCATTAGAAGTGTTACTAATCGACTCAGTACCTCCACTCGACCAATACTAAACAAAAAAAAAGAAGGACAATATTTATAAGCCATAAGCGATATAACCCTTGAACCGGAATCTGCTTCTGTACTGTATGCATGTCAATCAACTTCCTCCAATGTGTACTACATCAAGACACGTTTCTAGACGCTCGTGAAAGCTATCAGCAACGTTTACGAACATTGGTTTCAGCATCACTTGGTACCCACTATTACAACCTCCCAAATAACAAGGTCATCTTTCACAGTCATAAATGTTCAAACATCAAAGGATGATTGCTAGTTATCTTTATTCATTAATTCGAACAGAATTTCCCATCATTCCAAGAGTTGCCTCACTTCTTGTTATAGACAACAGATGCCCTTCACTTGCTTCGCGCATGTTAGTTGTTTCCCTTCCAACTGTGGTTTGCGCCACTGATTAAGATAGAAACGATCTAGATCCAATCCACGAATGAAATCACAACTCAAGCTGCCTTGAGTGCCCTCAAGACCGATCGTCCGCAGCATAGTGAACTGTTTGGTCATTTCCTCTAGCGAGAACGTATCGAACTGATTGCCACCAATGATAAGGTTCTGCAAGAATGGATACCGGAGCTCGCCGAAATCTTGGATGCTAGTTAGATTGTTATTTGAAACGTCCAAGTGAATGAACAACAATTGTGGCTGGAAGAATGCTTTTCCAATGTGTTTGACGTAGCTATTGGAGGCGTTCAGCGCCATCAGCGGAATCATTTTGCTCGACAATGAACCCAAATCAAGTGTTTCAAATCGATTAAACGATACATTCAGTTCCGACATTGCAGGGAATTGGTAAAAGGCTCGAACCGTTGAGAACCGATTATGCGAGGCTGAAAGCTGGATGAGCATACTAAACGACTGCGTAGTTTTATCAACATTAATCGAGCTCAGCTCGTTGTTATCCACTGAAAGCTTGTTCAACGTTGGTGTAATCTTGATCGTCTTCAAACCGTTACTATCCAAATTCAGCCAAGGAAGAGGACTTGCAAACGACAATGTAGTCAGATCAAAGGTTGAGAACTTGTTGTTCGATAAATCGAGTATCATCATGTGGCGCATGTTGGCAAACAGGCGGGAGTCTAGCGAGCTCAGCTTGTTACGGCCAAGGTACACTTCTTGCAGCAGTACTAGGCTATCGAAAACACCTTGCGACAACCGTTCTATTCCGTTGTCCTGCAGCAACAGAATCTCTAATGAGTGCAGCCCCTGGAAGGTTTGATCCGTTAGTTGATTCGATAGCTGATTACTGTCCAGATCGAGTTTTTTTAGACGGTTGAGGGAACCGAACAATCCCACCGGTAGACTGGTAAGGTTGGCTTCCGATATTTCCAACGTTTTCAGGCTGTACGTCTTGGCAAACAAATCCGAACGGAGCGTTCGCAATGGGTTGCCTCTTATGTACAACTCCTCTAGCAGACCCAAATAATCGAAAACTCCTTGCTCGAACGATGACAAACTATTGTTCACTAACGTTAGCTCCTTCAGATACGGTATATGCTGGAAGAAGGTGCTAGGAAGATGATTGAACTGCTTGTTGTCGGAGATAGACAGAAGGGATAGTTTTCCGGTGAAAAGGAAAAAGTCATTTGGCAGTACATTGAACTGAGCTCCTTGCATGTAGAGATCTTCCAACTTGGTCTTATTGACCAGCAAATCTGCCGATGGATTCCATTTGCTATACGATATGGTTAACAACTTTACGTTATCTACAACAGATAAGCCACTCAAATTAGCATCAGCGAAGTCATTGTTATTGAGGTAGAGCTCATCGAGAGACTTGAGACCCTGCAATTCCGCTGATCCGATGGTTCCGATGTTGTTCTCGGATAGATCCAATAGGCTCAGTTTTTCCAACGAAACGAACGGACTACCTCTCAGCTCCGTAAGGCTAGTGTTCTTCAGCATGAGTGTCTCCAACTGGGTGAGGGAACTGAACGTGCTGGCGGAAATACGGCCAAGCGGGTTATTATCGAGTTGAAGGTTCTCCAGGCGACGAACCGGAAGGAAGCAGCGGTCTAGCGATCCCGTGATCCGATTGTTGGACAGATAAAGTGTTTTCAGGTCTTCATTCGTCTCAAACGCGTCATCGGGAATGCTCTTAATTTGATTATTTTCTAGGTGGAGTCCAACGAGCATCGGGTATTGTTTGACCTGAAGTGTTGTGATCGAGTTATTCGTGAGATACAATCGCAACAGACCAGCGAATCCATTTGCGATGGCAGGAGAAACAGTGGTTTTGAGCCTATTTCCAATCAATGACAGATCTGTTAGTTGTGGTAATTTTGCCAGAGCAGCCGGAATGACTTGTATGAAGTTATTATCCAAATTTATCATCATTAGAGCATCCGACCCATCAAATGCATCATCCTGCAGCACACTTAGGCGGTTGTCCGATAGATCTACGATACTGAGGGCACTTAGGTTGGACAGTACGTTCGAAATGTTGGTAATATAGTTCTGGCTGAGGTCAATCTGCTCCAGCACACTGCTCAATGTTTCGAACGAACCTGGTTCAATCTGCACGATCTGATTCTGTTGGAATGAGAGCAGCGTCACATGTCGACATTCCGAGAGTAGATTCTTATCGATGTACACAAGCTTATTCTTATCTAGCACAATCTCTGTCAACTTTGGCATAATACCAAAAGAGGGTACTTCACTCGTTTGCAATTCATTACTGATCAAATGCAGATTTCCTACCTTGTGTGCTCCTAAGAAAAATGTGGGGTTGAACATCGAGAGAAAGTTGTAATCCAACACCAGAATGCGAAGCCATTTTAGCTTCTTTAGAAATGCTGCTTCAGGCGAGAACAAAAGTCCATTATTGGCCAACGATAGACTTTCTAAAAGCTTCAACTCGTCGAACGTTCCGGCATCGATATTATTTAAAGAGTTTTTGTCAAGGTTAAGTGTCTTCAAGTTGGTCAGGTTTTTAAAAAGACTCGTATCCAAAGCCTGAAGCGCATTACCAGTAAGCGTTAGTTCTTCCAGATCACCTAAAGTTTCAAAGATATGCGAGTCCAACGAACTAATGCTGTTCTCAGATAAACGCAGAATCTGTAGCTGTCTGTTACGTTTGAACAAATCCTTTGGTATGTTCTCTAGTAAGTTCTTATCCAGCTCGAGTTTGATCAAGCTGCCCAACGCTGCGAACGATTCCGGAGCAATAGCTTGCAAACGATTGTCCTCCAGTAGTAGAGTTTCCAGACTCGTCAGCGGTGCGAAAGTGTTTGGTGCAATCGTCGCAATTCGGTTCGAATGTAATGCCAACGTGTTGAGATTCGCTAACCCAACGAACGCATTGTCGGTGAGATTCTGAAGAAAGTTGTAACTAAGGTACAGTTCCTTTAACGACGTCAGATCCTCGAACGAACGATCAGACAGGAACTCGATGCGATTGTGATCGACGTTCAGATCCGTGAGCTGCTTCATTCCGGCGAAAAGCTTGGCAGGCAGCACCTTAATGTGATTGCGGGACAATCGGAGCGTCACGAGCCCCGCGATACCTTGGAAGGTCTGTTCCTCGACCTCATCGATACGATTTCCCCCAAAGTTGATGCGTTCCAATTTGGTAGCGTTGCGGAACAAGTAGTTCGATAGTCTCGAGATGCGGTTTCGATGAAGGCGCAACACTTTCAGCTCTCGCGCCTGGCTAAAGGAAGACGAATCCACCCGCTGTACGTCACACTTCTCCATGTGCAACACTTTGATAAGGTTGCCATTAACCCCGGCGAACAGAGACGGCGGTATGATCGGAAGCGACGATTGAGCGAATGTCACTGTCACTAAACCCGTAGCCTCTCCTTCCACCGCCAGTGGGAATTTGAGCGAACGCACTCTGTCCTCGGAGTAAAACGCGTTCAGCTCGACAAGGCAATCAAACTCATCACATTCGACACTGGGGATGCCATCGGAGTTTGTACCAAGCAAGCAGCATACCAGGAGTAGCGCTACGCCGTACCATATCCTACCAGAAAGGAAGGAAGACGTGTGCAGGATGATTTTCTTTCACCAACAGAAAAATATCATAATTCCTTCCTTTACATACCTTTTACTCGAAGATCCCATCTTCACCGTTAACACAATCACCTCAACCAACGCTACAAACAGACGAAACTACGACGATGCCACAGACGGTATTGTCCGGCCTGCAGCCGAAACGAGACTGATTTTTTAATCGTCGTTCAAAACGGTTCTCCCCGGTGTTCTCATCGCGCTCGTTTAGTTTTTGTCGATAATCATTTGACCTTTTGCGTGATCTCGTAAGTCAAATATGTCTGGGTCGGTTTGGCTGAAATGAGATTAGCAACAGGTTTGCTTCAAGCCAATGCGCCGCAAATATTTTGATTGTGAGCCGGAATCAGCGTTCTTGCGTTCTAATCAAATGTCTAGGACTTCGTAGGCAGGCATCGGATCCGCACGAGCAAGGCACAATTGACACAGTATCAACAGCGCATGATACACAACCTCTAAGTATACAGAAGGTCATCTGTTGTACTTTTGAAAGACATTTGAAGCCATGGGCTTGTGGTTTTATTTTATTTCACTAACAGCATCCTTCACCTACTTATTACTTTCTATTTTTTTAGTGTATTGAGCACGAACCGCTCAATGTTAAAATTATTTACAATGAACAGTGTCCAGTTGATATCATCGTGATGCGATGTCGTATCAACAAGATTTGTCATTTACATATTTTACTAATTATCGTTGTTAACGTGTTGTTGCATGTAAGCTATTTGGTTCACATTTCCCAGCATTACAACCACCAATCCATATCGTCGTGAAACATGAAAAAATTCAAAGATTAATCTAACATTGAAAACAAACTGTAGCCCTAGGGATACGGAGGAAATATACTAGCTAAATTATGTCAGAATTGATATGATTAGGAATTGGTGATTCTTTGCAGTCCTTCCCTTTGCAGTCCAATATTCTTTCTTTTTTTCAAAATTATATTAAAACAGCAGTTTTTGAGTTATGCAACTCGTTTGGCGATCCATTTCCATTTATTTAGATAGAAGCAAAACAAATTAGTTCATTATTCTGTCAGTTGTACCATCGGTTCTCAAACACAGCATATATCCTTCTCTTTTTTCATGCAATTTTGCTGTTTTTCTTCCAACTCATGTTTGCGCCACTGATTAAGATAAAAACGATCTAGATCCAATCCACGAATGAAATCACAACTCAAGCTGCCTTGAGTGCCCTCGAGACCGATCGTCCGCAGCATAGTGAACAGTTTGGACACATCCTCTAGCGAGAATCTGTCGATCTGATTGCCACCAAATACGATGTTCTTCAGAAATGGATACCGCAGATAGCCAAAATCTTCCAGGCTGGTCAGATTGTTATTGGAAACGTCCAGATGAACAAGCGATAGTTGCTCGCCAGAATCTCCCACAGAGAATCGGTTTACGTAGCTATCGGATGCGTTCAGCACCATCAACGAAACCATTTCGTTAGTCAATAAACCCAAATCAAGTGTTTCAAAACGGTTAAAAGAAACGTCCAGCTCCGACATTGCATGGAATTGTGAAAAGCTTTCCATCGTCGTGAAACGGTTACTAGAGGCCGAAAGCTGGATGAGGTTACTGTACGCATGTGGTTCTCGCTCAATCTCGATCGAGCTCAGCTCGTTGTTATCTACTGACAGCATGTTCAGTTTAAGTGAAATTTTAATTGTCTTCAAACCGTTACTATCCAAATTCAACGAAGGAAGGGGACTGGCAAACGACAATGTAGTCAAATCAAAGGTTGAGAACTTGTTGTTCGATAAATCGAGTATCATCATGTGGCGCATGTTGGCAAATAGGCGGGAGTCTAGCGAGCTCAGCTTGTTACGGCCAAGGTACACTTCTTGCAGCAGTACTAGGCTATCGAAAACACCTTGCGACAACCGTTCTATTCCGTTGTCTTGCAGCAACAGAATCTCTAATGAGTGCAGCCCCTGGAAGGTTTGATTCGTTAGTTGATTCGATAGCTGATTACTGTCCAGATCGAGTTTTTTTAGACGGTTGAGGGAACCGAACAATCCCACCGGTAGACTGGTAAGGTTGGCTTCCGATATTTCCAACGTTTTCAGGCTGTACGTCTTGGCAAACAAATCCGAACGGAGCGTTCGCAATGGGTTGCCTCTTATGTACAACTCCTCTAGCAGACCCAAATAATCGAAAACTCCTTGCTCGAACGATGACAAACTATTGTTCACTAACGTTAGCTCCTTCAGATACGGTATATGCTGGAAGAAGGTGCTAGGAAGATGATTGAACTGCTTGTTGTCGGAGATAGACAGAAGGGATAGTTTTCCGGTGAAAAGGAAAAAGTCATTTGGCAGTACATTGAACTGAGCTCCTTGCATGTAGAGATCTTCCAACTTGGTCTTATTGACCAGCAAATCTGCCGATGGATTCCATTTGCTATACGATATGGTTAACAACTTTACGTTATCTACAACAGATAAGCCACTCAAATTGGCATCAGCGAAGTCATTGTTATTGAGGTAGAGCTCATCGAGAGACTTGAGACCCTGCAATTCCGCTGATCCGATGGTTCCGATGTTGTTCTCGGATAGATCCAATAGGCTCAGTTTTTCCAACGAAGCGAACGGACTACCTCTCAGCTCCGTAAGGCTAGTGTTCTTCAGCATGAGTGTCTCCAACTGGGTGAGGGAACTGAACGTGCTGGCGGAAATACGGCCAAGCGGGTTACTATCGAGTTGAAGGTTCTCCAGGCGACGAACCGGGAGGAAGCAGCGGTCTAGCGATCCCGTGATCCGATTGTTGGACAGATAAAGTGTTTTCAGGTCTTCATTCGTCTCAAACGCGTCATCGGGAATGCTCTTAATTTGATTATTTTCTAGGTGGAGTCCAACGAGCATCGGGTATTGTTTGACCTGAAGTGTTGTGATCGAGTTATTCGTGAGATACAATCGCAACAGACCAGCGAATCCATTTGCGATGGCAGGAGAAACAGTGGTTTTGAGCCTATTTCCAATCAATGACAGATCTGTTAGTTGTGGTAATTTTGCCAGAGCAGCCGGAATGACTTGTATGAAGTTATTATCCAAATTTATCTGCGTTATGGCAACCGAGCCGTCGAATGCATCATCTTGCAGTGTACGTAGGCGGTTGTCCGATAGATCTACAACACTGAGGGCGCTCAGATTGGATAGTATGTTTGAAATGTTGGTAATATAGTTCTGGCTGAGGTCAATCTGCTCCAGCACACTGCTGACGGTATCAAACGAACCAGGTTCAATCTGCGCGATATGATTCTTCTGGAATGAGAGCAGCGTCACGTGACGACATTCCGAGAGTAGATTCTTATCTATATGTGTAATCTTATTATTCTCCAACAGCAGCTTTGTCAGTTCAGGCATATTCTCACAGGAGGGTAGTTCCGATGTTGCTAGTTTGTTACTGCTCAGATGCAGATGTCGTAATTTTTGTGTTTTTACGTAAATTGATGGATCAAACATCGAGAAAAAGTTGTTATCTAGTATCAGGGTCCGAAGTGATCGTATTGTCGTTTTTAATGCTGGATAGAATGACACCAAAAGACCGTCATTGGACAACGATAGACTCTCAAACGATTGCAACCCATCGAACGTACCATCGGCGATGTAACTCAAAAAATTTCCACCCAAATTAAGTGTTTTCAGGCTACCGAGGCTTTTAAATACACCTGGTTCTAATATAAAAAGGTTATTTTCTCCCAGCAACAAATCCTCTAGTGCGCTCAGGTTTTGAAAAATTTCCGAATCCAGTGAACTGATATTATTCTTCGTCAAACGTAATATCTGCAACGCTCCGTTCTGTTTAAACAATTCCTTTGGCAGGTTCTGCAGAATGTTTCTCTCCAGGTCGAGTTTCTTCAAACTAATCAACGCTGCGAACGATTCCGGAGCAATAGCTTGCAAACGATTGTTTTCCAGTAGTAGAGTTTCCAGACTCGTCAGCGGTGCGAAAGTGTTTGGTGCAATCGTCGCAATTCGGTTCGAATGTAATGCCAACGTGTTGAGATTCGCTAACCCAACGAACGCATTGTCGGTGAGATTCTGAAGAAAGTTGTAACTAAGGTACAGTTCCTTTAACGACGTCAGATCCTCGAACGAACGATCAGACAGGAACTCGATGCGATTGTGATCGACGTTCAGATCCGTGAGCTGCTTCATTCCGGCGAAAAGCTTGGCAGGCAGCACCTTAATGTGATTGCGGGACAATCGGAGCGTCACGAGCCCCGCGATACCTTGGAAGGTCTGTTCCTCGACCTCATCGATACGATTTCCCCCAAAGTTGATGCGTTCCAGTTTGGTAGCGTTGCGGAACAAGTAGTTCGATAGTCTCGAGATGCGGTTTCGATGAAGGCGCAACACTTTCAGCTCGCGCGCCTGGCTAAAGGAAGACGAATCCACCCGCTGTACGTCACACTTCTCCATGTGCAGCACTTTGATAAGGTTGCCATTAACCCCGGCGAACAGAGACGGCGGTATGATCGGAAGCGACGATTGAGCGAATGTCACTGTCACTAAACCCGTAGCCTCTCCTTCCACCGCCAATGGGAATTTGAGCGAACGCACTCTGTCCTCGGAGTAAAATGCGTTCAGCTCAATAAGGCAATCAAACTCATCACATTCGACACTGGGGATGCCATCGGAGTTTGTACCAAGCAAGCAGCATACCAGGAGTAGCGCTACACCGTACCATATCCTACCAGAAAGGAAGGAAGACGTGTGCAGGATGATTTTCTTTCACCAACAGGAAAATATCATAGTTCCTTCCTTTACATACCTTTTACTCGAAGATCCCATCTTCACCGTTAACACAATCACCTCAACCAACGCTACAAACAGACGAAACTACGACGATCCCACAGATGGTATTGTCCGGCCTGCAGCCGAAACGAGACTGATTTTTTAATCGTCGTTCAAAACGGTTCTCCCCGGTGTTCTCATCGCGCTCGTTTAGTTTTTGTCGATAATCATTTGACCTTTTGCGTGATCTCAAATATGTTTGAGCCGGTTTGGGCTACGCTATTACAACTGGTTTCGTGCAAGTCAATGTCCTAAGCAGTTGCGCCTTCCCTCTATCAAGCAATCTGATCATTGTGCGCCGCCTGACCTTGATATGTTTGTTAGTGCTGCGATTGATTTATGCGATGCTCGATGTTCGTTTATTTTTTGTGTCACATTAAAACCGGAATTCCAAAGCATGACCGAGTGTGCCACTCCGTCAGCTTCTAGTCTGTTGAGATTAAATTCATGCAATGACAAAATCTACTCCATGCTCAGGAGATAACCGTTTTTTTATTTTACCATCGACTATCAGCAGAACTTACAAAAAAGAGTGATGCTTTAATATGTTTTATATGCTTTTCGGTTGCAATGTATATTAAAATGACGCCGACCTCTTTTTAAAGTTTGAAACGACAACTATGTAACGATCAAGGATATGATCGTTATTCTGGCACAGCAAATGCCCCTTCAAAGCAGGATTTCACTTACAGAAAAGTGCGCTAACTCGACCGATCGTGCATGCACGAGCGTCTTCCTCCTCATGCTGCCAGAACTTCAAGTCACGATCGGCAATGTAGCGTTCCAGCTCATCTAGGAAGCTGGGCTCCCATTCGGTACCCTCGAGTCCGATCAACTCGAGATCCTTGAAGCTGTGCACCACCTCCTCGATCGAGAACTGCTGGAACGGGTTACCACCAAACACAAATCCTTCGACGGCCGGAAAGTGCTGAAACACGGCCATATCTAGCTCGGCTAGCATGTTATACGACACGTCCAGCCGCTCCAGGAATGCGTGCACTTCAATATTCGTGCTATCCAGACCCTCGATCGCACAGTGCGATACATTTAGAACCTCTAGCACGGACATGGCAGCAGACACAGCACCCAACGGCAGCACCTGTAGCTGCTCATTGTACGACGCATCGAGCGATTCCAAATTGTTGAACCGCAACAATGAATCCAGCTCGGTAAAGTTGTTGTTCGCCACCGAGAGCGTGCGTAGATTATAGGAAGGCGAGTTATCGACGTCGATGGTCGCGAGCTGGTTGTTCTCCACGTACAACTCTTCCAGATCCTCCGTAATCCGGAGCGTTACCAGCTGATTATCGTCCATGTCGAGTTCTACCAACGTTTTGGCGTACGCCGTCTGTTGCAGATCGAAAACGGTGAACTGGTTCGCCGAAAGATCCAGCAGCTCCAGATCGAGCGAATCGTGGAACAGCTGCGGATCGAGGCTGCTCAGCTCGTTACCGCTCAGATCGATCTCGCGCAAGTTCTTCAAATCATCGAACAGCACCGGATCCAGCGACTGCAACCGATTGTTGTCCAACAGTAGCACCCTCAGTGAGTACAGATTCCGGAAGACGCCATTTGTCAACCCATTGGCCAATCGATTCTCTCCCAGGTCCAGCGTCTCCAGATCGTATAGATTGTCAAACATTCCCATCGGTAGCTTGGTTAGTGCCATATCGGACAGATCCAGCACCTCCAGGCCGAGCAGCTTGGCAAAGATGTCCCGCTCTAGCTCACCGACCGGATTCCCGGACAGGTACAGCTCATCCAATCCATCGAGCGTATCGAAGATGCCTTTCTCGAACTGCACCAACCCATTGCCGCTCAGCACCAGCGTTTGCAAATTGGACAGATCCTTAAACCACTGTTTGTTGAGACTTTTCAGGTGCTTATTGTTTGCGATCGCCAGTGTTTGCAGCTTGCGGATGAAATGGAAAAACCGGGGTGGAAGTGGACCCGTGAGACAGTCGAACAGCTGGAGCTCCTGAAGCCGTTGATTGTTTTGCAGCAAATCTTCACCAAACTCGATCGCACCCGGACCGATGGTGATGCTACGCAGGTTACCCAACTGACGGAACGTGTTGCTATCGATCCGGGCCACCGGATTGTGATTGATGAAGAGCCGTTCCAGCATCTCGAGACCCCGCAGTGACGCTCCCTCGAGCCGCTGTATTCCATTGCCATCGAGGTACAGCTTCTCCAGTGTCGACAGCCCATAGAATGGACTGCCACCCAGATCCGCGAGGCTCGCGTTCTCGAGTGAAAGCTTTTCCAGCTTGCGCAAATCGCGGAAACTGTTTGACTCGACCAACGCAATCGGATTATCGGAAAGATG
Source organism: Anopheles aquasalis (assembly GCF_943734665.1). Taxonomy (NCBI): domain Eukaryota; kingdom Metazoa; phylum Arthropoda; class Insecta; order Diptera; family Culicidae; genus Anopheles; species Anopheles aquasalis. The sequence continues at coordinate 60,274,639 of NC_064878.1, read as the reverse complement.
CAACTCCTCGAGCTTCCACAGGCCAGCGAAACTGTTCGCCAGTGGACCCACCAGATGGTTGCTGGAGAGGTTCAGCTTCTCGATGTTTCCATTCCGAGCAAACATGTTGGCCGGTATGGTCTGTAGATGGTTCCGATCAAGGGCGAGCTCCTTGAGTGACTCAAGTCGCTCGAAGCTCTGCGGTGCCAGGCTTTCGATCTGATTCTCCGACAGAAACAGTTCCTTCAACCGTTGCATCATACTCCAGCTCTGGGGATCGATTGAACGGATTCGGTTCCGTGTCACCGACAGTGTCGACAGCCGTGTCAGTGCTCGCAGTGCATCCGGTACCTCGTCCAGCATGTTACCATCGAGGTACAGCTCGTGCAGCTGCTTCACCTTGGCAAACATATTGTCCGGTAGATCGCGGAAATTGTTGTCCGAAAGATCGAGCAGCTCCAAACGAGGTAAATCAAGGACCGCCGGTGTGAGCACCTCCAGATCGTTGTCCGCTAGATACAGTTCCTCCAAACAGCTCGATATCGCGCTGAACAATCCATCCGGTAGCTCCTTAATGTTGTTGTTCTCCAGCGAAAGTTCCTTCAGGCTGCGCTGGTTAGCAAACAGTCGTTCCGGGATCTCTTCAATGAGGTTCTCCTCCAGTGTCAAACTCCGCAGCTGCGTCGTATCGTCCAGGAACCGTTCATCGATCCGTCTCACTACGTTCTGCTCCAGCTCGAGCTTCTTCAAACGCTCGGCACCACGCAATGCTCCCGCCCGCAGTTCCGCGATCTGGTTCTCACTGATGTACAGCTTCTCTAAAGCGGACAGTCCAACAAAGATACCACCATCGATCGATGACAGACTGTTATCTTCGAGATCGAGCGTCTCCAGTCGTCGCAGTCCCTCGAATGTTCCGGGGGCAAGCTTCTCAATCACATTACCCTCCAGCTGGAGCACCTTCAAGCTGGCCGTGGTCCGGAACAGGTGTTTATCGAGTGCCCGAATTTCATTATGCTGCAGCGCGAGGTCCTCCAGGTTGCGCAGACTGTGCAGCACGGCCGGTTGCAGCTCCTCGAGCGAATTGTTGTTCAGCTTCAGTATCTCCAGATTGCCATTGCTCGCAAACAGAGCATCATCGAGCCGTTCGATGTAGTTGTCGGCCAACACCAGCTCCCGCAGGTGCACCAGCGGCGCGAAAGTGTTTGGAGAGAGCAGCTTCAAATTGTTGCCTTCCAAATCGAGCTCGGTCAGTGTGACCAGTGGGCTGAATGCTAGCGGATCGATGGTCGTCAGTTCGTTTTCCCGCAGATTCAGCTTCCTCAGGCTGGGTAGACCGATGAACGCGTTCCGGGACAGTGTCGTGAGGTAGTTGTGGTTCAGCTGCAACTCCCGCAGCTGGGTCAACTCCTCGAACAACCGATCCGGTAGCGTTTCCGCGTGATTGTGATCCAGATTGAGCTCCGTTAGCTGGCGCAATCCGGCGAACAGCTTCGCGGGGAATTGTGCAATCTTGTTGCGCGATAGACGCAGCGTTTCCAGATTGTCCAGCCCACGGAACGCAAAATCTTCGACTGTTACAATACGGTTACTACCGAGATGGAGCCGGAGCAGCTTCGTTGCCCGCGAGAACCCATCATCCAGTAGCGTGGTCAGGTGGTTCTTCGGTAGCTGCAGATACTTTAGCTCGCTCGCATCATCAAAGATGTGCTTCTCGAGCAGCTCCACATCGCAGTCTTCCATCTTGAGTGACACCACATTTTCGTTATCGGTGAAAAGTGACGCGGGGATGGTTGGTAGCGAGGAGAAGGATATCTCGACCTCGGCGAACGATGTGCTGCCGGTGTCGATCGTTACCTCCGATACTTCGTCTACCGTGTCCAAATACAGGTTCCACAGTTTGCACACTTGCCCATGCTGATGGCAGCGGAACGTTTCCTGACCGGGCAAACCATTGGCCAGCACTGCAGTAGTCGTCGCCGACAGTAGTACCGCCACCAGCTGTACCACCGTTATTATTAGGTGGCTGCAAGAAAGGGGGAAATAAAAGACAAAAATAGAATCAACGAACAGTGTCACCGTCCGGCATCTATCGAGCGATGCACTTCACATGCTTGCGTTCTAGGTGTGCACAGTTTAGCAAATTAAGGTGAAAGTATCGTGGACGAAAAATTAGCGTTTATGTAAAGCCAATTGAGGACGTTTGAATTATTCAAATTGAGAAACTACACTCGGAAAACCAACCATGCAGTACATACTTTCCTCTACGATTCATCCTTTAAGCATTCTTCGGCACGATTCGGAGCTACTCAGCTACTACTGTCCCGCAGGACGTGACCGACCACTTTCCACTGCACCAACTCTCTTTAGGACAAACGGACACCGCACTGTTACTTTGAGGAAGCTGTACGCCACGGTCGGGCATCAGAACGCAACTGAGCCAACTGAGGACGTTCTAACAATGCGAAACCATAAAAACCGGACGCCACCGACGGACGGGGACCCCCGGTATTCGCGGATTCGCGGATTTATTTTAATTTCTCTACGCTCCCTGCGCACTACACGCTCGCAGCCCAAGTCTGAAGATCATACGTCTCGAACATGCGAACCGGCCGTGGTGAAAGCGAATACAAACTACAACAAGTGTACGCCCCGCGGGGGGAGATGCGGTTTGATGGTGGCCACGATTGGTGACAGGTGGCCACGCGTCGAAGTCAATCAACCTCCCGCATCTCGCTGCACTCACTCTCGATTATGATCATCACGACGGGGTTACTGATCAAGTCTGTTTGTAAATAATCATCACCTTTCTGTTGAGTGCCAGTGAAGGATTCTAATCCACCCCTTCCCTCTCCCCGGGCGCTTCATGCGAATGATGATGTTATTTTCATTGCAAAACAGACATTGGTTGTGGTTCTATTTTTGGGACTTTCGCTTGCCATTGCTAGCGTCACGGTAAAGGGCATGCCAAGGGGAGTTGAGGGGGCGGTGGTGCAGTGGCCATTGCTTTAATTATCAAACATTATGTCTCGTGCCGCGTATCACACCTCTCGTGGATCCGAGCTCTCCGTTGGCCATGGTCTAATGGACACGTCGCCAGCCGTGATATTAATTAAGCGCGTTGTTTCCGCGTTGTTTGCCCTGACACAGTGCGTGTGCTCTCAGTGAGTTCCCCGGGAGAAAAAGGAACTAAACACGTGGTTAGAGCAATCACATATGAGTTACATTTTTTTTTTCGACAAAGTTGTCTTTTTTTTGTTGTAAAAATATTATAATGTGATGAATTAAGGCATAGGACTTGGTTTAAAGGCACAATCCCTGAAAAACTTCTTGCCATCGGTGTAGTGCTGCACAACAATGCAACGCGAGAACGAACGTAAAACATGATCCTCCTGGTACTTCTGGTAGCTGTGGACCAGAGAAAACAGCTACCAAGCCATCGGGACCATTAAAATGGCCGGAACGACGATCGTGGCCAGGAAGGAGAGGGATCTTGCTTTGCGAGAAGCTTAGGATAGAAGCGTAAGCAACCTGTAATTTGTCCGATTGCTACCGTTTGCGCGGCTCTAATGTTTTATCGAGCAGTAAACGAAATCCATCATCAAATCAAAGAGGGACCCCATTAGAATTAGGAAGAGGGAGAGAGAGTGGGTCTAGGTCTAGGGCGCGAAAGTGGAAGACCTTACCTTTCTCATCACCGGGATTACTATCGCTCAGTGGTCTGCGATCGTTTCTCTTCTTCACTTCGAATGCCACAACCTGGAACAAGGAAAGAGCTCTCGCGGTTCCTCCAGGAGGATTCGACGGCATGAAGCTGCATGAATTGACCTTTTGTTAGTGGACGGGGTCAGGAAATCGTCCTCATCTCAGTTGTCGTCTGGTCATCCCTTGATGGCCCCCCGGGAAAATTCCGCCAACTCATCGTCAGCAGCAGCAGTAGCGGCGTACCTTCGAGGTGAAAGCAAACGGTGGATTAGTCGCCAGCCAGTCAGCGTGTTCTGCTCCTGTTTCTTCGCTGCTACTGACTGCTGGTAACACTATTCGTTCAATCAATTACCGAAGAAACCAACGGTCAGTCGTGCAACAATAACTCCTGACCGTCACGCCATCTATTCCCCGTTGGATGGGGTTGTAACGCGGGGGTGACGGGTTCATATACTCGATACTTTCTACCACCCTCTCCTTCCAATGGTACCACAGCAGGGGCGCAACAAAACGCGAAGCGTCCCCGAACGATGATGATTTATTATCGCGCGGCCATCAGCTCCGCAATTCATCTCTTGACTTGCGCCCCTCCAGGGACTCCCCCCCCCCCCCCCCGAGCCGGTGGTGCGGTGATCGGTGAAAGAACCATGAATGAAATGGTCACTTCCATCCATTCCATCCCGGGGTTCCCGGGGGGAGATCGCTTCGGTTTGATATCGCGTACGAGCGCTGCGTTGGCTTGAATGAAGGACTCTGGCGAAGGGGCGATGGTCGTGGCGTTCGTCGCGTTTTTCCCCTTTTTTTCTTCATCATCGAGATGTCGAGATGCTGCGCCTAATGGGCCAACGTGGTGGTGGAGGTCGTTAAGTGACCGGAAATGGTCAGCGTGGTACAACGGCGCAAGGAGCAGCACCGTTCAACCCAAAGTCTTCAAGCTGAAGGCACCCGGGAAGGGCAGAAGATACGATAACGTGATTGCCCTTCGATGCAGGCCGCATCGAAAGGTGCTCGCGCCATCTTGGCGCACCATTGACCGCAGATCTCGGTCTGTCTGTCTGCTCGGAGTTGGTGCTTCAGATGCGCCATGAGTCAACGGTTTTTGCTCACCACCGTGGCCTCAAACGAATGTCTGCATACACATAGGAGGCAGGACATCTTCGAACGGTGCGATGATGACGAGAGAGCGAAGGAAGAGTCATGTCCACGGCCATAATTGAGCAATCTTTGCTTCGTTCTATTCCTTGTCAGTGCCAGGGGCCTAGACAGAGACGATAGTGGATCCTTCAGTGAGTTACGGTCGTGAACTGTATCGGAGATGAAGGAATAGTAAAGAGCACGCAACAATGCACAAAAATCCAAGCACCCCTTTGGTAACGAAGGCAACGCAGCCTCCCGGTAGTCCCGGACTACAGACCTACTCCGGAAACGCACCGGCCAGCCCGGAAACGTATCTCGGAGTAGCATACCATCATCGAGCATATCGCAACCGCACCAGCAACCAGCGAGTGCAATGAAACGGAGCACACCCGGCCAATGCCTCCATCATTCCTGGCGTGGAAAGGCGTGGAGCAGCACAGAACAGCGCGCTTCCGGTGGAGCTACGCAGTACGCTCTCCTCCAGCTGAGATCAATTAAGTGTAATTTTACGAAATTTTCAAGTTCATCATTATGTTTCCTTTCGTTCATTCATTCATTCATTCTTTCGCGCCATCTTCGCATTTTCTTGCGCACGAGGGTGACTGCTGTCCCTTCATCTCCCGAGATCAGACCGAATCAAGAACGCCACACGTCACTTGGCACAGCATCACTTGGTCCTTGAAAATGGTCCGTGCAAGAGGGCAGTGGACAAGACAAGTGAATGCAGCGAAGACGTTAATGTCAAGACACCAGAAAAAAAAGCGCCAGATACAATGCTCCGTCCGTCCACCGACTAGGCCAAGAATGATCGAAACCGTGCCGAGAATCGGTCCCGGAAATGGAGCAAACACTCACATAGACACACGGCACAACACAGCACAGTCATGCAGCGAACGGTGGAGTAAGAATGGCACCGCAAGGCTTGTTCGTTGCCCTCCGAAATGGAACTTCTCAGCCTTTCTCAGGTCGATCGAAAAGTGGAGATGAACGGAGGAAGAGTACAGCCTCCAAACGGGGCAGACCAGTAGCACCGAGCAACGCTTTTCTGCATTATCATTAAGTTTAAACTTTGAATCAAAATATATCGACTTTGGCTCATCATCATATTTAATTGATTAAAAGAAAACTTCCAGGCCAGGCTTCCTCACTTCATCCGGCTGATCGAGTGGTGGTTGGACCGAATCCCGGGTTCACCTCGAAGCACTCTTCGCGCTGCACTAGCCGCTGATGGAACCCTTTACGTCTGCGAAGCACCACGGTGTCAGGTCGTCTCGAGAGCCTGGTTCGAACGAAGACGATCGGATTAGCCTCCACTCGGAGATCTGAACTCTCGCTCGGTTCTTCATGCGCCTCAACTCAATGAGAGACGCTCGTCGCGTCTGTTGTTGTTGATCAAGTTGTGGTCCATCGATCGATTTTTACCACTTGAAGTCATACTCACGATTAAGATCGATTTGGAAGCTGGTTTCCAGGTGCTCAATATTGGACTCTTCACAGTGACCTCATTCCCGGTCGACACTCGATAGTCGCGGTCACAGCGTCTCATCTATCATCTCGGCACCATTATCTCAACTTAACTGCCGAGTGCACAACACCAGGATAACGGTCATACATACGCACTCACTTGACCTCCCGGCGCACCGCTGGTCAATCAATTCGCAAACATCGTCGGCCGGAAGTCCACAGATAGAGCGAGAGGGGGCACCACCGAAGAAGTACCGTTCCACCGGGTGTTCCAGCTGAGGAAACCAACGGGTTTTCCTCGGTTACTCAAGCCAAATCATCCCCCAACCACCAGCCCCCGAAAAACAGGGCTGCAACTAAACGGGTGCAAAGCGTGGGAAACGGTTGCCCACCAGCTCTCTCTCTCTCTCTCCCACTCTCCTTGCGCTGGTTTGGCCAATTTTTGGGTAGAAAACGTCCGAAAACCAAACAAAAATTACACTCGACGCTCGCGATGGAGAGGTTGGCGCTGGAAAAATGGTGGCTGACAGGTGGTGGTGGTGGTCATGGGGTTGGGTGAGAAAATTATAGGAACTCCCTTGGTCTGGCCAGCCAGACAGTGAAAAGCGCGGCATTTGAAGAAGCTTCCCTTCGTTAGGATTGTGGTTCCTCCGCTGCTGCTGCTGCTGCTTCGTCTTCTTCTAATTGCGATCGAACCACTGTGGTGCCCTGGCCACCAGAGTCTTCGTTCGGAGTGTTTTCCCGCCCTAACGGAAACGGCCAGCCCGGCAGGGGGGGGGGGGGGGAACCAAGACGATGGTCGCGTTACTCTTCGCGAGTCTAAACATTATCTCAAACTCTCAAACCCAGCAGGGGGCACAGTAGAAGCAGCAACAGCAAGCAGCAGACGAGACATAGACACCCGCTGGTTGCCATCTTGGAAAACTCTCCCTCACCACCCCTCTTCCCGCCAGCTAACCTAATTGATCGAACTGGTGCGGAAAATCGCTAATAAATAATTCATGACAATCGACGCACAATCCCCGGGACCCGGACCGGTGCTTGTTGGATGGAAGGTCTCTCTTGTTAGTGGATGAGCTGCTGGTTTGTGGTTCTCTTTCACTCTGTACCACGACTTTCGCGCGCGAGTTTTTCGCGTGGAAAACCTCCCCCGAAAGAGCAGCACAACAGACGCACGCACCACGCAAGCCGCGCTCTTTTCAATTCACAAAAGTCTCGAGACTCTGATTAGACCTTGGAAGCGAAGCGGACTGCAGATGGTGGCTCTTCGGGAGGGGAGCCAGTCACCACCACCATCACCATTCCCAGGCGACTCATTGAGGCATCACCAAGAGGCGACAGAGCGAGCCACGATCGGCGCCGCTGGCTCACTCCTTCAGCAAGGGCCAGACAGCAACCAAACCAAACCACACTTGTTGTTGTGGCATCCCCATGGCCACACACTCGGTACCACGGAATAAAAATCGCTAATTAAATCAATTTTCGAACACTGCAAGCCAGCGCTGTGAGCGCGCGAGTCTGGGCCAACTGGAATCCATTTTCTCACGCACCCCAAAATCTCGGGGGCTTCGATCGGGACGGAGGTGGCTGGTGGATCGTCACCATGGTTTCGAGCTGCGTTCGAACGATCTTGAGACGTTTGTTGGCTACCGTTTTGGCGCTGGCCCGTGGACTGAAGAAACACCAAAAGGAAACGAGGGTATGTTCCTGCGTGGCCCGCGCAACCTTTCGGGCGTTCCGAAATCAAATCTAAACCCCAGAAAACCTGGACCGGGGGATGATCGTTCAGGGTGTGCGCGCTCGTACACCCGAGACAGATAATGGCGGCCATGGCTACCATGATTTTGGTTGGTTCTTTTTCTCCTGCCACTGCGGCCTGACCACTGGTTCGATTGAATGGTCGCGCGAGAAGCCAACCGAGAAACAGGATAGGCGACGAACCGTCGTCCGATGGTCAGCGAAAGGGGGAAAAAAACAAAAAGTCATCCTCGGTGGACTCGACGGACTTTACACACGTTCCGTACTGATTTGGATTTTCACACGTTCAGCACCGGACTAGCAGCAGCAGACGAGCGACCAGCAAGCAAGGAGCATGATTTGCGGGCGTACTTATGGCTCCAGTCCCCGGGGACGATGATGATGCTGCCGGCAGCCCCGGTTCGGCCGCGACGACTCTGTCGAGCAATTGTTGAACCGTTGGCGCCACAGAAAAGTGTTTCTTTCTTTCTGGTTTTTCCCCCTCCACCAGCGAGTGTCTCGTTTTCCGTCGATAATTCTGTCCGGGATGCTCTCGGACTTTGGCTTTCGGATTGTCCCTCGACTCCTGGGCGCTGCGACTCCTCTTTGCGGGTTTGCTTCACCGCTGGCTGCGCCTTTAATGGATGGCCTTTTTCTCGCTCTTTGAGACGGGATTTGTTGTTAAATTGCTTGCTTCCTGTTCGCAGTACAGCTCGCTGGTGTCGCTGGTGTTGGAAGTCCACTGTGCCGATCACGGTCCCGCCATGGTCCTTGATGCGAGACACACATCGAACCCGGGAAGCTGTTACAATGGGGATGCTCTTATCGCTAAAAGGCGAAGTTCGTTCCGTTCCGTTCCGTTCGTGGTCATTCTCGGTAGCTTGTTGTGGCGAGGTATTAAACGTAAATGCGGAACTACAACGGGATCCCTTGACACTGTTCTCAGCATCTCGCGAGATCCAATTATTTGAAATTCGCTTTTTCCAAGACAAATGAACGATGCGACTCGTTGCTACGCTATCAGGATTGACTTAGTTGGCTTCCTGGTCGCCCGAGAAAAGCTCACGACGAAGGAGAAGATTAATGAATAGAGTTTCACCCGTGATCCCAGGAGTTTGTCCAGCAAGTCAAGCTATTCCACCGAAAAGGATTGATGTTGCTGCTGTTAACTGGTGCTGCAATAGAGCGATCGCTAGGGAAACCGAAGCAGATGGGCACCCTGCAGCACGGAACTCCACTGAGGGAGCGAGATCCATTCAAAACCCCGTCGATCCACGACGAATTGCATGTGTTGATTGATTTGACTTCTGAAAATCTGTATTTCCTCCCTTTGTGCACTCTCTCTCTCTCTCTAGCTCGACGGGACACCAAAGTATGATCTTAGATTTCGAACACCAAATTCCCCTCGATGGTCTCCGGAGTACTGCTGGGAGCATCTCCCGGGGGCATCGCTAGCAGCTCGCCGTTGCCTCGCGGTGAAAAGCGTGAAATTTGGAGTACAAAAGTTACAAAACATTATTAATGATCGCAAGGGAAGGCAAGGGGAATGGGAGGAAGCAAACCGAACAACAAATGGTCCGCTCGATCGCCCGGTGCCGTGGATCGTTAGCTTCATCAAGGGGGCCACGGGACTCTCCGTCTCCGTCACTAGTCGCGTCTAGTCAGGAAAGGTAATCTTGGGATCTCACAGACGCGTTCGACAGCTGGCTAGCTCCCGTGGATCTATTGGCCACCGTGAAACCCCCCCTCGGCCAGGCCCAAAACCAGTATCAGAACTGGCGTGGATTTTGGTTTTTAACTCGCGCTGGACTCTGGCGCAAGTGCGGCAGCGTGCGGAATCAAATTACGCGTCTTATGGAGGAGCCCCAGGGCTACTTTTTTTGGGGGGGGGGGGGGGGGGGGGAGCGGAAAGGGTGTGGAGTTGCTTCCATCCGTGCCCAGCTTCACCTGTGATGGATGAAGCTTGTTGTTGCTGCTGTTCTGTGCCTGTAGCAAAGTATGGGAATGGCGTGCAGAGGTTCTTCTCTCGCGCACGGACGAAAATCGAATCGGCGCACCGCGTTCTAACCGCGTGTTCCGTGGTGTCCGGTCTGGTCCGGGTCGGGGGCTATTTCGATTTTCGATTTTTTTGCTCACCCCTGTGAGAGGACCGCACCGGACGAAACGCGAAACCCAATTTCACCTCGCGAGTCGCGAGACTTGCGAGATCGCGCGATAGGGAGAGGCAAGAGAGAGAGAGAGAGAGTCCCTGTGGTCTGAGGCCACGGACCTGAGACGCACAACCTAAATTACAGCTTCCGGTGGGCCGGAGAATAACAATGTTTGGAATAATGAGCCAGAGTAAATCAGTTTTCGTTTTCAACAGCTTCTGCCCCCCGCTCGGCGGTGTGAGGTACCCTCGGATGGTACTTGGCTCCTTGGGTACCTTAAGACTGATCAAATTGGAAAAAGGAAACGAGATTGGGCTTTCTTGTGCTCTTCTTTTGCTTTCCATTGAACTGGACACTGAACTGGACGATTGGTGGTTCGACGGAAGTTGTCACATTCTATGCTCCACCTGAAAGCATCAAATGCTAATACCTCTCCTGGAGCTGGACAACTCAACTTCAATACCCTGCACTTACTGCTACCCTACTGGTGTTACACACATTCTCACAAACCCGGATCCCATTCATCTCACAGCAGCTTACGGAGATCACAAACTGAGCTAAAGGTCTAAAGAAGAGAAAAAGAAATAGAAAATACCCCGATCATAATTCATTAACTTGCTTAATGATGCTCTGTTTGGAATGTTTCGTAGCACAAAAGACCATTGAATGCGCCCTGGCTGGCTAGCTGGCTGGCTGGCTGGCTGGCTGGCTGGCTGGTGTTGCTTCCGTCGATCTTTCGATCAAAGAAATGATCGATGGTGTGTGCTACGGAATCTCCAGGAGCTGGCTAACTGTACCTCACTCTTCCACCCTCGTGAGCTACGCTACCACGTGATGATCCTTTGCTAGTGCTCGGCCATCAATGAATGTGCGCGCCTTCGGTCAGATCGAAGAAAGTAACAATAAGAACGGTGTATAACTGGTGCGAGGAATGAGGAAGGTTATGAGTTTGTCGCGCATATTAAAAGGTAATTACTTCCTTTTCATTCACGAATGGGGTGCTGCAACATTGCTCAGCGATCGAGTGAAGAACACTTTCGTCTTTCATTCATGGCGAGTTGGGAGAGAGAATTGTGAAGGAAAATGGCGTTTTACTCGATAATGGTAGTGAGAAAGACATTCTGATTCGCTGCAACGCTAACATGCTCACGAGAGTAGGGATCAATGGGATTTATTTACGATCTTATCATTACCTAGAGCTACTAAAAATGGAATGCTAGTTCTGAATTCGTTCAAAGTTTTGCAGCAATCAAATGATAGACGTTCTACTTCACTCCTCGAAATCATCTTTGTGGCCAACAAAACATGAAAAAGAACGATCTCGATGCCATAGCCCAGGCCACGCGGCTCGTGTAGGTTGCCCATTCCCTTGCACAATCGGCTTCTCCCCGGCAACATTCCACCGGGTTCGACCAAACAATAGCACCGGCCGGGTGTTTCACCAACAAAATCCGTCTGCCTTCAGGCCATCGTCAGTAACAGAGTCGTCTTCAGTCGCCGTGCATTTGAATGGCACCAAGTCGAATCGTGATCGTTAGTCGAGGTTTTCCACCGAACCCAGACAATGTTTCACGCCCCGGGCACGGCACGATGGCCCCAAAGGGCCTCTCTCGAGCTCGTGGTACGGTTCAGTGAAGCAATCCCTGATCGCAACGGAGTCGCAACATTCCAAATACGCCAACCATTTTCGAATGACAACCACACAGCGCTGTCCCTGTCGAGTAGATGGAGTGGATCCTCTCTCCCTCTGAGCGTAGGATGACGATCAAGGAGAGATCGGAGTGACATTTGATTGGTTCATTGTCACAATCGGCACGGTATCAATCGATCGATCGACGGTGATGATTGCAGCGAACGGTTCCCCTTGATCGACAGCATTTCAAAGGAGGATCGATGGATGATGCTGTGGTTGATGGTACCGAGTACCAAACTCCCGAGTTCGCGCGAGTCATCCAGAACATTTGCTAATTGTTTTTGCCACCCCCTCGACCCAAGTGTGCTTCATGACGACGTGTCTCGAGTGCTGAAACCTCGGAGAAGTGAAAAAAAGAAGAATCATTTGGTAACATCCTTCCAGCAATCATCATCGTACGCGTGAGAGGGTTCAAATGAGGTGCCATGGACCTAGTGGAGGTCTCCGGTTGAGGATCACGCATGCAGCCTTCAGCTGCTAATCCTTCCGGACCGATCTACGCCAAGCAGCTACCTGCTGCCGATATTCAGTTGTAGAGATCGAGGTGCGTCTACCACCACAGGACGCCACAACATCAACACTGAACGACATGATTCTGCAAATCATCCTCGCTGCCTCGTAGTCCCATGTCTCGAGAGGTCATTTCCAGTAACCTGACACAGCGCCAGTTGACGCCAGCGTGTGTGCGCTACCTTTTGACCTCCGAGAAGATCTTTTCGAACACACATCATTTGCTCTATTTTGATGGTTTCACACTCCGGATTTCAACCCTTCAAAAACCCCCCGTCGAAGCCGATTGGTGCAATAAAGTCGTCCACTGAAGGTCCGGTAGCTCATTAAATAATCATTTTTCACGATGGAATTACAACCGAACCGGACCAGTTGTTAGCACCACCGGGAGACCCGAGAACCGGCACACGCCCTTCATGAGAGCGCGCGAAAGGGTCTCCCGAGGTCCCCTCTAATCGGTCCGATCCTCGATGACAAATGATGAGCGGATGACAGTGTAGAAAATCCCCTTCTCGACGATCACCCGATCCCCGATCCTTCGGGCCCGTTTCCAGCGTGTCATCGAGCGCCACCGTGTTGCTCCAGTTTCCACACCGGGCGCACACCGTGGGTCTGACATTGACCGATCGTTCGATCGATCGATCAATCGTTCGGAATCAAGGGAAACTGCTACCGGGCACCGCCGGAGCGGAGCGCGCTATAAATCAATCAAATCCGGCCAGTCTATCGCCCACACCACGACGGCGATGGTGACGTGTTTTGACATCAAAGACACGACGACGACACGGGACATGACGGTGCAGAAGCCGATGACGATTCCTTCACCGTCTTGCCTGCATCCCTTGTCGTTTCCCCCCTCCCCGTGTTCAGGTGTTTGCTTTAATGGTTTGGCAATTGATTTGTGTAATCCAGTGCCACTCGGCCCTGCTGCTGCTGCTGCTGCTAATGATGGTGTCATGGGAATCGTGCTCGATTCACAACTCACGATGCCGATGAGAATGATGGCGATGTGGCCTGCTCGATGCTACATACCGACGCTTTCACCGATCCTTGGACGCAAAACGCACGGAACAAGCTGATGCTGATGATGGCTCTATCGTCGGTGCGTCGACACGTTCTTGAAACACTTCTCGGCCACTGCCACAGAGGAGCCTCTTCAGTCCTACGGAGCACAAGCGCACTCGACGCTTGTAACGCCTCGATGGCTAGCTGGTATGTGCCATTCGAGCACCATTTTGTAGACACTCCGTGGCTGTCAGTAAACACCCGTGACACGCTCGAGGATGCTTCCGATTGGTTCAATTCGGGGGGAGAGACTCGGCGCGCCCTCAAGTAGGACGAAGCAAACACTTCACGAGCAGCACCTCAACGGTTTGATGAAGTTGTAACACTCTGGACAATCCGTTCTTGGGCCACGCACTTAACATTTCACTCTGCCCTTCAACCAATAACCGACCTCCAGGAACCCACGGAACGATTGGAGTTTGAGTTTTGCAAATAAAATCTGATCCTTCTGTTCGATTGCTCGGCGCGATAGTTACGCTTCGATCGTGCCACAGAACCCAAGAATGTAGCAACCGACACGGATGATCGACACGGAGCGCTTGTTTTGTGTGCAGGAGATCATGAACGAGAGCCTAGAAGAATCCTTTGGCAATCCAGGGACCAAATCTCGACCGGCGTTCGGTTTGCAGCGAACCGTGCAACATGCTGGATGTTTTCATTCATCCGCCCCGGGATCCTATCATCCGGTGCGCAAATGTAGAGCCAGGGTGTGGCTGCAAAAAAAGCCCACAGAGAAAGAGGGACAGCGACAGAGTATCCCTTCTTTCATCGTAACCGATACCGGCATCCGGAAGGGATCATCGCAGACCAACACACCAAAAAAAAAAAAAATACCCCAAGATCGGTCCGCTGTTTGATGATAAATTGGCTTTTAACAAACTATGAAAAGATTAATGAACTCGGTTTGAAACGCACCGACGGCGGTGGCGGCATCGAACACACAGATTTCGGCTTCATGAGTTCGCCTCGGTCATTGCACCACTGGTCTGGTTCCTGTGGTTTGATCCTCTTCACCTTCTACTGAGCCCGAGGCTAATTGAGTAATCACTTGATGTTGAAAAGTCAAACGATCCTGGTGCACGCTTAAGTCGATTTAAGTCTCCGAAACTCACGCAGCAATCTCTAATAAAACAAATACCCTTGCCGACTTGCTATCACTATCAAAATTATGGACCTGAGAAGGCAGTCACAGATTCAACATCGTAACCTCTTCGAAGCTAATGTGTGAAGTCGTCACTCGCGCTAGCATGGTTCGCTTCTCCAGGGACCTATAGAAGCCAGGAGCAATGAATGGAAATACTTATTGCGTCGTTAAGCTGCCCGACAAATTTATCCTGCTCCACAAAAAAAAAACCTGAGGTCCAACATAAAAGAGGAAGGCGATCACCTAGACCTAGAGAGAAGAACCGAAGCGACTAAGAAATTACTCAATCATCTAGTTGCGATCATCATAATTACGCTCGTAAAAATGTGAATGAACGAAACAAACAATTTGCTAGCTCCGTGCCGTCGAGCTGGCGACTACGACGACGATGACGACGACGCATGACTAACGCCGCGGTGCTGATCGTGCCTCCTGGTATGGCAGGAGGCAGGTCCATCACGGAGCTTGGCGCTGTTGTCCGTCCGCTCGCTCGCTCGTTCGCTCGTAGACGGAATTATGACGGTGAAAAGTGGAATCGACGCGGTGATTTACACTCGCCCTCGGCTGTGCGGCTCCCTCTAGACCTCGTAAAGAAAAAAACAAAACGCACGGAACGGAGTGGAGAGGAGAAGGAGGTCCGAAACGGACGCAACCGTCGGACACAAATCATAAAACTCGAACGGACTCGCGGACGATCCAACGAGGAGCTTATCGTCAGTCCAGAGGACCGGTCAAGCGATCTCTCTCTCCCTCTCTCTCTCTAGGGTCTCTCCTCGCTGTGTGTCAATGTGTCCCGAATGGCTTGTGGCGCCAGCGGGCTTTCGGCTTTTGTTTCTTTGATAAATCTTTAGAATCTACTTGCGGTCTCTTCCTCACTCTCCTTCTTCTCGTCCTGCTCCTTGTGCCGCCATCACGTTTTGGGATTTGGGTCCGTTCATCATCACACTTGACTTGAAGCCGGTACCAAATCCAATGAAAAAGGAACCACCGTATGGGATTAGGGGGTGAATGATGCTACAATTCCACGATCCCATCCCTCCTTCCTTACGTGCGCGATCACTTCTCTTCTCGACCACAAAGCCATAGTCGGCGGAAATAACCCAATAAAAGGCAACGCCAGCGGAAAAGAAAGAAAGGAAGGAGAGCGCTACACCGGGGGCACGTGTTTAGTGAGCAATAAAACCCCTGGCTGCACAGCATCAGGGTACCATAAAGTTTGCAATCCAATTACTTAATTGCTGGGGCAATAAGGGTGTAACGATGGCCATTGCACCAGCGTGCCCATGTCTGTGGTCCATTTTGATCGCAGCTACAATGTAACAAACACTCGGATGAGACATTATTGGTCACGAGGATCACAGATCGCACTCAAATCCTTTAAGCAATATGAGCTCTGTACAGGGCGAGATGCGCCTGGGGATGACCTTCACCCGGAAAGAGCTCACAGAGTGTTTTAGCTGGTGTGGCGCACTTCACCCATTAGAATGGCTAATGATGGCTAATCGGATCAGAGCGATCAGAATGCAGTAGCAGCAGCAGCACTCCCATCCCTAGACCAGAAGTCTCTAGAGTCTAGAGATGCTCCGAAGCCTCAGACACTGGGCAGCAGGAGGGAGGACAGATCGCATTGGATAGGGCGCTGCGGTGGGCGCTGCGACGCGGAGCCGAGCGTCTCATCAGCATAAATTTCCATATGCTGTAATTTATATTATACTTACTAATCACAGTAATTTACTAGATTTAATTGTATCGCCAGAGTAGCTACTGGTTTCTCCTTGACGCATCGGGAGGGGAGGCGCAGTTTTTCCAGCCCATGGTCACACTGTGGCCGCGAGTTCAACAACGAAACCAAAAAAAAAACAGGCAAGTTCCATTGGTGAACCTTTGCCGCTGCTGCTGCTGCTGCTCGCTGAAAGCCTCCCCCGAAGATCCCGAATCTCGCCGAGTCATGCATGCATGTAAAAGCTTACACCTCACCCTTCACGGGCCTTCCTCTCACCATCGACTACCACCTGATCACCGCCCACTCCCTTTGGGGTCGGGTATCGATCAATCTCGGGGCTCCAGATCTCTCTCTGTAGGAAAGCGCACCAGCGCCGCGCACCGTTCCATTACCAACCGGGTGAAGGGGAGTAGGGGGCTGGGTGGTGGTTGCGATCGACACGATCGGTAGATCCGGATCCGCGCCACATTTGCCTGCGTTGTGCTCTAGCTACCGCCGCTAGCGAGCACGAGCGCGAACGAGCGAACGAAAGACTTCACTCGCAGCAAGCGACGAACCTCTCAAACCATGCGCTACTCGGATCGGTTTCGCGCTGCGCTACTCGTCTCGTCTCGTCTCGTGGTTGCCTTGCTACCGTTTGCTGCCAAAGCAATGGCTGACTTGCTGGTTGACGATCTGTTTGTTGCTCCCGAGTTGCCGAGGGGCCAGTTCAGCACAGTAGCAGCCAACGATGACGATGATGATGTCTATTCACACCAGCTAACTGGTGGCCGTGGTAAGCCCTTCGTACCGTTTCTGTGCCTGTTTATGTGTCTGTGTGTTACGGTGGATAATTTATTGTTTTTTTATGAATATTTATGGACACTTAAAATGGACCAGAGCGCGGTACCAGCGACAGCGAGTGTAGTCGATGAAAAGCTCGTTGAAAGATGCATCGCATATCGCGGTCTGGCCAGTACCTTAGCGGGCATACGAGAGCGTGTTCCATTCCACTTGTAACTTGCACCACTGATTGACACTTTTTCGTCCAATAAAATTCGTCCATTTCGGGGTCGATTTTATTGCATTTTTGGCTTCAAATTTTGCGCCACAAACCAAAAATGTAACCCGCTAACGAAGTTCATGATGTTGACGGCCTTCGGTTGCCGATGAGTTCGGGGGCACATAAAAGCCGGTGGCGCCCACCATCACCACTAAGCGCAAGGTATTTTGCGCGCAAATTTTTAGCACGACCACTCGCCCGACCCTTCGCTCCTGCTTCTACCAAACCCTCGGGGGGGTGTGATGAAAACATCTTCAGCCCACAGTCCCGGACAGTGTGCGTTGTTGTGTGCCGTGCATTTCGCATTCTCGATTCTCGGTTCTTAATTGTCCCTGGCGTGTTGGTTGCAGGCAGGAAGGTGGAGAAAGAACTTCTTTTTTTCTGGAAATGCTCTCACGAACCCTCAGGCAATCGCCACAGAGACAGAGAAGCGGACGTGAAGCAGAGCAGAGCGGAGAAAGCCACGGGACGGGCCTGAAGGAAACCTAGGGCCGAAAACCCTGTCCCACCCCGGTTCCAAGGATCAACCACGTCTCGAGCGACCTCTTTCTCCACCGTTCCCTTCCCCCTTCCACCACTGCGACCCACGGATCCCACGAAAGGCACGAAACCAAGGGGCAAACCCCCTTTGGCCGGCCACCGCCATTCGGGACTGTGTTGTTCGTTTCCGTGGCCACAGTTCCATTATAAATATGTATAAAGAGCCCCCGTGGGCCCCGAGAACCAACCCTTTCGGACCCGACGGAGTCACGCCCAGTGGCGCCAACCGCGGTGGCGTCGGCGGCCTGGCGCTTTGTAGCCGTTCCGTTCCGTGCGTGGTGCCAGGAGAGGAAAAATCAGAACGAACCACGCTGCACGGAATGGAGAAATCTAGGAAATCGGTGCCTCAGTGGCCTCGCCACCCCTTTCGTGGTCGAAATCGTGCTCAAATCTCTGCTCAGTACGAACTCTGGTGCGTCATCTCGATTCTGATTCTGTAAAACACCCGCCGCGATCACCGTACGACGTAACAGACCGTCGTCGTCCGCTCGGAATGACACGCGGTTCCTGACACCCCAAAACTCTCCCTGAAAACGGACTCAGCGATCAGAACGATCGGTTTTATCAATGAAATCCCGCGTGGCTCTCGTTTGCCCTCTTTCTCTGTCTCCTCTCACGCACGGATGGTTTATTCAAATTTTATGAAAATGAAAGATTAAAGAGCGAAAAGCTTCACGCGCCACGGCCCGGCACAACCCAAGCAAGCCAGCATTTGCGGCCAACAGCACACACCAAAGGAAAGGAAACCATAAATCGGCAAACAGAGAGAGAAAAAGAGGAGAAACGGCGCGGTGCGGGCTCTCGCTAATTAAAAAATTACAAACCGCGGTCTCGAGCAACAACAAGAAGGTAGCCGGGACCTCCCCGCCCGCGGGGGCAACCTTTGGACGGTTTTTGGGATTAAATCAAAAGTTTAGTTAAGAACCAGACGCCGACGCCACCAACATCGCCAGCACCAGGCAGCGGCAGCATCCTCATCAATTCGCGAGCAAAACTATTGCCGATCGTCCCGGGGGTCTTGACCGTTCTTTGATGTGGACGAGTTCCCCTCTCTTCGGCGGTCGGTGTTTAGCTTTGATTCGTATATTATGTTTAGTTCGCTTTCGTTGTCCATAATTCAAGCAAAACGTGGTGATGCTTATGATTTTTGTTACATGATGCCATGTTGCTCTAGTTTAAGCGTGATCGATTGCGCATTCTGTGGCTGTGGAGTTGTTGCTTTAGGGTTTTAATGTATTATTTTGTTGGTGCTAATGAAGAACTCACGGTGAGCTAACGAGAACGCTCAGTATCTTTAACTACTCAAACACCGACCATCTTTTGTTTTGTTTTCAGATCGACTCATTCCCGGGGGCCAACAACTGAACAACAAACCATAAAAAAGCTGGTCCGCTAATTATCGGCGCTCGGCATTATGTGTATTTACGATCGTAAATAGCAGTTTAATGATCTGATGCTGCTGCTGCTGCTGCTACAACCATTCCAGTGACAGTTTATGTTGTTTCCCACCTGCTGCTTCATGCTCGACACATTCGAAGCGATAAAGAACATATTTATGTCCCAGGAGACCCACAGCGAACCCAGCGCATCCGATGGGCTTTTTAGGACACCGACGGGCGGTACCACGCGCGATGATCTACGTCGGATGCGTGACAAATTCTAACGCCCCGTGGCCAACCCTCCCGTTGGCCGGGTTTTGTTCGATTCCCGATCCTCTCGGGATTTTAGGGCTCGATCGTCGGTTCACCATCAAAGCCTTGAGAGGGCTTGACACTTGCCTCCGTCGGCGGAGTAAGGTCAGTTTAAGGGCATTTCGATTTCGATTACAAATTATCGACCGTAGCCACCCAGATAGCCATAAACTGGCGTGAGGACGTAATACATGTGTTTTCTGAGGCTGATCGTGCCCCTTCCCGGATCGTTCCCGGTGTCCTTAAGGATTGGTTCTCGACTCTCGAAAGGAGGCTTAAAGTGTCAGCGATCGATCATAAATGGATCGGACCAGCGCGCCACGAAGCATACCTTGGGAATAGTACAATATTTTACGGAAATTAAAAATCATGCCTTCGTGCACACCTCCTCTCGGCGCTCCACTCCGCTAGTCCTGCTTCAGTGTCGGTGTCTGGGAATGGGTCCCAAGGAGGAACAACAAACGATAAAGAGGTGCAGCGATACTCACGCCGTTCCCAGCGTCCAGATTAGTCCCGAGCCCGAAGAAAGCGAGAAGAATAGAGGAACAACCCAGAAAACAATGGACCAAACGGCAACAGCAGCAGCAAAGGGACCCTGGAGCCGCGTGTAACGTACTTGAGACATCTCGGTTTTCCGATAGCGTGCCGGTATGGCTGCATCCTTCGGCTGTGGTGTTGCAGATGATGACCGAAAAATGGATTTGTAGATTAAAACAAAAAAAAACACACCCGAGAAAAACGAGAGGAGAAAGCTAGACCTAGGCCAGAGCAGAGGAGACGGACGGATGGACGGTCTGGTTGAGCCCACGGGGGGTACGTTAGGACAACACTTTAATCGGATTAGTGATGTTTTCCCCATTTTCGCTTAGCCGTCACGGGGATGATGCGTTTTTAGCTTCATTGTTCGTTGCCTGTTTTTTGCCTTTAACTCGCTCTCTCTTGTCCGTCGTCATGCGGTTTTTTTTTTGGCACAAATGTCACTCGCCATTTGCTACGAGCGACGAGTGCCTTGTCCAGAGAGAAAGCATCTTTGGGGGAGGTCCGCAGAAGACCTCACACATCATCATCACCGGCGAAATATACAATTCTGTCCAGCGTTTTCACAACGAGGTGCGTTCTTTTTGTGGGAATGATGTGTGGTCGTGTTGGTTTTTGTTTCTTGATTCGATTCGCATTCTTATTTTTATATAATCTAGCCGTCAGCTAATGATCACGTACTGAGCTGCGTATTAGACTAGGAATTTTAGTAGCATTTATTATTATCTGCAATTTGAAAACCCGTCTTTAATGGTTCAGTACTGATCAGATCCTTGAAGCAGTTTTCCCACAATCCGCACTACATTTACCAAGTATTCCGTAAGTATTTTTATCAATTTTGTTGACACGTTTTATTAAAAAAAAATCGTAAAAATTGCTTTCAAAAATGTAACTTTTAGTTAAAATTAACGGGATTACCTAGAGAAACTCACCATCTTACATACCATCCATCTTACATCTTCAACTTTTATTCA
>NC_064878.1:60221048-60248548 GCF_943734665.1 Anopheles aquasalis | reverse complement strand
TGATGGCGTCTCTTTGTTGCTGTTTCGAGGATTTATGGATTGCTGGTGCTCTCGAAAGGGAAGTTGGTGAATCAATTTCGATTAGACTCAACCCGAGAACATGCCACTCATAAATTAGAACCAAGGCTTGTCGCTCGATCGCTACATCAGAGTGTCGATCTCGGTAAATATTCAACATCTTCCATCCGACGGCGGCAGTAGCGAACCTGTCTGGCCATGCCATGGTGCTGCGGTGTCCGATGATCACAACGAATGCAAATGCAATTTTCATAATCCTCTTTCAACGCCCTGCTCTCCTGAGACAACCTTCGGGAGCATCTGATTTGCCTAATTTGCTTGGCTTTTTTTTTGTTTTTTGGTTTTAGTTTCACTTATTTACCATTCCGTCTACCGATGAATCCAACGAAAGAAGAGGACCTTGGGGACTGGCACACGGAAAGCCAAAAAGAAAGTATGTTTTGCATTCATTGTTGTCCTCCTTCTGGCCGGTGCTCGCATCATGTGGCATGATTCAGGAAGGTGGCCACCAATGCATCAATTTCGGAGCAGCAGCCGTTTCTGGGAAAACGAATCGAAAGGATAATGATATGCTGCGTGTCAGCGGTGAGCTACTCATTTTTTAGAACCACCGACACCGTCGTCGAATGGCCGGGCTATGCAGCTAGCAGGGAAGATCATCGGAGGAGCAGCAGGAAAGGTTGCAAAACACTGGCCGGTGCAAAGAATTCGGCACGCCGTCTAGACTCTAGTGGTTCCCTTTCTGGGCCTTTCTGCCGGCTGCACGAATGCCATGTTGTGGTTTGTGTTGTGGTAAAATGGGGTTTTGTTTTTTTCTAGCTAAGACCATTTTGTGCTTCGTTTTGTTTTCGGTCGTGCAAAGTCCTTAATCTTTGGCACAAAACATTGACTAGAAACCACCTCTGTTTCAACAGGAAATCTTCAAGTTTAATTTCATTTTTATTCTTTTTCTTCATTTCCTTCTAATAAATCACACAGCACCAATTTACTATGTATTTTTATGCGCTCTGAGTATAATCCTATCGGTATAGGTAAATTACCCCTTGTTACAATGACTTCTCATTTCAAATGTCCCATTTTCGATCAATAGCCAAACAAATGCCTGCATATAAAATAATT
Organism: Anopheles aquasalis; assembly: GCF_943734665.1. Taxonomy (NCBI): domain Eukaryota; kingdom Metazoa; phylum Arthropoda; class Insecta; order Diptera; family Culicidae; genus Anopheles; species Anopheles aquasalis. The sequence goes on along the minus strand of NC_064878.1, from coordinate 60,247,411 downwards.
AAGACTTGTTCTTGCTTTCATGTTGTGCTAAGACACGCTATCAATAAAATAAACCATATATTTCTGTCTAGAAAGCAATAGAGCATTCGATTCTGTCTAAAGCAAAATTTAATTTCGTTTCTTGTGCGTTGTTTTGCCTTCAATTTCTATTTAAGATCCGTGTACGGTACACATTTTTTCTGTGTGTGCTAGCTTATTATTGAGATAAATGCGCTTTTACCATTGGCGAGTACTTAGAGTACCGTTCGAAAAAAACATAATTATGCTGCAGATAACAGATGTTGGAGCGAAGATTGCTACAGATTAATTTAAAGCATAAACCCTATTGTTTACTTGTTGAATCTCGACATTGCGAAATAACGCCAGAAAGAACATTCCATTCCAATGGAAATTCTATTTCGATGGAAATTTCTCTGGATTTTGTTTATGTTGACCACAAAACTTGATTCTTGATGCCCAATCATCAGTTATCCACTGAGAAAAACTGTTTTAATCAATCTGAAACACCTTATTCATAAACCATTTGATTTGATTGATTGATTATTTGTTCGAAATAATGCAATCCCATGCATGGCCAATCATTTCATTACCACACTTAACCAAAAGCCACAAACCACCACTAAAGTGGAACCACTAATTGAACCGCTTAGCGCGGCAAAAGATCCTCATTGTGGTACCCTCTGCGATGACACGATGGAGCCCTTGTAACAAACCAAATCATCGGCTTTTTTCATGGCGCAGGGGGATATGCTCCCGTCCCTAACCACATTACACCGGTCGGCATCGATCGGTACTGATCATTCACTTAGGACTCTCGGCGGGCAAGCATAAACGATCCGACAGGCCGGCATCGTTTCCATATGCAAACCATTGAAACCGTTCCATTGAAAGCATCAATTCACGCGTAATCACAATCAATTTTGTACTAATAAATGTCCCTCGTCGCCCTTCAGTAGCGTACGATGGTGATCATCGCTTATGATGATGATGAAGATAATGATCGTGGAGAGTGGCGGCTAAGCACAATGCAAGAGCCATTGTGCTATGGAATGACAATAAACAAAAAGAAACCCATTAAGCTACCTTGTATGCATCATGATCATAAACATAAAACATCATCCTTGCTCTAGTCAATCAACAATGGTGGGCAAGTCAAAGGCGATAAAGATATTCGCCGTCGGGGCGCAACACATTCTGTACCGTTTAATTGCTGATACTACAAATTGTTCATGTTAAACTGTCGGTGCGACGGTCCATTGGATTCTCCTTTTTGGTTACCACAACTGGTGTTGAAAAGGTGTGCGGCAGAAAACTTCATTTTCTTTTTTGGGCTTTTAACATGATTACCATATATCACGAGGAACCATTCAATTTTGAATATTGATTTATGAAGAGAAAATGTCACTTTTTTGCTAAAGAAGGAGGTTTTGTCAGGAAGTAAACTCCTGTTTCCAGCTGTGATGTGATAGTTTACTTCTAAACATCTGAATCGCATGCAAATGCTAATAAGCTTATTCACACATTTATAGAAAACTGAGGTATGTCTTAAAAAATATATACAAGCAATTAAGGGGTTTCGATCGTATCTCGATGCTGTGAAATTACTTAATTCATTTGAATATTTTTTAGATTAAGGAAGATTAAGGCCGTAATTTCAGGCCAAAGTCTCATTTTTGACGAATTTTTGTGACGCAACCATTCAACTAAATTGTTTCAAATGAATGGCATATTAAACTATAACTTTTGTAAAATATTTAGTTCTATTTTGGGAAAGATTGATAAAAAACTTCATCCATGGCATCAAATTTATGAAGGTGCGTCTGAGAAAAGATACTTTTTACGTTGCCCATCGTAAATTCGTGCTGGGCCATCAGAAAAATACAAATCGATATTCGTCTGATAGATTATAAGTTTATGCAGCTATTCCCGTCGAGTTTTAGTTGAATTTCCTGTTTATCAATATTTGGCAGGTTTTTAAGGTTGAAAAAGTGATGTTTTTTGCGATTTTCCCCAAAACCACAAGGTTTAAGATTTTTTTTTTTAAAAAGTATCAACAATTTTCATGAAATTTCAAACGGGGACCTGGGAAAAAGTGTTCAGATTATGTGTTAAAAAATTGCAAGTCGATCGGTCCAGTAGTTTTTACTGAAAAAAAACACTTAATGCCACGGCTGGTCGATCACGTGTAAAGCGGGCCACGTGGCGCCTCCACGCGTGTCGCCGAAGCCAATCACGATGCAGCAGTGCGGATCTTTCCTCATTGGCTGGAAGAGCAACAAACTCCACGACTCGGCCCCCCTTAACCCTCGTTCGCACCGGAACCACTTGGGGAGCTTGGGGAGCTTGATCCTTGATCCTCCTGCACTCTTGGGGATCGCTTTGTTGATGTTTAACATATTTCACATCATTCCTAATTCACAAAATGAATTCATATAATCATAATTCTTGTATAGAAAGTATACACCAGCGTCTGCTTCATTCATTCGGAGCAATTTCACAAATCATTTTAACTTTCTGTTTTAAGTTGTCTAAGTTGTCTAATGCAGCAGTTTTCCTTCGTGTGATATTGGCGCCTAATAAATTGTTAAGGACTAGATTCAATTTGATATTTTTTTTTTCGAAATGAATCATTCAAACGCATATGTAAGTACAGGGGAAACCAACGCCATATGCCAGTTCGTCGAATGCACATGAGTAACGCACAACTGCTGTGTACCGATGCCCCAAGGCGATCGATGCACTTACCGGCGACGCACTGTCCTGCTGACACATTTCACGGTGGCCGGTACCTTCCAGTAATTACAAAATCTGTGCCCCACGGCAATTCCGAGAAGAACTTTGGCATTCGTCAACACCACGCGGATGGCGGAACCAATTATCCTCCATCCGACCTCCGTCTGCTGGGCGGATGTGGATCGCGTCGTACCGGTGGTAGCCTACGGGCCTAGAATGGCACAGGAAGACGACACGAACTCGGCCAGCAAACCCCCATTTTCTGTCCTAACTACATGAGCTGACTGTTGCGGTGAAATCACCCTCGAGGGGTCACTCTGCTGCGGTATCGACATGCTGGTTGGCGATCGATGGATCGCCAGCAGCTCTTGGCGTGTCCTCGCCAACGTTCAACGGTACGAGGTCTCAAACCTCACCGTGACTTGCAGTGCTGGCGGCCATTTGGAAGGAAACGTAATTTGATATGCCGTCCGGAAGCGAATGAGCTCTCCGTAGCAAGGTTGTTCGGTTTCCTCTTTCATGCGTAAGCCACAGAAAATATTAAAAAGGTGACCCAATGGGAGCTATTATCGCCCAGACATGCTAATTTCAAACCATTCTAAGTGCATTTTAAACATTTTTTTGTCACCAGACCTATTCCTAGAGAGCAAAGACGTGCAAAAGGAATTCCCACGCCACGGTTGGACACAATGATAACCAGATGCCATCCCGTTGAAGATGCTTCGAGAAACGTGCTGCAAATTTATTTCATGAAATACACAACGAATACGTTTGGCTCTGGTTACGATTTGCGGATCAATCCCACTAACTGGCTGGCCGGCATTACGTCTACGATCGCGAGCATATCAAATCCGTCGCCGTCGCCGTTACTGTTGATACTCGATGCGCTCCTTGTTCGGTTCGGAAGCGGCACGATCCACACGGTACATGTAGGCCCGGCTACCGGCCGCATTTATCTCATTCCGATCGAGCGGTACGTACTGCACCTGTTCTTCGACATGATCACCCAGCATATGCTTCAGCTGTTGCACTTCCTTGTCCCGAGCGAGCGAAGCCAGCTTCTGCAGCAACTCCGGATCCTCCTCGAGTGCCTCATCCAGCACTTCCCAAGAGATAAACTTAAGATCCGAACCAAAGAATAGATCATCCGACAGGATGTCGATGATGTGGTTCAGATCGAGTGGACGAATCTTCTTGTACGACTTGCCGGCATCATCCATCCCCATCGACGCTCCACCGGGTGCAGGACGTTTGACCGTTTTCATGTACCGTTCGAACCAGTTCGATCCCGTTGCTTCCTGCATCGGAACCGCAGCTTCACGGTGGAGCTGAAAGGAAAATATTCGATCACTTATACGGAAGGTCCAAGGGAATTGAGCGTTCGTGTAGAAATTGGCCGTACAACCATATAACCGCCGGCACGTCGTCCAATTCGTGGGACACTCTTCGATTGTTTGAGGAAAAAGTTCTCCAAATCACCCCTGCGACCGATCCGCGGTACACTTTTGGATAGTTTGATGAAGAATCCGGGCGATTCAGTGGCCGCGGCCGTGTAGCAAATGACCCAACCCAACAGGAGCACCGGTAACTTCATATTTCACGTGGGCACAGCGGAACACTAGGGGCAGGATCTGTCGGTTAGCGAGTCGGTGTCGGCTTTATATCCCCGGTGTTGAATCTGCTGGATCGATCTTGCCCGTATCGGATTATGCAAAATGCAAATGAGCATCGGTGCATCATCCATCCCCTTTTCGTCGTCTCATCTTTATTTATGCTGGCACTGTCTGGCTTTCGGGTTTTCACGTGCTGGAGGGACATTGGCCTCTTTATTTTATGTTTTATTGATTTCGGTTACATACTTCCGGTAGAGCATATTGGAGTATGTGTTTCGTTGTTGAAAGCAACTTCATCTTCCAGCGAAAGGAAATCAAAAGAAGAACCGCTAAAGGAGTTTCAATTAACACATTCGACAAACTTTTGTTAAGCATTATTCTATTTAAATATTAATCATTATACAATCTTACGGCGGGGAAAATATCGACGGTTGGCAGTTAGAAAACGTATGGTACCGGAAGGTATAGAGAGACCCCACAATATCCTTCAAGCCACGGAACTTTGGGCCCACTGAGCGATCTCTGTTGGCAGATTTGCCATATGCTGGACGGCCTGGGTGATCTGTCCGAACATAAGCAGTAACCGGTGTAGCTGAAACTCTTTCTGTCCCTTCGACGATCCAGCGATACCCGGTACCGGAACAATCAGCTCGAGTGCCTTCAGATGTTCGTACGCCTTCAGGGCAACGCCCCGATTTATGCCTTGCATCGTGGAGCTAGAGTTGGCGAACTTGTTGAATCGCGTTAGGATCATCTCGAAGTTGAACGGATCCCGATCGTATATTTCCGAGTGGTGCTTCATGGCGATGAGCAGACAAATTTCTAGTGCCGTTAGACCCCCCAGCAGGGCCACCTTATCGTCCGATTCGTACTCTTTACCCAGCTGCTGTACCATTTCGCAGGTGATTGCGGGATGCTCACCATCCAGCTCATTGACCAGCTCCACCAGCAGCATACGGAATGAGCCCTCGACTACGTCATAATCGTAAATGTTCTGTAGCACATTAGAAACGCTGGGGTTTTTGACCAACGCGGCAATCTGGCGGTTCCACTGCTTAACCCAATTAGCGGAGAAGTCAAACTCGCGCGGATTGAACAAGTTGCGCAGTAGCACCAGTTCCTCGTTCCCCTCGATGATCTCCGTCGGTATCAGTGGGTGTGTTTCATCATACTTGGCCACATCCTTTTCGGTTGGTAATTTCAGCAGTTCCTCGAACAACTGCAACCGTTCTTGGAAAGCGTCCTCCGCGGGGTGAAGAAAAATCTGACGATGCGAGAACCGAGATTTGACGCGCTTCTCCAGCAGCTCAACCACATCCATCCGCGCCGTGACACCGATTACGCAGATCGGTGCCTGGGCGGATTGAGCCACGTCGAACAGATTGTACAGCAGCGTTTGGTTGTGGTGTGCACAGAACAGATCGAACTCCTCCAGCAGGTAGATGACGCTTTTCGAGGTTTCCCGGTTTCCTGCCTTAAGACAATCCAGCAGAAAGGCCAGATTCTCGGCGAACGAACCAAACACCTTTCCATCGACAACGTTCTCGAGCCTCATCTGGGCCGTGATGGATTTGAGCGCCTGTCGATCGTCGGTGTGTATGAGCCCGTTCAGGTACACGATCAGCGTGTTTTCGTAAAACCATTCCGTGCGCAGCAACTCGGCCAGCACGGAAGTGAGCAGCTGAAACCAAGGGAAAGACAAACCGTTAATCCTGTGCGCGTGCTTGGGCCAGAGGGCTTACCGTGGTTTTGCCGGATCCTCGTCGTCCAAGTAGAAGCGCGCTGTTCGATTCTCCGCAGCTGGCCGTGCGTTCGAGAAGATCGTGAATGTGCTTCCGCTCCGTCTCGTACCCCCGGAACGAAGCACGATCGCGAAGTAGCCGCGTTTTGATAAATCTGCGCGTTGAATCGATCTCGTCCGTTTGCGCCGGCATTTTCGCGGTTTTGTTTGTTTGGTTTTTGCGGGATTTTTCAAAAGTCGACGAACCCCGAATCGATGAAATCTTAAATCGATGAATGCACCCCCGATCAGCAGAAAAAGTGCCCGGAATTTGAAAAATATTTTCTTTGCACCGTTTTTGCTGATCGGGATTAATTGTTTACGTGGCTGTACCTACGCCGCCAAATCTAAAATTGTCGAATTGTCTTATCTTCTTATCAGGAACGCCGCTGATTGCCACGGCTTTTGTGAACCGTTCCGTATCTGTCGAAGGGTAAATATACACCTGAAACCCAAACACATAACAGCCTGGCCGGTTCCGTTTGATTGTTGTTAAAAGTGTTGCGTTTTGATTCCCTCTCCCGTCCAGATCGAATAGCCACCGTTTTTTTGTGCTTCCGTGGCCGTGGACCGGATAAACGATGGTTGAATTGAGCAGCAGCAGCGACCCCTTTCAGCACGGATTCCCCAATGCCGTGTTTATTATCCCGGCCATCGTTGTGGTCGGTCTTGGAGGTAGGTCGAGTGGATTATCAGTGACCATCAGAGATAGAGGTAGATTGAGCTTCCTGTTCGATCTAGCCGGAACAACATGGCTTGAAGCACATAACACCAATCCGGCCAATTCACTTGATTACAACATCGTTCGCGGTCTCCGCGTGCTCGCGAGCCTCTCAAAGAAGGTGAAGCATCGCTTATCAGTACCTGGCAGGGCACGAATCCCCGCTCTTAATTGTACTGCTCCACGCGGGCATTATCGCCACAGTTACCGTTCACCGTTCCGATAGACTGATACACCGCCGCTCCGAGCCGGGCATCTTGTTGTGAAGTAAGACCAAATGGGAGACGTGGCAGAAGATGTGTTCAATTCGATCGGTTCCGATGCGCCACTGGATGGTGCCGGATCCGTTCCGCCGGTAATCGGCAATCCTGGCGAAGGCTTCAAGATGCCGACGATGGAAGAGTTCCTCAGCATGCTCGACCATATGGAAGGGCTTTCGGATGAGGAGAAGGAGCAGCTCCGGGCAGAAGTAACGCAGAATTCGTTGCGCCGCCGACTGCAGGCCGGTCTCAGCGACTATCTGGTGTTCATCGTGATGCTAGCGATCATGCTGGCCGTGTTCGGTAAGACACTGGTTTTCGTGTGATCTCTCCGGGTCCTGTCGAGATATTTTGGTTTGTTTGTTCTCCATACCCAATCTCGCGCAGCAACTGTTCAAACACTACCGGATACCTGCGTTCCGTTTTGTTCTCGCAGCGAATGATAACAAGTCAGTTCTGTTCTGAGTAGAAACCCGCTAGCTACGATGGATTTGGTGGACCTAGAGAAATTAAAACAATTGTTGAAGGAGGTGTCTCCCGAGAAAAAGAAAGAATTTGAAGAAAAGCTTGCTAGATTCAAGCATCTATCGGGACACTTGGAGGAGCTAAAGCAATCCGCTGCGATAAGCGCACTGACGGTCCGGCAGTGTTTTTTCGCCGGCGCTGTTCTAATTGTGCTGTGCATTTTCGGTAAGGAAACTTAATAGGCCACGCCAACAGTCTGTAAACTGTGATGTAACTGCAGAAAATGGGAAACCTAACAAATGGCCCACCTCTCTACCACTGGCACACGCGGGGGAAAGGGTTCGATGGCTGCCGATATTTAGCACGCAGTCTGGTGCGGCAGCGAAGCCTCAAAGTAGCACCACCAGTGTCTACGGGACGTGCCGCGTGGAACGTTATCTGTAAACGGAGGGCAATCACGCTGGTGAAGTGCAACGTAATGACGGTTTTCATAGTAGACTCTGCATCGTAACGTGGCTCGCGCGACACGTTAGCACCTCGATTACACCCGCCCCGCCGTACACCTCATTATCGTTCCACCAACAGCCGGCGGTATGGCCGGGTATCGGATCGCAAACTGCCACGTCATATCCAGCAATCCAAGCTTGCCGGCCACGGCTCGCTAATCGTTAACTTTATCAACCGATAAGCAAGTGCCCGCCCTTTTCCGTTGTGTCGGTGTCCGCCGTCCCCCGAAAACATCATTAGTTGATATCGGGACCTCTAGTGCTACAGTGCACCGTGTCCTCGGACTCGCGGGTTTTCCCCGGATTGCAATATACGTCCGAGCGTTGCGTATTTCGTTTGTCGCAGCCCAGCCAAAAACAGACACTCCGCCATGTCAACGGTGGACGAGTTCCGGGAGAATCCATTCGAAGAGGCCCTTAACTCGGTGGCCCTGGCCGAGCTGCTGCAGGATGACGATAAACGCTCGTTGGCGCAACAGTTCCAGGAGAATCTGCGAACACTTGCCGACATGTTTGTCAACCTGTCCGACGAAGAGAAGCGCAAATTTGCGGCCGATTTTAAGGGAAAGTTTGTCAAAACGCTCTCCCATCTAAACGAGTTTTCGAAACAGCGGAAAATCATTCAACCGTCTGATGGTACTGGCTCGACCGGTACATCGGAGCTTAGCGGATTGCCGTCTCAGCTTAGCTCGTTACCCTTGGTAGGATTCTTGTTCTCCAGAGGTAGCTCCTGGTCAATCGTGGCTGGATATATGGTGCTGCTACTAGTGTTGCTGCTTTTCAGTGAGTTCTTGCAGGGAATAGACGAACCGAATGAGGAAGTGATAATATGCAAATATTTGCAGACGGTTGCGAGTGGGTTACCGAACCGATTTCAATTAATGGACTGTTTTCGGTCTGTTCCCCCTCTTTACAGCATTCTTCGGCTACAAGCTGTACCTGTCGCTCACCGAGAAGGAACGAAAGCGCGAGGAAAAGCTGAAGGCGAAGCAGGAGAAATCGAAGAAAAAGAAATGATTGCCCGCCGTTACCGTGGCGACCACTAATGCCAATGGCGCCACAAGCAACAGCACCGGCAGCTCGATGATCGACAATAGCCTTGGCAGAGGAGGGGAAGGAGGGCGACTAGTGGGCCGTCGGCAACATCAGCTCCGGCCACCGTCTCAGCACAAACAACATTCCAGAGGAAAAAGACTTGGCAAAGCCTAGCCGTTAAGGACGACACACAGAGACTATAGATATTTTTAATCGTTCCTCCCCGCTCATCGTACCACCATACCTCTCCCGTACTCTCACTCTTCTTCCCGTCTTTCCGTTCCGTTCGCATGGTGGGCTCCTGAACGAACGATCGTTTAAATCTATTGTTTAGCGGTGCAGTAGCCCCCATGAGCATTACCAGTCCTCCCTGTTCGATCAGCTGTTCAAAACTCATCAATCGTCAGTTAAACTGTTGTTGAAGCATTTACATATTATAGAAAAAAAAAAATATTTGGAATTTTCTCTTTACTTCGGTTCGCATTTTTGGAAATTAATGTTAATAAGGTGTTTCCGAAACACGGGTATGGCGGTTGGGGAGAAATGAAGAGGAGGCTCACGACGCGGGGACGCAATCAAATGGTTATTTGTTTTCACATTCAAGGGCAAAAGCGATGTATTTTAAAATGTATGCGGATGAACAAAATGTGCAAACATTCATATTAAATGGAATAAAACTGTCATGTTCGAATGTAACTGAAAACAACAAAACAGACACTAGCTAACGAACAAAACGATTGTAGAGCTTTATTCTCCGTTCTTTCCCTGCTTTGATGTACCCGTTGTGTACCGCTGTACATGCATGACCAGCTGCTGACATGGCAGCAATCGGATGCTCTCTGTGTGCCAAGATGGAACAACAACAATCGTTTTTGGGCAATGTTTTTGATGCATTTTTGTATATCTAACTATTAAGGCCACTTTATCGATCGTTATCCTAACTAACACTACGCTCAACGAAACAAATGCCGTCGTCATACCAGAACAGTTTCACTTAATGTCTTACCGTTCACTGTGAGGTGACAGAATATTGCCAATTTTCACCCACGATATTGCCTTTTGGGTGGCTCGCGGTAGTTGCCGAAACGTTCGTTTGTATAAGTAAATAGAAAAGACAGTCAATAAGTGCACACTCTACGTATAAAAAAAAACATAAAACAATTTTAAGCTTTACCCCTTCATGCGCCACGCTGGCCGCGGCCAGCCTATTAAACTTTCACTTTGTACTTATTTGAAGAAATTCTAAAGTTTACCACCGGCCGAACCTTCCGAATCGTTTGCTTGTGCTTTCGCATTAAATGCCTCCGCTGGATGGTATTTGCTCGCTTGTGCTCGCTCCGTTTGCAACACGTTTTTACATGGCACATTGTGGGATGATGAGGTAAAGAAAATAGAAACAGAGGGCAGCCCAAAAACATTTAGCTGATAACGCAGGTAAGACTAAAGATTTGTTATAGTTTGATAACATTATAGACAATAGATTAAAAAAAGGGAAAATTCCTGAGCGGGGTAGCTTTCCATCACATTACATGCGCATGCTTTCATCCGTACCGATGCAACCATCGTGCCGATTCATTTAAAATCATTCTTCTATCCCGTCAGAACACCGCAAGTGAGCGATCATTATATGATAATTTTAAAAAAAGCCAACAAATTGAAATATTTAAACAATGTCGCCAACGGAAGAGTTGCACTCGATCCCCCTTTAATTGCCATCGATGGCGTCATCGATCGATCCGTCAGTGACGGTGGGTGGCGCCGTGACATTATGGACGGCTTTCATTAGAATGTTTCCGTTCGGTTTCAGCTCCAGCTGAAACAATGTTTCATCCCGAACGTTCTCCAGCACGTCGTCGGTCAGCAGCACCTGTATGCCGGCAGGTCCGTTGATCAAAAGCTGCGGCCTGAGCCCGCTCGATGACGATGAGATCGGCGACGAGGGCGATGGGACCGATGATCGCTGAAGGTGGCTGTTACTGTTTTGAGCTAGCTTTAGCACACCGGAACCGCCACTGCTGGGGCTGGTTCCGAACGCTCGCACCGCAACGAAAGACCCATTACCAGTCCAGCCACCACTCGCCCCATCCGACGTGGTCGAATTTGGCGTATTGAGCGCATTCAGTGCCTCGAGAAGGCCCGGAATTTTCGATAGACTTTGCACCAACTCGGCTACGGTGTTTAGATGAAGATACATCGCGTGATAGATGTTAGCCTCAAAGCTCACGTAAATGGTAAGCCGAGGTGTGATGGCTCTAGATGGGGACAGATAGAATGAGAGCTTTAGTTTACTGGCAAATCTATGACGGTCAGGTATGAATATTGCGTTGATAGTCTCTAACTTTAATTTTATAGATTCGGTTGAAAAAGTAAACCCACCCACAAACAGAAAAAATGATTGTAAATTCGTTTCCCTCCTAAATGTTCCCTGAGCCGTGCCTTACAGTCCACGTGAAACAGTATACTCACTTTGAGTGAAGAATGTTGAACATTCGAATACCATCTGCCAGACCACAGATTTTGCATAAATCATCCTTTGACATTCTGCAAAAAATGGTACCATGTAAATGAATGTTTCTTGTTTCCCCTATTCGATGCCCATTCCTCGTCCTCATCTTCATACCTCAAAATGTCGGAACCGGAAAATTGGGCAAACGTTTTGGCGTAAGCCGACAGTCGATGTACAATCAACCACTGTGCCACACCAGCCGGGCTGGTTTCGCGTGTGATACACGCCACATAATCCTCCATTTCCGTTGCTTGCTGTGGTGAAAGTACACCGCTGACGACAGTCTGTGACTGCTCTGGCAACGATTTGCAGAGACCGTTTGTAGAGCTCACGTTACTGATACCAACCGGATTGCTGGTCGGCACTGGTGGCGTTACAACAGGCATAGTACCAGCCAGTGGCTTGACAGCCGGTGAACCTACGGTTCCACTGTTGCATTGCAAAACGCTCGTCATAATATTCTCCAGCTTATTGAGCTGCGTCGGAGACGTTGGTCCGGCCAACAGGGGCGAAACGTTCCGTTTGATGCTATTGGGGAGGAAATAAGAATCGTTAATGATAGCTCAGGATAGACTGATAAATGAAACTCACTGATCGGGACTGAAACCTCCTCCGAGAGGAGCTAGGGCGACATCACTCGTGATATCGGTCAGAATCGTACAGTCGCAGCTCCGTTGGTACTTTTCCTGCTCTGTCACCGGCCGTTTGAGTATTTTCTCGCGATCCTGTTTGTGCTTGCGATCCGCACCTTTCAGTTTAAACACCTGCGAGAGAAAATGATGCTTATAATGCTGCTTCCTTTGACCGGGAGGCGAAGTGCCTATTCCGTTTCCTCTTAGACCCATTTACCTTTATTTGACAAGCAGCCGCATGGAGAGGACGGATCATGTTTTTATCATCCGTGTCGCCATTGGGGCTTGCAGGGTTATTCGTGGTGTTTGTTAGCCCTGCGCTGGCACCGTTGCTACTATCGATAAAGGTTTCGACCTGAATCCGGAATGGGACACCCTTCTCACCGCCGTGCTTTTTGGGCGTGAATTCGGTCGAAATGCAGTTCACCTTCACGTACACACCGACCTCCTTCATTGGATCCCAGAACACTTCGATCGTGTTCAGCAGGTTATTGCTGGTCGGCTGTACCTGCAGCAAACCGTACGACAGTGGAATGTCGACCTAAGCGTTCATAAGAGAAGCATTACCCGGTTATGCAATAGCTGTACTACTTCCATCATGGACTAGGGGAAGTTGGAAGTTTGCTTACATCCAGAATGCGTTCACCGGGCCGGGAAACCTGCCACAACTGCATCTGCTCCCGCTCCATGTACTGCAACCGGCGCTCGTGGAAGCATATTTTGATAATACTTTTCAAAATCTTGCCCCGAAAAGGAGATAGATCACCGAGCTTTTTTAGCTTGATTTCGTAGCTTTGCCCCTGGTTGAGGTACGTGAGAGATTCTTCATTGTTCTTCGTCGCTATTGATGTAGCCGCCGCTAGCACGTACTGAAATCTGTGAAGAGAAAACCCCAGTGGGTGGTTAGTCTACTGGATGTTTCGAGCGAAGTGTGCTACACACCTGTTGTGATCGTCATGAGCTCGGTCCGCACGTATTGCCGTAGAGGCTACGTTACCATCTTGGTGCATCTGCAGCACACCTGGTGAATGAAAGTGGAAATGCCATTACCAAACCACACTAAACATATTTCAGCATCCATTAGCAATACAGTGATAAAACAAGGGAAGGAAAAGGGCAAACTTGTGGAACCTAGCGATGAAACCAAACGAAGCAGAACCAGTCACAAGAGCATCCGAATAGGAATTGTCAACAACGTGTAAACTTGACGGGTTCATTTCCTTTCCTTTCATAGCTTACCTCCATTGTTGTCTGTATCCAGACGGTTACTCTGCAGGAACGTCTGCAAAGTGCTCAACCCTGTGCCGATCGCTGCATTGTTAGTCAATGCCTGTCCACCATTCATGGAAGCTTGACCACCTCCCTGTTGCTGCTGGTATTGAGCTACCTGCTGTTGCTGGTGAGCGTTTCCTCCATTTCCAACACTTACTCCAGTGCCATTTCCGCTTCCGCTAGTGGGCAGTGATTGCTGCAGACCTGACTGGCCGGTATGCTGTGAAAGCTCTGCCGCATTTCCCTGTTGCTGCAACAGTGCTTGCTGATGATGCTGATGCAGCTGATGTTGTCCTTGTGGATGCTGCTGCTGCTGTTGTTGTTGCGGCTGTTAGATGGAGACATAGAGTTTCATTTAGCACAGAGATAATATGGTTAATTTTACGCTGTATGCTCACCTTTTGTGGTGGCGACGGTAGCTCTTGTTTAAACACGGGAAAGTTTAACAACGAATCACTAAAAACAGAAGAGATCATAGAAACAGTTAAGACGCTGCACCATTGTGAACCGAGCACCGGTTGAGGATTGAAGCCTAGCTACCTGATGTATCCGTTGCTGGATAGCTCGTTGCTAAGATCGAGATCGAGTTCGTCGTCCCATCGCATGCTTCCTGCAAAAAATCAGGATGATAGGAGGTACGGGAAAGATTAATTCACAGGTAGATCGAAAAGACAATGTGAAACACAGCATATCTGCTGGTGTTGTTCGAGATTCATCTCTTTTACACACATCTGCGAAACAAATTATCACCTAGATCGTTGTTATTTGCTGTGTGATTCGTCGTGCTGGTGGCACTATTGGTGGCAACGGTGTTCAGATTGTTGCCGCCATTGCCCATCTCATAGCCGGTCATGCTGATGCCCGCGGTTACACATTTCAGTCGCTTTCGAAGACAATCCTTATCCATCATGTCACAACCGAAACCATACGTTTCACACATTGCTCCGGTGGCGTGTTGCTGCTCGCAAGGTAAACCACTGGGCGCTCTCCACTCACACTGTGTGGTGAACGCTTAAGGAAATTCAACTGCCGGGCTTCTTCTAGACTTCTACAACTACTAGAGTACGTCCGCGCTTTCAGTAGCCAACCGTTTCCAGCCAATCATAGACCTGGTAGAGCTCACTGTCTTGGGCAGCAGCGTATGAAACAGACGACAATAGACCTTTGTTGAGATCCCTTTCCGGCTTTTGCGTCACATCGGCACACGGCGGCACAGCAACAGAGAGCAAACGATCAGACGACACATGATGCTCCACCACACACCGGGAGCCCGCAATTCATCGTGAACACTGCTAATCCACCATCACAAGTCACGAACCCTCCTCTCTGGACGGTCCACGACAAATCGTGTCTCTTGGTACTCCTGCTCGGGCTTGCTTGGGATCGCCTGCGTCGCATCGGCAACGGCAGCCACCGCCAGCTGATAATGGTGATAGCGCGGGTACGAGAGCATCAACAAGACATCCGTGTGTCGTTCCGTGGTTAATGCGACGAGTAAACAGTGCCCTCTCCCCCCGAACAGGCGAACGATCGGGTCGGCCGCCGTATTGAATTGCCGATCGGAACGCTGTATAAGCATATATTTGTGAAAGCGAACGGGCTCGAGGTCAGATCGAGGCAGTAAATGGGGCACCGAATCTCTATTGTCGGATCTTCCAACCGTACCGCTCACGCCGTACTTGTCAGCACACCAGAAACACCAAAGTTGAATTAACTGGCCTTCCACTGTACCGAAGGAGCTACTGTTCACACGTTACCGTTGTACCCGGTTACCGATCATTACAGGCTCCTGTACGAGCATCTCAGATCATCGCACCATCATCTTATCACACTGAAGATGGTTTCAGGCACGCTACAGCTTCTATTCTACAGGTTCAGCTATGCGAGTCTCAAGATAGAAGAGGCCCCACTCCTTTCCTTTCGTTTGTTTTTTTTTTGGAAAACTTATCTTGACAAATTTACACTTTATCAACAGCAGTAAATACATCAACAGACGAGTCCGAGGCTAGAGCATTGGCGTTGAGCAACACGAACACACGCTAGAACAATGCAATGGCCGGTGGTGCCACTGGCGGGTATCGCGGTTCTCGGTAGCACCAAGCTTTTATGGAATTAGAGACGAAAACGCGTACGACACCGGGTTGTGGGACCGGGCAGACAAATGCAAACCAAAAAAAAACCGGTACAGTATCGTTCAGTGTCGGATTTGGAGTATTTCGATTCGCACAGCTTCACGACAATGTCTGCGACGCTCTTGAGACGACGTTCTCGGGCGAACTCGGAAATCGTACCAGTGCTCAAGTGGCCTCCGCACTTTGACTGAACCATGAGTTCCCGGGATGAGAGCGTTCACCGTTTCCGCTGGATCCGCCGCACATCGTTATCAGCTGCGGCGGTTGCTGCTGCTTCGTTCATCCTTGCTTTCTAGCGTGCAAGCAGGTCGAAACCGATGGACGGAGGTGTGTGTGGTCGGTTCGATGACGTATAATTGACCTTTTCCATCAGCAATCGCGAACGATCTAATGGGGAAAAAAGCTGGCAATGTACATGTTGTCGTATGCTGCGCACCCATCTGTGCGGACTACATACAACGTCTTGGCATGTCTGATAGAAGAACCGGGCATTTTGTTGTCGCCCACCACAGCTGGTGTTGGTGAGGTGACAACCGATTGGTACAACACATCTTTTTCATGCGCTACGATCGTCAGTCAATTTATGGTTGATCTTATCACGAATCGTGCAGCAAGTGAGATGGTCCCACACTGAGGCATCGCTAGTCATTCGTCTATTTGGTCAACTCTACAGAGTAACCGAAGGAAGCTTCCGCGATCGATAATACTCAACGATTATGCTGGGGTCGATCATCTCGTCGATAGTTTGAAACATTGTTTTTCACATTAAAAAAGGATGGGAATTCGTCCACCCCACGACACTTACCCTTACGACGCGCGTCACGTTCCTTATCGATGTTGGCGATCTTGATATCGGAACCATCGGTGTCTTCCTCTTGCGGAGACATCCACTCCATGCGGCGCTTTCGGCTCGGTAGGATGGCATTGTTGTTGATGTAAGAACCCGGACCACCACCGTCCTGCTGGGAAGAGGCGACGGCTACGACGGCCGCCGCCGCAGCAGCCGCTACTGCTACGGCAGCGTTCGTCGTTGGCGAACTGGTTGTCTCATTACCGCCGCTGGTCGAAGCGACCGCGGTGTTGTGCATTTTGTTGTAGTCCACCGGCCACGATTCCTTCGAGTCCGGGGGCGAATCAACAAAGTTGTTCTGATAGTCCTGGAAGTTGTTCGGAGAACCACTGTACGAGTCCTCGTTGTCCAGGTTGTAACTGGTATTGATCTACAAGCGGGGACAGAAAGATGAAAGGAAAAGGGACAGAAAGATGAAATAAGCAGAAAATTGATGCATAACAGCATGAACCAAATATTTGAGATACAACAAAAACGAAAAATTTGCAATCTCCAGATTGGCATTGGCAAAAAAAAAGTACTTATCATCCTCCGACCGTGGTCATGGATGGATGCCCAGAATAGCATAAACCGTTTTCGACAACATCTGTCATTATTCAATAACTCCATTGTGTACAGTTCACGTAGCCGAATCTTATCAACGATCACGACATTATCGGGCAACGCCAAGATAAAAACTACACATTGTTTGACGCAACCATTGAAAATTGCGAATTGTTGCACGAACGCTCCAGATCGAATGGTGGTTGATAGCGTAGACTGTCCGAAATATCGTTCGATTATGGTTGGCTGGCGATAGACTATGAATAACGGAGGAGTGTCATAGCGATAACGAGGGCATCCTTGAGTTGGATGAGCAAAGCACTTTCAATCGTTCAATACGTTGAGTTATTGTAATATGACGCATTCCGGTGGAATGCACGTGCGTCTAGATGTCTGTCCAGAGGTCTAGAGACTTGTTTAAGCTAATAGCATTGAGTCAATAGCAGTCGAATCTCTCGTCGTTGATACGAAGTCAAGTGTTGTTCCCGAACATTGTACTTCAAGTATATTGCAAATAAATTGATTGTTCGTCATTTCATTTGTGCTTCTTGGTGATGTCACATTTCAAGTACTGAATAATAAATATTTTACGGCAAGAATAGCGTCACAACAACGTTCCTTTGACCTCTGGTAGCCTTGAGCCCAGTGATGAGCCGCCGTAACGCCAGACTAGGATTAGACATGATGTGTCTTATAATCTTGCCCTAAGCCATCTCTAAGAGATAAGATATGGCAGAGCAAAAGAGTTCTCACAATCAAAGAACGGCAAACCAAAATGGCGGCGAAAACACGAAACAAGCGCATTCGAACGAACGTCAAATCTGGCTGGGACGGAATGACCGATTAACCTTCGCGGTTGAGGCCTTTTTGCGCGCTGAAACTGATTAAAGCATAAATATGTATTCATTCGCCTTCCCCCCCTTTCCAAATGAAAGACCAGCGAAGCGCCCGCTAGTTCCGCCATCATCGCGGAGAAGGTCTCGCCTTGAGACAGTCGTAGGCGCGTAACGAAACGACCGGTTAATCGTCCCGACCGACGGCCCTGATCCGATGTCCTGATGACACCAAAAACCGATGAACAAGCTTCCTTATAGTGGTGTACCCTTTGCGCGCTCAGTGGCGAAGGCCGCCCAGCCGGTTACCAGTCGATGTCTCCCGGTTCTTAACTTACCTGTTCGTAATCTTGCTGACCCGGCTGCTGCTGCTGCTGCTGTCGACGGTTGGGCAGGCTCATGGGTTGCTGCTGTGACGATTGCTGTTGTTGCTGCTGCTGTGGCGTCGGTTGCTGTCCGTGCTGTTGGTACTGGTACG
Organism: Anopheles aquasalis; assembly: GCF_943734665.1. Lineage (NCBI taxonomy): Eukaryota > Metazoa > Arthropoda > Insecta > Diptera > Culicidae > Anopheles > Anopheles aquasalis. The sequence continues at coordinate 60,229,052 of NC_064878.1, read as the reverse complement.
TACTAGATCCGCCGGTGAATTCCATTTGTTCGAACTCTTCTTCCAGCGAACGACAGAGCAGCTGGAAATCGATCGCTTCGAGCGCAGTGGGCTGTTGCTGCGAATAGTAGACCGCCGGTTCGGGGCGCCTGCCACCGAGAACCGTGCGGTGAAGGAGTGCTTCCGGTTTCGATTCACCGTACGGTGGAAAGCAATGCTTTTGGTGGTGCTGCTGATGCTGCGACGGATGCTGCTGCTGGTCAAAGGCACTGTTGTGTAGGTTGGCCAGCAGTGATACGACCGTCGCCATTCGCGTGAACGAACTACTCTCCCCTTTGCGCCCCCAAAAGTCGATGAGTCGCAAGCGGCTTCGCTTTAAGTACCGCGGCTCAATGAGATTGGCGGCGCAATGGGCCGCAACAGAATACAAGGAAGACCGATAGAAGGATAGGTTTCAGCTGGGCCACAAGATATCCTTTCTACATTCTGTACGTTACCGACCGTTGGCGGTAGCAAGATCGAAACCCCCCGCCGTTCAACGTGCTGGAAGCTCTACACGCTTTTACGACTAAGTACGCGTTGGATTGTCTTCTGGGCACAGCTTGATTGTCAGCTGGTGTCTGCACCGTCTACCTCCTTTAAACCGGCCAAATGGGTCGCATAAAAGAACAATCGCGAGTTGTCGTTGTTGTCGACACCGAGTGCACCTTTGCAGGTGGATTGTCTGTGAGTGGGTTATTTGTGGATTTGCGTTATGTTTAGGTCCGGATCGGGACCGGGAGAGCTTGTTGCTATGGCGTTGGGATAGTGTATGCTTAGAAGGCTAGAGGTACTGCTGCTAGAGTTGCTAACGTTACGTTAACTACGGCTACGACTTACTGATTAAACCGTACTCCACAAATACAACATACGAAACGGGAAACAGGAATTGCCCACCCACAGTACACGGCGAGTACAACGCGATTGTCCTTCACCTTTTGCTGTGCGGTGCTCTCGAAGGGGTGGTTCTCTTTCCTTTCTCCTGTGTTTATGCTTCGTCCGTCGGGGTGTGCTGCTGAGCGATGCTGACGTACGAAGAAGGCACTTATTTTACGCTCGCACGCGCTTGTCGAGGATGATCTCTGGGCAGAACGTAATTAAAAAAAAACCGCCCTCCCAAAAAACCGATGGAGGCGCACGGATGGAGGCGCCACAGCAGGACGTTGCGCGGATCTCTCACAGCACTAATCACACACACGCGCGCGTGCACACCAGCGCACAAACACAAACACACACACGAACACACGCGCGCACACACCCACGGTAAGGGGGTGGGGGGGGGGGGGATGGAACGCAAACTAGACGAAACGATGACGCGACAATGGGGAGGATGGTGGTGTGGTGTGCGCGAGGGGGGCCTGGATTCCGGCGAGTCAGTTAGAACATAACGAAGAACGAGTTGTACAGCTTCTTGATACCGGTGGTTTCGCGCTGGCGGTGACTCTGGAGCAGCGGATTCTCAATGTCTATCAGCATCTTGTTGACCATGTACGACGGTACGAGACTGACCGGGCGCTTAATTATATCCTGCTCCATAAGGAACGCCAGTGAACGGGACCTCGAAAACCTCTACCGTGGGGAATGGGAGGTACGACTGCTGCTAGGGCTCCACTTTTAACAGGCACTCCTCCGCGTTGCGCCGTACACCAATCGGTTGCGTGGTCCACTTTTGGTCGATGTATCCGTTCAGCGGATGCCACGTTTTCTACACCCGCAAGCGGACGGCGACAGCTGCTGCTACACGGGACACGATCAGATCGATCCTCGGTCAAAAGCACACTTTCTCTACTGCGGAACAAACTGAAACCAGAGGCACAAGGCACGGCGATATGCTAGCTATGCTGGGCACAGGGAACTTGGATAATTTCTCGACCGCTCTGGTAGCTGCTCTACGACGCACACACAGGCCTCTCGAAGATAACCGTGGTAACGGAGTCACTGACAAAGTTGGCGCACGACTGCTCGAGACGAGGTTGGTTTCGTAACTAAACCCGCGAACCGGTCGGCAACCAGCTCTATGCGTTTGCCCTGGCGGGGGGAGGGATCCCAGTCGAAGGAACACCGTCGTCGGGGGAGCCTTCAGTCTGCGGTCCACGAACGATCACCACATACACACTGATGGCGAACGAAACATCAATTAACGCATTTGGTTGGGGCCCCAATCGTCGATTCTCTTCTGTTCGCTGTATTCGCTCTCCCTTTAGTATTTCTCTCGTCGCGGGAAAACCCTGAAACACGCACCACTACAAACGGCCACTCGCGTCATTTGCCCCCTTTATCGCCACTTCTATGCTCTCCGGGCACTGAGCCGCCCCACACACTAGGAACACAACACACAAAACCGACCGTAAATTCACCAGAGCCGAAGCAAAAAAGGGGGGGGAGGTTCGAGTTGGGCGAAACTACGCGGCACGATCTCTCACTCGCTCTCACTTGCTGGCAAAACGGAAAAGGACACAATCGAGTGGAGGATGAACACAGGATTGCACCGGAGTATCTCGTCGGGATTGACGTCCTACTCATCCGACTCCCGGGAGGGGATGGCCCTCAAAGGCGGCACGGTACACTCTCCTCCTCAATCAGTGTGCCAGTGATGTATGGGTAGCATCGCAAAAAGGAAGACAAAGGAGTGGCTGAAGGATACGATCCTTCAATCATCAACACTACACTAGTGGATCACTTCCAGCTGATGGAATCCGCGATCAGGAACATCCGCGATGGGATGGGCGTGCGGTGACTGGTGACCGCGTCCTAGTCGTTGATGTAGTACTCCTGCACCGAGCTGGCACTATCCATAATCACTGGTTGGATTGCCTGGGCGGCCCTAGGTGTCAGTAAGAAAGCTGATCGAAGGCGCACAGCCAGCGACTGTGCCGCGTTTCAAGGAGCAGCCGAGGTCAACACCAGGACGGGGTCAGTGGAAGCAGATGCCCACCTTCTCGATCCGGAGCACACTTTATCACTAATTACACGGAGCTTGTTGTGTCAATTGTTCAATCTGATACTGAAGCACCGTTTGCTCTCTCTCATCCACATCAATTGGAAGCCTTTGTTCCAACCAACGACTTTACTGATGATCGCGGTTAAAGATCACTTTTGGTACAAGTACTTTGAACGGTAGCGCACTTGGCGATACACTTTCTTTGGAATCACTGGTAACGCGTGAAACGGTTGGTGACAATCGGTGGGGGGATCGAAACAAACGAACTGCGGCAGACCGATTTTCGGGATGTTATCACGACCAGAACACAGCACTCAATGTGACCACCGGAATCGGTCGACCATCGGTCAAGCCGCTGGCCTGGACGATTGTGCACATCATGGAACGGACAAGACGGTTAACGATAGCGCGTCGTCGTGGTGTTGGTGCTGGTAATGGTGGTGCGATGATAGAATTGGACCTCTAGCTGGCCGCGTCACCCGGTATCCCGATATCGGTGCCCTTTTCCTCGTTGTGGCACCCCTGGCACCGTCGTCGTCTTCGGTGTTGCTAATTTCTTTGTCGTTATCGTCGTCGTGTGCCGCCGCGTTACGCACCCTCATGTTCACAAACACAGAACCACACAAACCACGAGTGAGTTAGGTCCGGAGCGCCAGCCGGCCAGCCAGCCAGCCAACCAGCCAAGCAGGAGCAGTGCCAGCGATGGAAGTCGCTTACCCGCCGCACACGCCAGTACCGCAGCCTGTGTCACTGGGCAATCAAGCGTCGCTTTGCTTTAAATTGAAATTTATTGGACCCAATAAACATGCCTCCGTCGCGAGATCACCGTGCAAGCGCGATCTTCGAGTCGCGCTAGTGTCCCCCGAGGGACTGGAACACGGGACCCGGGACGCGGGGTTTTGGCACTGGAATGAAGGATGCAAGACCGTCGTACGAAAACAAAATACTTCCTATCGCACGACGAGCGCCCGCCCTGTATCTGTTTGCTGTTGGCTGTACGAACGAACTGCGGACTATCCCTGTGTGGACACTACTGTGTCTTCTAAACTCGCTTTCCTTTGCTTGCCACGTGATTACCGACGTTGAGAACACGTGGCCCCTGAGCCTGATTTCCGGTGCATCACATTCCCTGCGATAAGACTGGCTCTGTTGCTTTCTCCCGGAACACAAGGAGTGGTGATCATTTCATCTCGACGACGATCAATCCCCGTCATCCATCCACACCAGTAGCACTAGAAGAGACGGAATAAGAAGCGAACTATTAATTGATCGTCCGTCAAAGATTCTTCCAGATCGTTTAGCTTGATTGAAGGGGAAAAACATAAATCTCAAACCGATCATCAGATAAATTTGAATGATAATGAATGATAATTGAATTTCGAATCCAACGCAACAAACAAACTCAAGGTGTGTGCCATGAGCTGAGAATGAGAAGGATGATCGGCGGTATTCAACGGCGTATCAAGACGGAGAAGATTGTGATTTTCATAAGTCGATCGCTTTCAGAGCCGATCTGTTGTGGCTAGAGCGATAAGCGAGCGGGTACAAATAATGCCCGATGAGCAATTTCAACCAACTCCCCCGTGAAAACATTCCATGACGCTAGCGCTTTCAGAAGCGAGCATTTTAAATGTGCTACAGCGTGCAAAGGATTGACAACAAGACGCCGTGTGACGACACAAGCATCAGAAGGATGCACAAACTCGGTGTAAACCTGGCACGCGGATCCACTAACCCGCGCTTGATAAGCCGTTTCCATCGGTGAGCCATCGAACGCGGTGCACGTTGACGCTTACCAGCTCTAGCCCGCTAGCTAGCAGCTGCTAACGCGTATCAAATTAACACCTCGCGATTAGGCTAATAGCTGCGAGTATGTTAGTGGTTCCACGGGAGATGATGGAACCGTGTATTGATTAGCGGGCACCAATGATAAAACGGTCGCACCGATCCATCATTCAACCGCACGCTTCCCCACACACCTTGATGACAGTTTCATGCCACGGTGATAGTGGTGACCGCGGGTCGGCAAGCCTTGCACCATGCTTTCCCAACCCTAGCACGCATTCACGGAACTCTCGCCACGGCCCACCCGATGGGCCGATCTTTCCATCGACCGTATGCCACGAATGCAGATCATTGTTTGTCGCCTACGGCCACGTGACGTTACGATATTACGAAGGTGCACGATGATTTGCTGGCGCTGGCATTGGCGCTGGCACTGGCGATGATCGTGCCACCTGGTCACACAACATGTGCGTTTATAATGAGGCTACCTCGGACGGACTTTCTAAAGTGATTTTTAATGATGTTTTTCGGGGTTCCTGCCGTGATTCCTTTCGCTGGCACTTCGGATCGCGGGCCATTTTGTTTTTCTGCTGGAAACGATAGGATTACCCCGTGGATCCACTGAGCAGAAGACCGGATCCAGCCTATCGTACCCCTGGCCGAACCAGCGGCCACCTTCTTCTCTGACGCACATCGCCCACACGGTGCCGCATCCTTCCCCACCATCATCCTGGCGCGCTTCCTACGGTTTCTGCGGAGCGACCGAACAAGAAAAACAACTTATTTTACATGGAAATGGGCCCCGCGGCGATTCCGCACGAATAGCTGCGGCAAAACCTGTCCACATGCACTCCCCTTCCCGCCTCACTACGGTGCTCGGTGGACGGGTAGGGTACCCTGGCTTACAACGCCAAGACAGAGACGGAAAGAGAGAATCGCTGTCGAAACCAGTTGGCGACAAAGGGCAACGTGATGAGGTAGGGACAGGTCGGGCGGGAAATACCAGCTTTCCAGTTCCCGGCCACACTCTCGTAGCCATATCATTACTGCATATTGGCCGATACGCATCCAACCTGCGTTAGGCCGCGGTGCTGTTGCCTCTCTTCATCGGTGTCATTTTGTCATCATTTTCTCCGCTGCTACTCTGTACGTGTGTTGCTTCACAGCGCCCCAAAGTGGAACAAACAACGATAAACAGCGGTGCGCAGCGTAGCGGGGAAGCGGGCGGCCTAACCGAAGCCCGAAGCATTGCTCCCGTACCCACCAAGCAAGAGCGGCAGGTGTCCGATGCATTGTGGTACAACGAAAACTGAACTGTAATGTTATCACATGTTTCCCCCAGCATGCCGGCATACCGAGCATTGGAATGAGGGAACCGAGCTGTCGGAAAGATGAGCATAAAGCATAAAGTTTCACAACATGTTGTATTTTTAAAAGCAAAAGGAAATGAACCTGGACAAACTTATGCCTTGGTTGGCTGCTTTACACAGCATTACAGACATAAATTGGAAAATTCCTATATTCTCGATAAGCTCGAAGTACAATCTCCGTTATCTAAAGTACATGTAAGCTTCCTTGGGGTTCCCAAAAATTCTAATTAAGAACGAACCATTCCAGTGAATGGTACCACCATTTTGCGGCGTATCAGCAAAGCGGTAATAAAATCTGTAACATTGAAACCAATCGAGGGACGGAACATTATGATCTATGTTTTAATTAGACGTAATCTAGCGTCTGAAAGAGACAAACAATCTGGCTATTGGTGATCGACGCCCTGTGGAGAGAAGTAGAACATCAGCAACGATCACCACCGCGAGCGTGCTCACTCGATTGACCATTTTGCGCCGATTCCGGACCGGTCACTGCGGCCACTAATAAAGGATCCCATTGTGGTTGTCAAATAAATTTCAATACGAATCATGAGCTGTGCGGCACCGCGTCATAAACTGGGCGCCGCATTCTCCGGGCAATATATTGGATGTTTTTCCTTGAAACCACACTACCAACCCGGCGTATCCGAGCGATGATAGTGATCGTGCACATCGTACGACGCTGCTGGTGCTGAAGTGTTCAACCGGTGGATTAACCGGCGATGGTTGCTGGAGCTGGTTTTGGTAGTATCCAAGAAATTCCATCCAACAAATACTGACTGTTTAGCAGCACTTTGTTTCATTGAAAAGCGAGGCGCTGGTGGTTAAACATTTACGTTGCCACTTTGGGCCCTAGTGGCGACGAAATGCGGCAGCCGGAGCCGAATGATGATGAACGAGTGCCAGGCGCGTAAGAGACTCCAGCAACGACGACGACGACGACCACAGAGGCGATGACGCCTCCACTCATTCCCCGGGGGGTTGGTGCCCCTTGGTGCCAATTGACCTCAATCGCTAAAGGACGCACAATGATGAGCAGCATGACGACTACACGATCAGTTCTTGTTCGCGATTCTCTTGGCGCGCGATCCTCTTTGGCGCAGCGTTCACACCCCACTGCCTTCTTTTCGGTATCTCGTAAGTCCGGAACCGGTGGCCTACGAATCGTAAAGTGAGGTGTGGGAACACGAAACGGAATAACCTTGATCGATCGTACACAACAACCACCTAGGCAATGTGCGTTTGTTTCGCTCTTAAAAGACGAGATGAGAAAAAATCCCCACAAACGGGTCCTGCGCGGGGGAGAGTGGTCATAAAAAGCAATGCCAGCAGATCACGTGACCGAAAGTTGGCAAAAGGATTGCCAATTTGATTGAAGTTTTTTTATGAGAGACAACAGAAAAGAAACACATTTCAATCGTGTTTTTTTTTCTTACAGCACAGAACAGGTTTGCAATGTTATTTGTTGTTAAAGTCAGGGTGTTTATTCAGCTGAAGATCTGTTCGAGACGATGACGCGGTATATTACAGTATTCGAAATGCTTCGAAACGATGATTCAACTCCTTGATCGTGTGCAGCTTTACTAGACTCCCGAGGGCTCCTCCCTGTGGGTTGAGATGATGATAAAAGACCCGCCGAACGCGACTATGCGTTAAGGCCATGGCGCACATAATACACGGTTCATGCGTAAGGTACACATCATAGCCCGTACACAGATATGGTCCGTACTTGGTCAGATTATCTGGATCCCCCGATTCGCACGGCTCAAGCGCTGCAGTTCCGCCGCCGTTCCGAATAGGTTCCGCTCCGAAGCTGAACAGTTCACCGTACTGCTCACGCAGTAATCGCTCGTACCGTGGCTCGATGCCACCGTAATCGAAGCCATCGTC
>NC_064878.1:60198548-60201048 GCF_943734665.1 Anopheles aquasalis | reverse complement strand
CACATTAATGATACATCTACCAGAGTAGCGAGGCGCCTGTTTTCGGGAGCTTTAGCCAGGAAAATGTAAATATCTCCCAGTAACGGTGGCACAGTGCACGCACCGGTGGCCTTGCCAGGGGCCACCCCCCCCGGGTACACGTTGCTGTGAGTGGTTGTGGCAAATTAAATCATAAATTCGGTTAATTTTTATTGCCAAACTTAAATATGATTACACAAGTTATAATTAAACACAAAGTGGCAACCAAGAGCATGCAAATTGGCTTCCACCACTCGGCTTGTAACCGATAAGGATCGTGCGTCGTCCATTGGCTTCGCAGCTCGTTTTACCGCCGCGTTCGTTCCAGCTTGGAGCGTGCTTTATTGTGTGGGGTGTAGTTTTTTCCGTTTTTTCCAAAAAAAAATATCCAAGGCCAGTTTAATGGCAAATGAATATTTACCAAAGTACGTGCCACTCGTGGCATAGCGAGGTCAATTTTATGTGAAAGAACGCAGGCTTCGTTTACCTTAGGATTCGTCAATTTTATGTTTAATAATTTATTTAAAAAGTGTCGCAATGTGGCGATCTTTATTTATGTTTGCGGGACACGGTGGATTTTGGAATTTTTCTTTCAAAAATAAATACATCCAGTCCACGAGGTCGAATAAATACATGTAATGCCAACATAAAAAAATGTGGAATGACCTTTTTCCCAAAAAGCGAACAATTTTCGGTTCGAACTCGGTGCATATGTAGCCGGTCAAGGGAAGGGTTGGCGTTATGATACAGCCTGCAGCAGTACATGTACATCGAACGGATCCAATCCTATCAGAAATCAATGCAAAACAAAACAGAATATTTTTTTTTGCAAAAACAATATGCTTCGCATTCGCATTTCAGTAAGGTCCAATGGCGACTTGTTTGATGAATTCCACTGCGCGAATGCCAGTAGTCCTCCGACGAACATCAACCCGTGAAGAATCCGTGCAAACAGAGTAACAGAGAGATTGTTGCATGCTTTCGACTGTAGCAAAATATTTATCGTCAATCAGTAACCAAATTGAATCCAAATACGATCCGCGCCGCTGCAAACATTTACCGTTTGCGAACGGAAGGAACCCTCCGTTTACCCTCCGGGCGGCCCTTACCGAAATGGCTAGAATGTCAATGGTTCTCGTGCATGATGCAATGGAAGTAGTAATGGCCAGCTTTTGCTGACCGCTCCACTGGCACGCCTCCATTACGTTAATCTTTATTCACTCCGGCGTCACGCTGTTCAAATAGTGCCGGGCCTGGGCGGGAGTTTATTGTTTGCCAGGCATTATGTTTACACTTACTGGAGCTACTTTAGCACACGAGGTGAGTGTTTGTGGATTGCATTGTACGGAATGCCGCATTACGGAACCGGCGACTGCTCCATCATCGCAGCATAAACTGTTCGGATTTTATTCAATTAACGTTTACCACTTGTCAATAATTGTTTTGCTCCGGCGGACCACTTGCCACTTGCACGTGCAAACGTGGTTTACGCTGTCTGATTATGGATTTTTACGCTGAATCCGGTTCCCTTCTCTCCCTCCCCGAAACAATCAATTTGATCCTTCTGATGTGGTGGTTTTTATGAAGTTTTCCGAATCGAATGCTGGAAAGGGAATGGACGTGCGGTGCGTTAATCATCATCACGAGGACTTTTCTGTGTAACTGGTTTTCAATTGCTCGTTTTCCAAGTAAAAAGTGGTGGTAAGTAAATTGAAACAAACCAATTGGAATGAGCTGTGACGCTTATCAACCTCGATGATCCGATTGCACCGATTACAGCAATGCACCAATGTTGCAGTGCTCGTTGCAGTTGAACCACTTGATGAGCTCTGATAAGGGTAACAATTGTACTGTGACAGTCCGCAATCTAAACATTGTGCTAAGCTATTATTAAAGTGCACCCAAGGAAACAAAATACTTGTGCAGCGGCCACGCAAAGATGCAAACGATTTATTATTCCACTTTGTGTATGCATACGGCCCAGAGAAATGATATAAAAGTACAGCGTAAGCATTCCACCAGTACCGAGCAAAGGTAAATTGCATTATCCGGATTAAAAGACAATGCTGACGATGCCGGTAGTCACCGTTTTCCGGTTGTTCCGAGGTAGCGAGAATGGTGCCACTCTAGCCCAAGACGGCCTTCCTAATGGATGCCGGCTGGAGAGAAAAAATAATCAACCAAGTCAAGCTGGTAGTTGGCTGGCAGCTGGAACTAGCTTGCCAGCTACCAAGCCCACCAGCAAGTCAAGGGCTTGTCATAGTAGCGCTCTCGCAAGCACAAGATAGAGAGAACGAGCGCGCGCGTGCGAGGGTCCGGAAAGTAGTGCCACCGTTGGCAGGCCCGGGCATGCCTGTCGCAATTGCAGTTTGCCAGCCTTTTGCCTGCCTGCCCGGGCCAGCCCTAGGTTTACGTTGCGATGTTCACACATTTATAATGCATTATCACTACAGTGGAGTCATGAAATATTTATATTCTCATT
>NC_064878.1:60176048-60186048 GCF_943734665.1 Anopheles aquasalis | reverse complement strand
CTCGTACGCCCTTAAATTTCGATTGCCCTCAACCCGCTTCTGCCTGGAAGGAAATCGAGGCCTTGAGATTGAGTCTTATCCCTGTCTGCTCGGCTAGTGGTGGTGGAGGTGATAGGAATGTTGGCGAAAATTGTGCCAAACGAAAGGGGCTTGTCAGCCCTCGGTTGTGTCATCGATGACTGCAGTGAAGGTTGCTAGCAGGACCGGAATACCAGCCGGGATCATACCTTATCGGAGCAATCAATTGCAATGTGGAAAGTAAAGGTGAACCTTCGATGATATTCGTCGATCGATGTTTTGTCTTCAAACTCACACCTGAACGAAGCTTTAAACGGTGAAAGAAAGTAGCTACTCGCATCTAAAAATGACGATCTCTGCCACACCAACCTGTAACGATAACGCACAGATACTGAGCTTTGTTCATGATTGAATCGAGCGAAAAAAGAAAACTGTTGACAAAAACGTCCGCCACGATCGTCCCGAGAACTATTTCCTAATTAAACGGTGAGATCCTGCCTCCCAAATCTACTCCAGCGTGTCGACGTTATCACATGCTGCTACCGCTATCTGGAACTCCCATGGATTGTGCCAGAATGTAATAAATATCTGTCTAATGAACACCTGACAGGGCAGGGGCGTTCCATCGCAGCCGGCGAATCGCGGGGTTAAAAAGAGCGAATCCCGAGCTGAAAGCCGAAGGGAATAATTTAATTAAAAATATAATATGCTCATTTATTTCATTTCCATTCTATTCTAAGCCGCGCCAAGCAACCATTCCCCGTGGCCCCTGCTGTGCCAGGGAACTTTACTGTCGGCCAGGTCGCGAGGAAGAGCGTTAACTTCCAAGACATTCCCGGATAGATCCGCCAGCGGGCAACGCTGTCACCCGTTCAGGCGTGCGCTTGGAAGACATCGTGCACAGCTGTTACCGTAGCGAACGGTGTAATGCCCCGGAACCCGCGGTGCCTGCAGCTGCCGAGAAGAAGTTGCTTTGTCACAGAGCGCACCAGAGCACCCAGAAGAAGGCTTGTGGCCCCCCCCCCCCCCCAGAGTTTGCACCCTCGGCCACGACGGCGCTGCACTCTATCTCGTCTCGCAAATCGACATTGAGTAATGTCACACTTTTGCACTTTTCGTGCTCATGTCCACGTGTTCCGCGTTGTCTCTCTCCCTCGTTCTCGAGCTCGAGCGATCTTGAGCGCGATGCGAGAAAGTTTCTTGGACGCGATGCGCCCTTTTTGCTGGTTGCCCGCCCCCGGCTTCGGCCCCGGGCCAGCTCGTTCGTTCGTTATCAATTGTCGTCTCTCGGGTCTGGTGGTGGATCTTGGCGTGTTCGTGCGATTTTTTTTGCGATGCCTGCTTTTTGCTGCTTCTGCAAGTGCCTTACGGTGACACGATTAAATTGTTCCGGACACCTCGCTGCTCTCGCGGGGGGTTTTGCTGAGCGGAATCAAGATTTTTGTCTCCATGGTTTTGTCGTTTGTCGCCGAGCGCCGAGCACGACAAATGACACGCTGGACGCTGGACAAGCGGCTGATGGATTACGTACCAGTTCGCGAAATGGGAGACGCGCTGGCACTGTCCACGGGCATGGATTGTCAGCAGCAGCAGCTCTGGCAGGAGTGTAATTTATGAGCCGCGTGCAGTTGCAAAACCATCCAATCTGCTTTGAGCCACTTCTGTGTTGTATCTTGGAATGTTTCGTGAAAGCTTTCGGTTCCTATTAGCCGGAGAAACAGACATCGAACGCAGCGTAATCACTGTCTTGCTGTATAATTGGACAGAGCCGTCAGCCTTGTCGAGAGAGAGAGAGAGAGAGAGAAACGAACAGTCACACATACAGCACACACATTCGCGCATCGATCGAATGGGGAAAATGGGAAAACAATCGTCGGTCGGTCGGTCGGTCGGTCGCTCGATCTGTCGAGATTTAATGCAAAGTTCAAACAAATTTAATAGTCGGAAAACTTTGTGCTCCGCTTTATGCTCCGGAACCATCCTCAGCCGGTAATGCTCGAATGGGAGTGGCAAGGGAAGCACGAGCATGCTTCTTCCATGTTCCATTGCATATTGACACAAGAATTTACCATTCCACAATGGCTGGCAACGGTACTGGCATCCATCCACAGGCATCGCACACTGTGGCACTGAACTCGTAATAGTTATTCCATCCACCGGATCCACCTTCTCCACACCATGGCATACGGTATGGTTTCGTTCCATCCATCGGTCTGTCCGTCCCGGTCCTTTGTGAGGGTCTGGTCGGGTCCCTTGTTGTGTTAGTTTGACACCATAATCCAAAAATCAGCTCATGCTATGCATCGAATCGTCTGGGCCCGCTTGGTGCTGCACATCCGCACGTTACACTCTCTCTCTCTCTCTGTGCACCGCTCTGTGTGTTGCAGCATCGGAATGCTTTGGCTGGATTTATGATGCAATAAGCTGCTCCCCGTCCGCCTCCGTCGCGTTGAGCTTTTGTTTGTTTGAGTTCAGTGGTTGGGTGATGAGTTGAATCAATATTTTTAAACCCATTTTCTCCCGGTTTACCAACGCAAATGAAGCATAAGCGTTGCTGTATGGCAGCACCATCTTCTATGCGGTGCCAGGGTTTTTTTTTGCAGTGAGAATGTAGAGGGATATGATTTGAATTTATAGCTTCGGTGAAAAGATATGCTATCACTACCGCCAGGCTGCCAGAATGCGATGGGAAAGTGCGTCCTTCTTGCGTTCAATCTACTTCCGTGTGATGTGGTATGTGGCCGGTTTCCCGGTTTCGAACATCAAACGAGCATTATGCAAAGCATTGCTTAGTGAAGCCAGTACTGCCTGGCATCAACCATCGTCGTCGCCATCGTCGTCGCATAAATATGCTCGCAATTTTACATCCTTTCATCCCCAAGTTGGTAGGTACCTGCACAAAAGTTCGGACGGATGGTTCGGTCGGCCCGTAAAGAATGCAGCAAGCACCCGGAATGAAGCAACCCATCCGGGCGTAAAACTCATCAGCCCGAGCCACAAATATTGCTCCAGCAGGAAAGTAAATCAAGAAGCAATCAACTACCAATTTACCACCGAGCTGGCGGAACATTTTTGGCTCCTGGTTGGCTCCTTTCGGTTGGTGCCTTGTGTGCTCCCTGTTGGTGTCTTCTGCTCTGTCTCGCATCTCTGGCAGACATTAGCAAACGGTTCAGCTGAGCTAAGTAAGTCATGAGCCGTTGTGTTGCTGCGGCTTTGAAAGAAGCTTCATTCGAACAGCAAGATCAATCGTGGCTTGCTTTGAGGCAGGGTAACGCAAACGGAATATACAGTAGCACCTCCAATTGGAACCAAGTTCCAGCGACCTGTTGTGCCAAGGTACAAGGGTTTCATAAGGTCATAAGGACGATCTTCGAACGCATAAAGGTGCTACAAATTTGTCACATATTTTGGTGTTTCACCGAGGACAGTTTCAGTTGGACCTGCTCCAACGGCAAACCTGTAGGGAATGTCGGCGTCCCGGCGGACGGGGACGTAAACCAAATTTTCATCTTGCATCAATGCGCGCGCCTTCAGCACCGCTGTCTGCAGGACGTCTAGTGCAGCCATACTTTCACTTATGCTCGCACAGCTGCAACCAACAGCCCTCTGCAGCTCGCATTAAACTCGATCCCACTTGATGCCTTTCCACATTAAGGCGTTGTGGCGCATGCAAATCCTTGCATAAATTCCCCACGGAAACCACTGGCGTCAACGGCGATAAAGAAGAAGAAGAAGAGCAAGAACAAACGGACCGTTTATCGTTTTCTTTGTCTGCTAGCCAGCCAGCCAGCCAGCCAGCCAGCACGGTTAGTGTCGCTGCCAGTGTCATCCTGCCGGGCACAATGTGCCGAAAGCCATCTTCCAATGCACCCAACGACGGGGACGACGACGATGGTGATGATGATGACAACGACGACTGTGTGTGAGTGCGGTGGCCGTCCGGTGCGCTAGCAATATTTCCATAAATATGAAATTGATTTTATTTTTCATTCCCTCCCTTTTTTTCGGTTTGCATTCGGAGTGGTCTCGTGGTCTGGTGGTTCCCCTGGGCGAGGATGAACCCTGAACTTTTGTCTTTTGCCAGCAAGCATCGTGCCCACGGAGAAAGTGTCGAGAAAGTTTAAGCAGCGTGGTATGGGGGGAAGCACAGGACATGTGGTAATAAATTGTGATAAATGATGTCTCCGGTTGGGCTCCGGGTGATACTGCGGGTTGCTGCGCTGCAGTCTGTCATAGACTCACAACCGCCCGCCCTCCCCAAACTGGTTTGTCTGGTCTGGCAAAACAATTTTCCTGACGAGTCGAAGCCCGGGCACAATCCTAACCTATCCATTTGCCGGGAGGTGGTTGGTCTGCAGCTGCATTACCGCATGACGTAGCAGTAGTAAGTTGCTAACGTCGGCTTTTTCCGTTAAGAGGCGGCCTGTTACGAGAGCCAGACGATTTAGGATCATTCCGTAGTCCAGGCATTGTTTTAACAGACTTTTGGTCTGCACTAGATGCTGCACGATGCACCACCACTGCACTGCTAGAGGGTAATGCGTTGGGTGGATTTATGTAATCTTTGCCGATAGATGTTTTACGATCCAGGAAAAATATGAACCAGGATGTCCGGAAGAGCGGCCGAGTGCCGCCGGTCTCTGCGATAACGTCAAGTGGCCCAGTCTGGGATCTTGAAAGTCA
The DNA here is from genome assembly GCF_943734665.1 of Anopheles aquasalis. Lineage (NCBI taxonomy): Eukaryota > Metazoa > Arthropoda > Insecta > Diptera > Culicidae > Anopheles > Anopheles aquasalis. The sequence continues at coordinate 60,181,347 of NC_064878.1, read as the reverse complement.
TCATCATCCTTTTCCCGGTGGAGGACCACAGGTCCAGTGCTGCCCCAAAAGGATTAACATGCAGCATAAGCTAGCAAACTGTGCTTTTGACGGATATTTTATCTGATTACTAGCAGCACAAACACGGTCTTTGCTTTGGTAAATTGGTTTCCGTTTGCTCTGGGAATGGATTGAGATGAAATGACAACAGGAGGCCTCATGTTCGCTCTGTGGCATTTTCCTTCTTTGGCTTGGAAGAGACAATGCTGTGGTCGAGGATTCCCCAATTCATGCTAATGGGTGATGGATCAAAAGAGGATGTTATTGAAATTCCTCGGTCTCGGTCTCACACGCAGCGAACGCTCGCTTGTTACCTCCCGAAGCACACATTAATCGCTCGCATCGACATGCTGCTGACCGGTGCCCGGTGCCCGGTGGATTCTGTAAAAGTGGTCAACCAACCAGCCGGGAGCGAGTAATTTCGTTATGATTTCATTAAAACCACTGCTAATCCGTCAAGTGATGTGCGCGAAGCGAAACGAGAAGGTTCTGAATACCGGAAATTGCCCTCCAAACCGTGGCCCATGGCGAGGGCGCGCGGGCGCGCGAGGTAGCCACAACGGTCGGGTGTGACTTTTAAAGTTCCATTAAAAAGTTACGAGGGTAAATATCATTAAGCGTCCTTTGGGTGGCCGGTGCCGTCTGAAAGGTGCCGTGGTTCACCAGCCAGTGAGCACAATCCGTGTTCCGTGCTCAGACCAACGGTCCAGCACCGGCAGGAGCGCGCCGGGATCGAATGGCGCTGGATTTAATTTGGTTAACGATCCATTGGCAGGCATGCTGGTCGGGCCTTTCCGGTCCGGCTTCCGAGCTTGACCGGAATCCGGTGTGAATGACTGCGCGGTGGCCGGTCCGGTGGTCAGTCGGGGATGGACGAGAAATCCCTGCTCATCGTTCCCGTACACCGTGTGATGGATGAAGTTGGATGATGGTTGGTTCTCGGGAGGGAAAAAAAGGAACAAAAAACATTCACTGCCCCAGGACGAGGGTCTGCTGGGTCTCTGTGGCCCGTGCATGCTGTCTAGCATCCTATTTTGATATTCATTTTGGTTTAATCGTTTAATGATGCTACTCCTCCCCTTGACAACCATTCCGATTCGGGCCTTCGAAAGGGTGGCAAGTAACAAACGATAAACCCATCAACATCTTAGCCATCCCAGTGCACACACCTCTCCACAAGCACACAAGGACAAGAGAAAGTCCTTTAATTTGAATATGTAGACCTCGCTTATCGTTCCTCCGAATCTCGGCGACAGGAGAATGGGGAAACCGAACCGATCAACGAAATTCAGATTCTGCTGCACCGTTCCGACCAAAGGTACTTTCGGGCGTGCTCCTTGGTCGGTCACTCGGTCGGTTGGTTCGGTCTATGCTGTAAACCAGTGCCACCACTGCCACAGGCACACATACATACGCACATACAATGTGTTTCAGTTTTAATTATCAACCGAAAGCCAACGACTGCTTTCGAGGATCCTCCCGGTCCCAGAGAGCGACCTCAGGATGGGAGGATGGCTGGCCCAGTGCCAGACCAGTTGACCTCGTGTTTGTGGTCAAGATGCGGGATTGTCGACTTCTGGTGACGACTAGGTCACACACATGGAGAGAGAGAGAGAGAGAGAGAGAGAGAGCATCGTTGCGTTATCTAGTCTCGAGTTTTGGTTTGTGGTTTAGACCACGGTGAAGCTCATCGCGGAGATTCTACCGAAGAAGGAGCAGCAGCACCAGCAGCTCCAGCACCAGCAGGAGGGCATTGAATGGGAGGAAATGGGGTGGATGGACCGTGCGAAAAGCCAACACACTGACGTAAGTTATTAATTTATGTGTGCAAGTTGTATCGTTTAATGCGACACCACCACCACCACCCCCCTGATGGTGACCATATTTACTATCGCTCTCTCTACCTTGCTCCCTCTCTCTCTCTCTCTCTCTCTCTCTCTCTCTCTCTCTCTCTCACTTCTGTCTCTCTGTGTCTCTGTCGAAATCGGTACTGCTTACGCATGGCATTTCTGGCCAGAGATCGGGATGGTCTCACAGGGTGGGTGCGGTTGGGAAAAGTTTGTCATCTGCTGAATGGGTAAGCTACCGGTTAAAGTGACAGCAACGCAAATCTAACGACCTGCCTGAGCTTCGGTCCCTCGGTCACTTCCCTCTCCCCCGCACCCCCACCCGTTTTTCGAACGGGGCTTAACCCGCCTCGGAAGCAGCAGACAGGCCGCGCTGGATCGGTGGTAGTCTCTCGGTATGCTACCGGGTGGCCGGGCTGGGCCCAGGCGATAAGATTAAAATATCACTTTTCATGACAAATTGATGGCACAAGTTTGAAAGTGCAGCTCCGGTTGTGGCTGGCTAGGTTGGCTAGGTTGGCCACCATATGGCCCCGTGCCCCGTCTCGATGGTGGATGCGGTCCCACGTGCGAAGGAATTAGTTGTAGAGCGTCCAGTGTGCAGTGAAGTTAATATGATTGTAACGAAATTTATGGCCTTTAGGAGGAGGAAGGAATGAGGGCAGGGGAGTGGCCACCATCACCACACCGCCCCACTTTGATGCTTTGTTTTTCCCTAAATCCCAACAACACAACAGCAGGAGCAGCAGGAGCAGCATCGCACCGGGGTTCATCAGATTAGTGTGCCAGATTAGCAGTTAAGGTCGATTAGTTGAGCTATCAAATAGTAGGCCATGCTGCAGTGGTGGTGGTGATGATGGTGGGTTAAACGACGTGTGGTGAATCTCCATCCCTGGCTACGTGGATTGGTGCTGGTAACTGGCACAACAACCGGTGGGGCGTGCGGAAGCCACCCCGCAGTGTGTCCAGCTTGGATGAAGCGGAATTGAAGGGTTTTCAACGTTGATCCGCATCCGGAGGATCCGAACCGGACCATGCGAGGAGTTTTTAAGCGAGAGAGAGAGAGACCGCTTACCATTGTGTGCGTTCAGTGAAGCGATTAGCTTAGCGGTGGCTTAGAGGCAAACTCCACTCCACTCCACTCTTCGCAACGCAACGTTGTGGTGGCCATTGACTGTGGTAGGCTAATGGTTTGGAAGGATTCTCGTGTCTCGAAAGCGAAGCGTCGCATCTGTTTATCCGGCAAAGAAATTACGTAAACGTCGGTATTGGAGTGCGTGCCGGGTTCAGCAAGGAACAACATTTCCAATTTCCAGAACATGTGTAACATGCGGCTACTATGAAAAGCCATCGATTGGCCGATTGATGTTGTTTTAATAATTCAACCATTTGCAACCCAACACGCACGCATCGTTTGCTCTTCTCTCTCTCTCTCTCTCTCTCTCTCTCTCTCTCTCTCTCTCTCTTTCTCTGGTTTCTTCCGTGTCCTTCTGGGCTTGATATGCCCGGTGGTCCCGGTTGATGATGATCGTCCAATGAAATCGATACACCTGTGACCTCGCCAATCGACACCGGCGCCAACACCGCACCAGTCAAACCCAGTGCCACTCAATGTCGCTTTACAGCCGAGTCAGCAGAATGGCCACTGTGTGTTGGTGCCTCGGTGCCCTGTCCTGGCCTGTTCGTGGTCGTGGTTTGGTGGTTGAACTGATTGAAATTTATTGTGGTTTTCTGCAACAAAAGGAATGTGTGAAGTATTTATTATTGATGGTTGTGGGCCACACAGCATCCATCGACCACGAACAAATACACAAAGGGAGGGAGGGTGGTAGGGGGGAGGGGGGGGGGCGAGAGTCCTGCAATACAGGGTGGTGGTGCTGCAGGGCGATCAATAGCTTCGACAACAATGAAAACACTGCATTAATACTGCAGCGATGGTAATCATCGAGCAATCATGCACCAGAAACACGTGTGTCCGTCCCGGTGAACGAAAGATGGTGCTGCTGGAGGTTCGCTTTTGTTTCCCCTACTCGGTGTATTCGTCCAGTAGATAGGTTAAGTGACTTCTAATAGGCAAAAAGCAGGATGGGCGCCCGGAAGTCCCGGAATCGATGCATATTTCAAGCCAGACCAAGCCTTATAACTTTTACATCCGAAACAATCATAACGTTAAACATACGGCTCGTCCGTCCTTATATATGTTAAAAAAAAAAAAATAAACAATCATAACGTTAAAAGCATTTTAACTATAGCAAACTGAGCAGCTGTTCTTCGCTTCCAGTGATCACACAAACATACACACTCTCCCGAACAGACAATGCATTAACTCCTGGGCCAGATATCGGAAGCCGCGAGGAAACAGCAGCAGCAGCAGCAGCATCGCAACTTTGTTGCAAAGAGCTACACCACCAGCCGTTCCAGACCATAGAAGCCTTGGTCTATGGTTTTGTGGTCTTAGATGAAGATCTGCTGCTTCCACATTCTGCATACCATCCATTGGGAGCCAGGGCGGGAGTGCTTGGAGTTTATGGTGAATGTGGGAGTTCCGGTGGCGAAACTTTTCCATTTCGTCACCGTTTCGTTTCGGAGTTTCGGAGTGTTTTATCGATAAAAGATAAAATCATCGCCATCGGGTCGTGGCCGTCACGCAGGTAGGAAAGAGCGGTCTTTAACGGTTCGATTCGTTGTGGCGCTCGATCCTTTGCTCCTTCCATTTTCTGCCAGTTGTTTTTTAGCACGGGCGCGCACCCTTGCGTATACTTCTGGCATCTTCTCAGGGAGAGAGAGCGAGAGAGAGGGCAGAAGAGGTGCGGAAAGACGGAAGGTCGCGCGAACTTTTGTCACGACGGAAGAAGATGCTGCGTTGTCAAAATATTTACTTTCCATTCAGCCCATCCATCCATCGTCTGCCATCTCAGACCGGGCACGCTTTCTGCCACGTGCTGGGTGCGTTCTGAAATCAATTTGCACGGCAGGTATAAAGTTGTACGCATCCATTGGTGCTCCTTTTGCAAAGTTGTGATCACCCTTTGTTGAAGTTTGAGTGGTTGTGATTTATAAGTTTTGATTAGTTGCTGTTGCTCCCAGGCTGAAGGTTGATGGTTTGGATTAGCATCAAACAACGTGTTGCCCCCACGGAAAAGGGAAGTGATGCGTCCAATGAGGCGCATTTTTCGCTCGGAACAGCATTTGAGACTTTAAAAAGGTATCCCAGAATGGCACAGAGCGCTGATGATGGTGATCCATCATTAAATATTGAAAATTTCGCCATTTTTATTCCGTTTACTGGATCCGATTTGTCGGCTTGTCTTTTGTGAAAAAATCCACAAGAATGCTGACTTTTTCGTCGAATAATTGCTCGCGTTTGCTTACTCGAGAACATGGACCTGGGGGGCACTGACGTGAGCTTGAAA
>NC_064878.1:60163548-60168548 GCF_943734665.1 Anopheles aquasalis | reverse complement strand
AGAGAGTTGTTCTTATTTATGGGATTGCCGGTACGCCTCCGACAAAACGAGCCGGAGAATGGGATGAGTCAAGTCAGAAACATATTTGAGGCACAATTACTGGTAAGTGAAGTGGGTTGGTTCGGTAATGAGCTTCAATCAGATACGATTCCGGGACACATACCATTATGGCCGGTGAAGCAACTGGCTCAATTACTCAATTAAATGCTAACGTTTGCCATTTTCCAACATAAAGAGAATGACTGCACTGCTTTCAGTGTCTACAAACTGTGATAAGATCGATTGATCGCTTCATCATGAGCTCAACTGTTGCACGGTGTTCGAATCATGGTTTCATTCTGCGGTGGTATAAAGGGGGAATCTGGCGCAAGCAACGATGTAAAGTTAATGGTTAAAAAAATGATGATGAAGAGACTTTATTGAAAAAAAAATGAACAACGTTCCATGGCAAAATCGTGCCTTCGAAAAGTAACGGAGAACGAAAGTAATGACAGAGAATTGCTTCGTAAGTTCATTCTTGCCCCTTCGACCTCGGCAATGCTTTAATGTGCAGCGACTCATGACCTGCATGCTCTTGATGCTCCTGAATGCTGTACGTTCGCAGTCGCAAGTTAGCCCGGGCACATCGAAGAAAAGACAGTGAATTGAATTTCAACAAACAGGATAACTCACCTCTCCTGCTGATAGTATAGTTGCTCCCTTTTTTTGGTGGCCGCGCATCGTTCGTCGCCGTTACACCGTACACCGAAAACCCATTCTTACCACGTTGGCCGCAAGGAAGTGCATGGAAGAAATTGAATTTGCAGCAAGTACCTACCAGGTTCCGCGAAGTGTAACACCCCTTGAGAGAGAGAGAGAGTTACATTCAGGTCGAACCAGATCGGACAATCGAGCAGCCCCCTCCGGGCTAAGCTCCTCGCGGCAACATTTTATCTCCCAACCCAATCTGGGGACCAGCAACACGGGGGGGGGGGGGGGGGGAGTTGTGTCAAATTGAATCCGATGCTCGCAAAAAGGACGTGCGGGAGTACGCTCTGTGAGTTGTTTGTTGTTTGAGTTTTATTTTCCGAAGCTCCGTTGAGCGTAGGCAAGAGCGAGCGAAGGCCGCTGATTTGATCACCACAAACTTATTCGATTGCAAAGCACTTAGTTAGCGGTGTAACGGGCGAGCGTATTGGCCCTTCCCTTTCCTTAGAACGGGAGGCCATTGCCAGCTACCTGGCCACGGTCGAGGTCATCGCGTGTGGAAGATCAACGGTAAAGAACTTCACGGGTCATGAGCGGTGAATGAGGTGCATATTCGCTTAGGAATGTAGTTTAATAAAATATTAATTTTAACCAAAAACGGGAAGGAAAGGGAAGGGCATCTTTTCTCCATTGATCTCACGACACGCGAAAAAAAAAAGGGATCCAAAACCCCCCTGGAATCCTGGCTGCTTTGTTTCACTTCTTCTTAATCCAACATCAAGGATGAACAAAGTGCCAGGTGTGTATCCTGGGGTGAGGTAAAGGTGCACTTGTTTGCAGAGTGCAAAACAATGAAGTTGTTTCCGAAGAACTCAAACAACACTCCTCGCCGCCGCGCCTCGTTTCACCTTTATCAAACTCGAGCACGAGGAGCTGGAGTTCACTTCTCCTCCACGTGGTCGTCGGATGCTGCGTCGGATTCGGATGAGTTCGTGTCCTGGAAGAGGAGAAGATGTTTATGCCATCCCTCCAATGGGCTTCGGTTTGCCGGTAGCATTTCTCCCAACAAACCGACAGGACGAACCGAAACCGAAACCGAACGAACGAACCACAGCACACAATCGGTTCCGAACGGAACGGGGATGCTTCGACGAAGATTGTGAGCCAAAACGGTGCGACCGGGAGACGAATCGCGATCGCGCGAACCGAGGATGGCCGTGTCCTCGGAGTGTCGGAGGTGATGTTGGTAAATAGCTATGCAGCTCGGAATGCCTTCAGTCGTCTCGCATCGCCCGTCGACGTCGGGAACCGTTTTGTGAGCCCCTCTTTGGCGTGTTCGACCACGCGATCCGGTTATCGGTGGTACTTTCGATGATAGTCCGTTGGCGAGCATTCTCACGTGGTTCCAGCATCGGTAGCAGAGTTGAAGCAGAGGATTCCTGCTTAAAGGTAGTGTGATTGTGTGGTGTGGTTGCTGCATCAGGTGCATAATCAGTGACGTTATGTGCCCGGGTTCGGTGCGTTCCCACCATGACAGTGCCCATTACCAGTGATTGGTGCACCGGAGATTGCGCGCGCGAGTTCCACGACACGACGCGCCGAGATGCAACAAAAAGCGATGCATTTTCACGCGGTCTCCTTTCCACATTTCACCCGGCCAGCTATTTGTTCGCCGTTTGTTGATAAATGGGCAATGACGCTGCTCCGGTTGTTCTTCGTTGCATGAGGACGAAGGATGATGATGATGATGACGGTGTGATTTGTAGCGACCGGTGGCTTTTAACTTCTGTTGGTGCATTTTAGCATTTCGCGTGTGTCTCCGTGTGTTCGCCACTTTCGTGGGCCATTTTTTTTCTGCTTCCTACATTTGCATTCTCTCTCTCTGTCTTCTATCTTTGTTTATTCTGTTTTCATTCGTACCATTCGTTTCAGTTTGGTTCGTTTTTATATGTTTTTGTGTTTTTGTGAATTCTTCCCTTTGTTCCGAGTTCCATTTTCTCTCGATGTGTGTTTTTTTTCTGTCTGTCTAGATGCACTTTTTGTTCGATTTACCACTTCGCTGTTCACCGTTTTTGCGGGGTGGAAAGTTTGAACCATTTCTCACGCGAAAAAAGGTCAACCGATCGCGGGAATGCCACTGTTGCAGAAGCGTTTTCGTCGCTGAACGATCGAGCAAGCTTCAACCGTGGAGTTGAATGCAAAAAAACAGAAAGTTGACCACCGCGCCATACCGCGAATGCATCGCGATGAAACACAGAGGAACCCGACAAAAACACCGATTTTGTGAGAGTATTTGTGCGCGTGCGATACTATCAGTGGCGTGGCCGCGTGTCAAACGGAGTGTCTCGAAGTTCCGATAGACACTATGGGCGGGCGGAATGGAATATAGCATTAAGCAAACCGGAATGGACGCAAAGGAAGGAAGGAACGAACCACTCCGCTCATAATTGTTTTCCGAAACGATACAGTCCGGCCGGTCGGCCCGGTTAGAGGTGGTACGGTCAAGCGGAGTAAAGTTTCAGTTTTGTTTTGTACAGTTGCATTCCCGGCTTTTCATTATTCCATTTGTTTTTTTGTTGTTGGTCCAAACGGCTGAGTCTGGCACGGAAACGGCGCTCAAATGCACAACTAATGGAACTGCATGCAAATGCACCGGTGCGCGGGGGCTAGATGCTTCATGTTCGTTGTCTCTTTTTTCAGTAACGTGTACTGATTTCGTTCTGTTGCATTCCGCCATTGAACAATGTTTTGTGTGTCTCTGGATAGTCCGGTTCTCGTTGCGGTGAAAAGATGCGTTCTGGCGAAATGATGAGTCGTTAGTCATGTGTATTTATCGTTCTAGTTAAAGAGTGTGACAAAGGAAATGATCATACAATTTGCTGTGTAGTTCTTTGTTGGTGTTTACGAATCAAAAGTGACCGGTGCATCATAAACAACTCAGCGTGATTGTATTGGATTGTGGTAAAGGTTAAACAAAACTAAACAGGGATTTTTTTTGGGGGTTCCAGAACATCTAGCTACCAAGTCAGTAGATTTTTCAGTAAGTATTTAACCGGTCAGATATCGGATTGTTATTCTATTGTTTTTGCTCACCATATTTTGTAATAGTTCGCAGCTCGATAAGCTCGCATACTAGAAATAAAAACCCTAAGAGCTTGGTTTAGGGTCCTTAATAATGATTCTCTAATGTAAAATATCTATAAAGTATTTGCAAAAAGGCAGATGAGGTAATCAAACAAGAGGTTTAAATAAAGCTCAGTAAAACACATTCATTAAAAGTGCATAACCATAGCATAAAAGCAAACCAAACACGCATCAACACCGACAACAACTCCAAAACTAACGAATCGTCAGTTTCCGATTCCATATAATGAATCCAACACCAAAAATCCGCTTCGCACTCTTCCATCTGTCCAGGGCAGCGCAGCCCTTTCGGAAGCAAAAACAAAAAAGCCTTTTTCAATCAACAATTACCTGGTGCGCACATACAAACACCGGACTTCTCGCTAGGCCACACATCCCCCCTTGCCCCGGGGATCCAATGCGTTGCTAGACAATTAAATAGAATTTGTTTGCACTTCGTTGCCGGCCAGTTGTTGACTCAGTTATTAGCGGTGGTAAAAGCAAATATTTCCGATTATTATTCAAATACGCTAACATCGTTCGCCATTTATTGGTCGCTCGCGATTGCCCGCTTGACCCGGTGGCCATTGGGTCTGTCTGGTTTGCCGAAATCGCCGAACTTCGAGCGCAATCTGGGTGGGCTACCTCCCTCCCGCTTCGCAGAATGGAACGCCAGGATACCAATACGCCCTGCGGCCATCACGGGATTGTGCTACGATGCTTTCCGATGATTCGATGAATCGAGTTGGATCGTTCCCTTTTTTTTCGTTTTTCGGCAAACGGTCACCGCATCCCAACCGCGTGGGTTGCACCAACGCTTCCCAATGCCGCGTTGCGGTACCGCGTGGGTAGCAAACAGCCCACCGGGTGTTTTGTTCCGTACCACGAATGTCTGCATCGCGTTACATGATGATCGAAACGGATGGAACCAAACCCACTGGCCAGCAACGGGGGGAAGATTTTATTGTTTTATCTCTCCTCAATTATGGAAATAAATGTAAATAAAAGTTGAACAAAAAGCCGCAGCCTAACGGTGGTGATGGTGATGGTGGACTGCAACGTGCCACTATTACACCGGAATGCCCCTCCCGGCTGGGCTGGTAGTCCCGAAATTGCAGCCACCGAACAGCCGAAAAATCAAAAGCTCCCAATACTGGCCGCGGGGGATTGTTATGTGAGTTGGCGAGAGT
>NC_064878.1:60156048-60158548 GCF_943734665.1 Anopheles aquasalis | reverse complement strand
GGCCCGTGTTTCCAGCGGGTGAGCTGAAGGTGAAATATGTTTGCCAACGAGTGGGTGACACACCAAACACACCGGCGCCACTTGTTGTCCCGTCGTTCCCGTCACTGTGCCCCCGTCCTTTTGTCCCCGTGGCAGGGTGTTTCCGATTCAACCCAAAACCCGGTCATCCGGTTCGGAGTGCAGCTCGGAACCTGCTGAGTAGCCAAGATCAACGATTAAACCGTTCAAAAGGGACCGTTTCGGGCAGCCGAGGACCCGGAGCTGGTTGGCCTCGCTTGGCCTGGCATATCTATCTAGCGCCCTATCTCTTCCTATCCGTTCCATCATCGTCATCTTGAGGCCGAAGCCAAATACGTTCCCCCTGTTGGTGAGGTGAAAATTTTAAGGTAAACACACATACACATGCTCCTGAGCTTCGAACCGAGGTCCTGCATTACGATTCAGCCAGGACGGAGCGTGGCCAGGGTTGTCACGTTGGCAGAATGCCGGAGTTTTGTCACCGTCGGTGTCGTCGCAGCCGCCGTACTTGCTGCACGGCATCGGAAGGATCTCTGGAAGACCTGTTTGCTATCAGCGCCACAATGATGAAGAGAATATTTAGTATGTACATAAATGCACGTAGAGGGCCAGTAGCAGCAGCACTAGCAGCAGTTGCATCGTGTCGCTCCTGGCCGGCTCCCGTTCGTTGACGACCTTTGGCTTCGGCAAACAGTGAGACCGCGGAACTGGTTCACTTTCCCACTTCTGTGGGTTTCGGTTCGAGACGCAGGCGGAAACGGGAAGAGAGAGAGAGAAATTTATCGCTCCGCCCGCTTCAGGCTCTCTTGTATGCTCTGTATCCAACGTTTCTGTTGTGTCAGAAGTTTGTTCGTTGAAGTTGATGCTGCTGCTGCTGCTACCACCGGTCGTACTCAACGAGGACGACGAAAAGGGCTTAGACAATTATAGAGAGCGAGGAATGGTGGATGATTGCCGAAGGAAAATAGAACCGACATTTTTGGCACTTCATTAGCGCGAGACGCGCGGCGCTGTCTGATGTCTGCTCCGTTGGTGAGACATTTCGGTTTGCTTCAACTTCTCATCAGACAGCGTGGGCCACTGCTGGTGGTGAGTTTGTAGGGCAAAAAATATGGCCAACACATTTGACTGTGCGTTGCATCAACGGAACTCTCTTTACCGAAGTGCTTTTCATGCTTAAAATGGAAATATTTTTTTCTTTCTCGTTAAGAGAGAAGGAATAAAATATGAAAAGTGCATCAAGATGGAATTTTACACTAACGAACCGCCCAGTTTACTGCTACGTGATTGGTTTATTTAAATCTAATTGACTTGCCTTCCATTCAACCGTGAGCACGGCAAAACATGTGAAGTTATCCGTTAAAACGCTTTTTCATTATTGCCTCACTGATGATGGTGGTGGGCATTAAATTGAACCTTCAATCGGATTGGCAAACGGCAATTTGCTGTGTTCTGTGTTGTTGTTGTCGCCGATGGCTCGGCTAATGGAAGCTAACGGATTGAGCCGAAGATTAAAGCGCTGTGGAACGCCACGGAACGTTGTTCAAGTGGCCACTGATTGATGTTTTCGGAGGAATTAATTTCACCCAACGATTGGCGCGACATCAATACGTCATCCAGTGAATGGATGCTAGGATCGAAATTGTTGGTTCCATTTCCACAAAGGAAAGTAATGCTTGAAGCCGATGAATTTCGCAAAATGTGATGGTTTTGTTCCATTGTGAAGGATTTAACTTATAGGAATAACATATCACCATCGACTAATGCGCTAAAACCAACAGAGTGAGTGAGAGTCGAGAACGAGAAAGTTTAAGAATCAAGATTATGAGCTTATGGAAACTGAACCGCACAGTCTTGGTACGCTTTCTTGCTAGCTCGACAGCCGTGTACTGGTCGTTGTTTGTCTTTTCCGTTGCCATTTGCATGGAAAGCGTGTACTGCAGAGAACCAAGGGAAGTGCGAAAACCGTCAGGCGAAGGATTATTTGGCCATACTCCACAGCACAATGGTGCACTTGTACTTCAGAGCGCGAAAACGGGAAATAACAGTTGCAAGTACAGAGTGCCGGGCTGTCTTAGTGTGCGGTGACGGTGAAGCCAGCAATGAGGTCTCCAGGCACAAGCACACACAGTACGGCAGTGAATGCTCCCGAGTGTTCTGGCCATTGTTTCTGGTGGTCTTTATGTACGAACGGGGAAAAAAGAACATGAAAATGGAGACGTAGAATGGCACTTATTGCACAAAGACCGGCGCAAAAGACTTCCACCGAAGGTTTGCTGGTGAGACGCTGTGTTTGCTTTCACTTCTAACGCGTCTTGAGCCGTTCTTCGGTTGCCACCGTACCGCAGTATCGCAATGAAGAATGCATCCGGTTTTTTCCGGTTTTCTGCCCCGTTATGCCAAGCCAGTTTTCCGATCTAAAGTGCCAATAATGCTACGTAAATCAAGCTAATCGAAAGCAACAGCAACAGAGGCCAGAGTG
>NC_064878.1:60133548-60146048 GCF_943734665.1 Anopheles aquasalis | reverse complement strand
GGGGAACGAGCGAGTAGCAAAGAGAAAGAGAAAGAGATGGTATAAGTATTAAAAGAAGACAAAAGAAGATATGGAAAATTTCAAAAATCATCCGTGCATCCAACTGAGCTGACAAACCGCAACCCCTAGTGGTCATTGCTCCCCTAGTGAGCTTGTACATATTCAAACGGACCCAACAGGTCAGCTAGTGGCGAATCGAGTGTGGAAAAAGCATGAACGCCATCAGGCAAGATTCAAACTGTGGTGCAAAGAGCAAAGGGATTTGGGCGTAGGAACGAATAGCGCGAATACTGTTAGGTTATCTGTTATGTTAACACCTTTTTTTTTTTGGTCGAATTAGCTCAAAAGCACTAGCGCGATCGCTAGCCAGATCCTGGTCAGAAGAGGGAAGGCATGGTCGTCGAAGGTGTGCGCGATGCAGCATACGTTTAGAAGTATATTTAAAATAAAATAAAACATATTCACGTTTCCGTTGGGGCATTTTTACAAAACGAAACTTGTCTTAAAGCCTGTCCTTTACATGCCTCAATCCGCTTTGGCGTTTTGTTGATCGATTGCCTCACGGTGAGCGTAAGTATTGATGATTCAATTCCGAAAATTCCGAAACACCGAAACCAAAGTCGTTTATTCTCGTCGGTTCTGAGTAACGGGCATTCTCTCTCTTGGCCACGTTAATAATTCAATCGTACTTCATGCTTCCTGGCCATCCCACCGGAGCACCGGGGCCAGGGCCCACCAACAACATCGCAGTCGCCAGTGCAGAAACAATCAAACGGATTGGAAAATTCTACGAAAAAGAGCATCCGCCAGCGCAACACTTGAGCGTAGGACGTCTGCCGGGCGTGTGCCGAGCGTGTGGAAAAGGTCGTAAGGACCACAAACACAAACATTCTCGCGTGCAAGGAGAAGGCCACAAGAAACCCCCAGGTGGATCCGAACGGGGACGCTGGATTTTCAAGGTTCGTTTATTTCAAGTCGAGTCGAGTGAAAGTTTTCACCTCCGGCCAGCTTCTAGGGCAACACTGCACAGGTCAGGAGCGTCCCCGGCTCCACCGTTGGGCGGTTTCAATGGAGAGTCGCTTTGGAATGGAAAATATCTTTAGCTCGTTTTGGCTCGTTTTTGCGCCACTTGCCTTACCAAGAAGAATACCGCGTGAGTCCGGTGTGCCGAGCGAAAGCATTTCCATGTTCGTGGCGTTTTTCCCTGCTTCGGCCTGCGCAGTCAACTACTTGGCGTCAGAGCAGGCTGTGGACCAGCTTTAAAACCACTTCTGGTGCCTAGAAACCACCACTGGTGCACCGGTGCTTGGCCTAGTGCACCGGTGCTTGGAATGCGCTTTAATTAAATAAAGAATGAGGTACAATAGAGAGGAAGAAAGAGAGCACGGTAAAGGTAAATAATCAACCACTTCCCCCGGGGGGGGGAGAGGCATGATTAACACGCAGACAGCAATCATTTAATATTTAAATTTTGGAGTGAAAAAGTATAAATCGCTGCCGCGATGTCCTGTGGGGAGTGCACCACGGACAACACAGTGGCGATGCGCTCGAATGCCGGGCTCGATTGAAGTTTGTGTAATGAGTTAGGATGGTTTTCTTATCAGTTTCGTGTTGTTTTGTACACACCGCTCCTCCCTTTTCTCTGTGTTTTTCTTCTCGACACTCGACACAAGACTGTTTTGGGTTCTGACACTCTCGACTCCCGTCTCGTTAATGGAAAGTTTTCGTTTTCGTGTTTTATCTTTCCACTTTTGCCCCCCTTTTTGCTGCCAAACCATTTTCAAACTTGCTCTCAGCCCCCCTCCGAAAAGAAAAGAAACCATCGATGGCGACGGTTGCATGGTTGCACTACTAAAAGGCACTTGGTGGAAACTTTAGCCCGCCGAAGGTGAATAATTAAGTATGGGAGAGAGAGCGTTGAGCTCGCGAGAATTCGTGGCTTACACTACAGACTCCACCTCACGCCATTGGGTTGCCTGCATCATACCACGAAGAAAGGGGCCACGAAAAATGAAGCTTTTATCCTCGTGCGGCACCTCCGAGGTCGAGTCGAAGTCGAGAGAGTGAAGAGTTCATTAATCTAAATCTCTTAAACCACAGTACATAAATAAAACATTAATTCCGAAAGTAGTACCCCGAAAGTCGTCAGCCATCGTCGTGCCAGCCACTGTGGCAGCGAAGACCAAGAAGCAGCAGAACCATCGAAGAACTGACTCGTCCGTCGACGCCGTTTCCCTGAAAGCATTCTGCGAACGAGCGAAAGTCGGTGGTACAAGTGGATTGAGATTTTTCAGCACCCGGAGCCACCAGTGACGGTGCCGGCTTGTGGTTGGGAAAATCGTTGAAAGAAAAATATTTATGGCGCTCAAGATCGCAACCACTTAGTGATTTGTTTTTACCTCGTAGCACCAGCACCATCAGCAGTGCCAGGAGCAGCATCAGGATAAGAGGCACGCTGGCCTGATGAATCGGATTTGTTTTTGTTTTGCTCCCGGTCACACCTACACGGAGGCCATCGCATGGAAGGTAGGCAGCATGATGTATTGGGTCAGCCAAGGTGATAGGTGAACTCTCACTCTTACAGCCGGACTCCCTGTGTGGTGCAGCACTCCCGGGGCCACTCAATCGACGGTAATCAATTGTACCGTGCAGCACATTACTTAAACACATTGCAGAGGTCCCCTTTTTGGTTCAATTCCTTGTCCTCGAGACACATACAGATACTTTAAAAGGTTCCAGTGCCAGTTCCCCTCCAACGGAGTTGATCTGAGCAACGGTAACAAAACGAAGCGAAAGTGTTAGACCGTCGTTGATTGCTCGGTACACTTTTTGGCTGGAAAACAAGCACTAACAAGGGCTGGCTGGCTAGCTGGTTGGCCAGGATGGGGATAGAAATGTATGTCAATGACACTGTCAACACCATTGGGTGTGAGAGTGTGGTGCGGTCTCGTTTGGTGCGTATGTTCAGTGAGCATAACCATTCAACTCCCATGCCCCAGGAGGGAAAGTGAGGGGAGTAGGAGCTCTGGCACATCGACGGCATCGACGGCGCGCCAGTGCACCCGATTGTGTGTGCATTATTGAATTTTCAATTACGAGCATACTGGAACCGTTCGTCCGGTGCTCGCTCGCTCGCTCGGTCGGTTCACGAAAGCTTGTGCAAATGGACATCGAAATAATCAACTAAAACATGCATCAAATGCGGGCCCAGTGTACACATACACATGCATGCACACTAAAGGGGTGCACCACGCCAGACCTCTTACTCTCGCTCTCTACTTCAATGATGATGCGTCTGTTTGTTTCCGGTTTGCGTACACGCTCCATACTCTGGGACCTTCAGGGACTCCGGGAGGTGCATTGTGTGTCCGTGGTTCGTCGGCTTTTGGTGCTGCTACTGCTGATGCTGATGCTGGTGTATGTAAATCATGCTGCCCCAAACGGATCATCAAAATCGGTGGCACCAGCACCAGCAGCAGCAGCAGCAGCAGCAGCAGCAGTGGTACCAGTGAAGCTCATCAGGTACAGGTTTCGCCTCTGAAATGGGCGCCAACAAACCAACGAACCCCATGAACCAACCAACCTGTGTGACAGTGGTCGATGTGACGATAACGAAGAGTAATGCTCCGTCCGCCAGTGAGAGGGCGCTTGATGGGCGTACCGCGTTGTCAGTGGTGGTGGTGGTGCTGCTGGAACTGACAGGCGCAAAGTGTTCGCTACCTTCTCCGTACGTAACGGCACCTCTCTTCAACAAGGAGCGGTACAATCTGCGACGATGACGATGACATGTGAAGTGCGATGCGATGCGATGAGGTGGGAGTGTGCTGAGTGTGCAAAGTTTAAATGGGATTCAGAAGATGATTTGCCGACGCCCCTGAAATCGGTGGCCCTCCCACCTAGCACCGGTGCATGCTGGCGACACCACGCACTGGTATGCTCGGGGTGACAAAAATCTGTAAGAACCGGTGTAAAGCGTCTAATGGTAGAAAAGGTGGTAGCGGCTACGTGCAACACCGAGACCGAAGGCGTGGGTCAACAGCGGTTTCGCCAACACCGGCGCTCTCGGTGTGGACGGTTGAGTGGGACACCGGCATTGTTCTGCTGCTGCTGCTGCTGCTGCTGCTGCTGCTGTCCGTTCTACACATAGCGCCTCGGGACTCGGTTGAAGTCTCTCTTATGGGCCTGGGCGACAGCATAATCGAATGTCGCCGGTGATAAATGCCAACAGCAGCAGCATGCAGGTCTTTGAGGTACACGGTGAAGCACTGCCTTCTCGAGTGCTCGAGCACTTGCGAGCACACCGAAGGTCCTTCAGGCAAGGCAACCGCCGTATGAACACGCTGGTACGAAATAATTGTTAGAACAACTGCAATATCAGTTATGAGTTGAGTTGAATAGCGACCCCCCCGGAAGCGTACGGGCTATGGAAGTTGTGTTAATCGTTGCTCGTTGAGCCGCTTCTAGTGGGTGGGAGAGTGATGGGAGTGGGTTGATGGGAGTGTTTGTTGTTGTTTGGTGGTGGTTAAATGAAGGACGGCTCCATGGTTCGTTCTTATTACCTGTGATGAAGCTTTTGAATGAGATTGAATGGGAAATAACCGTTTCGAGCACGTGGGCCCCTCCATTGTTTTCCCGT
Organism: Anopheles aquasalis; assembly: GCF_943734665.1. Taxonomy (NCBI): domain Eukaryota; kingdom Metazoa; phylum Arthropoda; class Insecta; order Diptera; family Culicidae; genus Anopheles; species Anopheles aquasalis. The sequence continues at coordinate 60,141,412 of NC_064878.1, read as the reverse complement.
GAAGTACTGGCGTCTCCATGTGCTCCATGAATTGAATTTTTATTTCATCAATTTAATTTGCTCATTATTAAAGTTATTTGTGTTTGAGTGTGTAAAACATATCGTGAATCGTGAAAAATTCGTAGAAAGTAAACAATCCTTGAGACAACAAAGATGGCTTCATGAGAATCGAGGGCATAATTGACTCTAAACCATTTTCATTTCGTTTACTAGCAGCAGCAGCATCATTAGCATCAGCAGCATCAGCAGTATCACAAGCAAACTCTTCAATCCCGTGAATGGGCGTCAATGTCAGTTACGATTTAATGTCAATAAGTGTACTTGATGGCATTCCAGCAGTCAATCAGTGTCAATCCTTCATGTCATGCATACTCAACTTCAAAACCTAATCGAAGGTTAAAGACACTTGTTGTATTGAATTAAAATCATTGTATATTAATTCTATCGCTCGTTAATGACTAACTGTCTATCGATATTGCTACGGTGGTTATTTTCAAAGTAGACAAAAATAAATAACTAAATTAATGAAATGTATCCAATCCCTCATCCTATATCACGAAGTAAAGCATTATTTATGAACAAAAATAAATTCTTAACGTAAAGGTAAATACGTCAACGCGCATGATCAATTGACCTCAAGATTGTTACATTAATACAAACGTTTCCAACCAATATTAGCAGTGTAAGATAATGTGCCGTACATGATTCCCATCACGTGCCATGATATATGTATGTCCGCTTCTAATTTACACACTAGTACATTGCTTGTCAAACATTGAAACAAACGATGTTTTTTTATTCGCATCCATCCCATCCCACAAACACCACATTCTCTGGCGGTGAATGCTCTACTCTCTGCAACCATTTTTTAATGCCAAACCAACCCCACCGTCCCCTTTTCCTTGAACAATGCGAGCAATAAATCATACGCGCGATCGTAATAAAGTCATTCAATAACCGTTTTCCGCCCACATTCCACCGTACCACGTGCAATGGTGCTGCTGCTGCTGCTGCTGCTGATGCGGCCATTGAATTCTGCTGTGACAACAGCTTTTCCAGGGTTAAACGGGCAAACACTCGGGCTTGGTCCAGCAAATCCGACATCAAAACACCGCGCTCTCTGTGCTCTTCGTAGCTTCGATACGTAAGCTTTCGGAGAAACATTGCCACACAAGGCCCGCCGTGGGGATGATCGGGAAAAAAAGGGAATACTCCGTTTACAGTCCACATCCATCCATTCGCCGACGGTGCACGGAACGGCGCAATCCGGCAGTTGAAAGGGTTAATAAAATAAATGGATGATGAATAACTATGTTAATAAATGGATTTTTCGCTCTTCACACACAAACCCATGAACACTGTGCGAAATGGAGAAGATAGAGTTGCAGGCGACGGACAGCAGCACAATGTTAATTCATGTGCCAATTATTTCATAAATCTTCCGATGGACGGATTGAGTTCTTTTCGGTCGGTCACGCGGTGTTTCGTTCGTTCGCTTCGCACGTTCAGGTAAGTGCTGAATTGTTGTGGTTTGTGCATTGAGGTCACGGTTTATGCCACTGTGCTCGAGCGACGAATTTGCTGGAAAACCCACAGGACAGGAATGGCAGCACGGAACGATATTAAATTGTGTGCGGTTGGTATTGTTGTTTATTGTGGTCGGTTCCGACAGTCTTCCGCAATCTCGAGCCGAGAATCAGCTTCCCTTCGATGAAATGAATTGAGAAAAACACGCCCCAGAACGTTCCGCTTCCTTCAAGAAGGCCATCTGTTTTGTTCAATCATCATGATGCATTCCTTAGTGCTGTCAAACGATCTGCAAAGCTTTTCTCCTCACTCTGGAGCGCCACAATATGGTATGCAAAGTAAAGCTAAACACTCACCCCAAAAGACAGCTCCGGTTGTTCCGGTGTTTTAGCACAAACCCTCCAACTCAACTCTTGCGCACGACAAGCCCGGAACGGAAAGTGCTTTGTGCGACGCGCATCCGCATCCGGGCAACGGTTCAATTAGCAAATATTGCATAAACAACTTTATCGAGATAGCAGCAGCAGCAGCAGCAGCAGGAGCAGCAGTATCAGCAGCATCAGCAGCATCAACAGTATCACAAGCAGCAGCAGCAGCAGCGTAAATGGAGTGAAAGAAGTGCATCTGACAGTGAAAGGCAAATAAATTTCCTGTAAAACGATGAAGATACACTGTTCAAAACATAGACTCGGCAGGGACCAATGCCTAACGCTTGGCTGGCAAGAACGGGCAAACAGAATTGCTAGAAAAGGGTGAACCACGGGGAGTGCTGGCGTATTTTTCTCCCAGACACCCTGCTCCACTGCCCTCGGCGTTGCCGAAGAATCTTACTTTTCTGCGTCGGTGTCGGTGCAAAACCGACCTCCGGAATCTCGTCTCTACCCTCCCGTCCGTCCCCACCACTAGTGAACGTCGTGCAGCAACGGAGCAACGGTTTTTTCGGAGAAGCACAACTTGCCAGCTTGCAGCTCTTGTCTACTGGAAGAAATGACGCGCTCGCTTCGTTTAGAGAAAGGGATGGTTCTGGGTTGGGGCTCTCTCGCTGCCCTCGTTGGCATCCTTTTTATCATACTGTTTGCCCTTTTACCGGGCGGATGCCAGCCTTTCAATCGGAGTCAGTCCGGCCGGGGGTGGATAGGGCCGGGCACCCTGCCTCCTTGTGCAAAGCAGTTGCGCTAGTTGTGTAATCGAGAGGATGCATTTAAAATATTTATCGAAATGCAACTTTTCTGTTGGTGAAAGGTTTGTGCGCAGGACAGGGGGAAGCGTTTCCAGATCCCGGTTTGTTTACTGCAAACGGAAGAGAGTAACCGAACGAAAAGTGCGAACAAACCTTGGGCGATAAAGATAAATTTTAATCTATCAGATCTGCGGCTGCCAGGGTCTTGGAGCCGCAATGGAGGCTCTCCAATGCTTCCCAACGGTAAGGCATCATCACATCAGCACGGTGTGCCTGGGCTGTGAACACAGACGAAAGGTGAACTCGCTCATTCGCTCGCTCGTTCGCTTCATATTTCTTTATTGTGGTGATGACAAGTGCAAACATGATTTATTATGCGTTGTAGACCGAGTAATGCTTTGAGTGAATGCCACCAACCACACATCAGCTTTCATGGAATGGTTAGATAGTTCCAATATGCAAGGCATGATAAGGTTTTGTTGCCAAATGCCTTATGACTTATAGAAACACACAAGAAGCTTCTGGATCTGTAAACAACGTTAAGAAACGATTATCTTCCATAACTGCTTTCGGTTTTGTTAACGTTGCAAATTGTGTTTGGGTGTTATCCACTGGAAACCACATCAGTAAACAAATAACTGGTGGCTTTTGCGGCATTTCTGACTGTTTCTCTCGATCTCTGTTTTGTGGCTGGCACTATAAGAGGCAAGAACGTTACGTTCATCAGTCGTGATCAGATTGCCTAGCTGAGGTCAAGATGGTGAACATTCTCTTCGTGATAGTTTTGCTGAATTTAGGCCCAGTGTTGTGTGATACAAGTGCTACATTGGCCCCCCTACTAAGTCATGACGAAGTGCATGGATTTCCTTTTGAAATGATCATGACAAGACTGCAGCAGTTGGAGCACCACATCATTGAAAAGGATCTACAGTCTGATGCAAGGATCACCAGCCTTGTTAGCGCAGTGGATAATCTCGTTGTGTCAGTCGACAGGCTGAATTGGGTAGCACAGCAAAGTGCTCGTACGATCAATGAGCTAGGTTTCAACGGAAAAGTAATTGCACAGAATCTTACCGCCTTGCAACGAGATGTGAGAGATCTGCTGGCAAGACAGCAAACGCTTATCACACGCCAAGAGCTCAGCCAACTCGCTCTACAAGGACGATGCAACGCCACGTTTGATGGACCTAGAGGGAAATATACATCCTGCAAGACGCTACCGTTCCGCTCGTCCGGAGTGTATCAGATTCATCCGGAAAAATCGTTCAAAGAACCGATGACGGTGTTGTGCGATCAAGAGTACGATTCCGGTGGCTGGGTAGTCATTCAGCACCGTTTCGATGGATCGACCAATTTCTATCGTGATTGGAAGGAGTACAAGAATGGGTTTGGTGATCTAGAGGGTGAGTTTTGGCTTGGACTTGATCGTATTCATCAACTGACCTCGTCGAAGCCGCATGAGCTGGTTATTCTTTTGGAGGACTTTGAAGGCAACAAGACGTTCGCCAAGTACGATCTGTTCGAGATTGGAGGAGAAAGCCAACAGTACACCCTAGACAAGATATCAGGATATACCGGGACGGCTGCAGATGGTTTAACTACTCAGGTTGGAATGAAATTTACAACTCTCGATGCAGACAATGATACTTGGGGCAAAAACTGTGCCGTCGAGTTTACCGGTGCTTGGTGGTACACTGCGTGTCATAGCAGGTACGTTCTAGCTTCTGGTCTACCAAGTTAATGTAACATAATGAGCCGGGTTTTTGTGTCTTCGAAACAGCAACCTTAATGGGCAATATCTACGGGGTGAAACCAAACTATATGCCAAGGGAATGACGTGGTCTCCGTTTCGAGGACAATATTATTCATTGAAAACGTCGAAAATGATGATTAGACCGACCGATCAATAATGTCTAACATGAACCATATATTTATCTGTTTCCGGAGTTATTAGTGACTAATATAGAGTCTATAATTAAAAGATTAGTTAATTTTTTACTAGAGCAATCGGAAATTTGTTAAAAAGCCCATAATATGATCAGCATTTTGGTAAATCCATCGAATCCTCAAGAATGTAGACAACCAATAGGCATGGTATACACGCCTTCTACAGCACGGCAGTGAATCCGAAACGGAACACTCTATCACACCCCATCTATCGACAGATTTTGGATATTGTTGTGCATCAATGGGAACCGAAACTACGTACACCAGCAGCAAGTGCTACACACGGAAGCGTATCGGAAATGGATGGAAATGGAATGCCACCGACGAGCAGTAGCATCAGCAACACCAAATAGTGACACCGTTTTCCATCATTTCCTCGTTTATGCATCCGTTGCATCAGAGTATGACTGACGTTGGCCGATCCTTCTCACCGATGGAGTGCACAATAGTGCCCTGTCACGAATTGAATTCCATTCCAAACTAAATTTCCATCCTGTGACAGTGTAATTTGCAATTGCAAAAGTTTAAATGCAAACGCTACTGCCCTGGAACAAGTAGTTTAAGATATACCCCAGCGCGGTTCACAAGGCGATCACTAATAACTTGCTGTTGGATGGCTAAAGCATCAACATATCAATTACATCTTACACCAGCGCTACATTGCGTCTGAAAAAATGTATACATTTCCCATTAACATTCGCTCGCTCGTCTCTTGTGCAGAGGAAACTTCTGAGGCAGAACCATTTAGCTTACTCTCCCATTCACTCCAACCCCACTCAAGCTAGCCGCGCTCGAGCGTGTTTGGCTTATGTTTTATTCATATCAAAAACCCAAAAACTCAATTGCCAATTCGCCCGTCGGCACTAGTACCCGGCCGGATGTGTAGGAGGAGTCATTTAGGATGGAACGCTCCGATCTCGCTTCACCCAGCAAATCATATTCGCGCAACGGAACCGAACGGCCGGGATTTTACCGTCCGGGTGAGTTGTTTTCACGGGTCGCGACACAATCACGAGCTTGGGAAAACAAAGGCACTTGGGCGAAACGCCAACCGTACGCTAACGCTCCTTGCTTGCTATTTTTTTCTCTCCCGTTGTTTTCCCTTTTCTCGCTATGTGTTTGCATTTTCCTCCCCTCAGCTAGAATCTATAATACTTTCTCCGTCAAAATTCCTAATTGAATGCCGGTGTCCTTTCAGGGGGGGGGGGGGGGGGGCTCAAGGCAAGCGCTTGCGAAGTGATCCACCTCGCCCGGAGTCATCGTTCCGCGACGTTGGCAGCCTGGTTTAGCTGCCGTGCCATGGTCCGGTGTTCTCTTACAAAACCCTCCTCCAGCCTAGGCTGGCCTTCTGGAAGGGACCTCAAAAGCTCGACAAACGGAGGACCTCACCAACCGACCGACGACGAATGAATTGTCCCGCTTGGCGCTCGCATAAAGGGCGAGTCACTTAGTTTTTGAAATGTGTCCACCATTTTCCACGCTAATGAATTTTAATTACTTGGAACATTTCAATTATACAAATTGCTTATTATTCCGCCCATGATTCGCCCTTCGTGTGGTGCGCCCTCAGCAAGTACCATTGCCGAACGTTCTTACCATCCGTTCGCTCAAGCGTGGCCACCGATCGGTTCACGTGGGGCCGAAGGCGAACGGAAAGCAGCAACAAAATTCACGACAAATTGTTTCCCCATCAAGCTGCCATTGTTATGGTGCAGTTTGCTTTCTTGTTGGCCAATCGAAACTGGGAGGAAATGATGGGCCATTTCATTCGGTTATTGAATATCCATGGTTCTTACTCCGGTGAGTGCGACTCATTATTATTTCTTTTATTGAAGCATCGCATCGGGCGTGGCAGAAACAATAGAGTCCATTGCTTCATCATTACATCCTGTGAAATCCTTCAATTAATGGATGAACTGGTGGCGACAAATAGCATACAAATTTAAATGAGTCCACTACCGACAGTCGAGTGTTTATGGAAACCCTTTGACCTCATAGTCGCACAATCGCCTTTAACTGGGGGACGTTAATGATTATTCCCTGCTGGTGTTGGCGCTATCGAGCGGCCACACATGAGCCTAACTTCGGTGTTGTGCACCGTGATACCGACCGACAAACACATTCCGTTCCCGGTGGTGCTAATCGCATTTATCTCCCGATGGGGCCCGATCTCCTGATTCATTTCATTTTATTGGCCATTGATATCCGCTAACTGGTCCCAAATAACCGATATAACGCTTTCAGTAATGGTGAGAATCACACAACACAGATATGCTCATAGCAAGCCACGACCGCCACCGCTCCGATACGATGCGTTCGTTACATGGCCTGGCGTGGAGAATCTCTTCAAAGCACGGGCACCAGGCACACGTTTGAATTCTGGATGTAAATTATGATGCCAGTGCAGACAGGAACCCCTTCGTCGGGGATGGAAGGGAGGGGAAGGATGGTACGCGGTAATGTCAACCGGTTTGTGGCATGGTTGCTGTGGGCTCACTGCAATGACGATTTGATTGGGTTAGCGTAAAATTTAATTAGATTGATCATCTGATAATGGAAACAGGTTAGGGTTATCGACGAGACGAATGGCTTACCCTCCGGTGGGTGGTGAGTTGAATGGCGGTTCGAAATGACACCCGATCCCCCACCCGCGATGACCCCGGGAAATACGCTCAGTTTAGAATTATTCTCACCGGGCCAGTAATGAGTAACAAACTAATGACGTTAACTGTCTCGTTAGGCGCGTTTATCAATCGATGATAGTGTTGCAATCTGGTCGGGATGCCGGCTGAGAATGGGATGCAGAGATTGGACACCATTCGCCCTTAGTCGGCCGTCGGTCGTGTGGTCAGTAATGAGATGCCGCTGGCCTCCGATTTCCATGGAAGTCACACGCTGTCGTACTAATACCTAAAGAAGAAACTAATTAAACTTCCAAAAACCCCACTTTTGGACTGGATCAATTGGAATGCAATCTCGCTAAAGCACGGATTACTGGGAAGAAGAGTAGATGTAAATTATGTTGAGAGTTGTACGACGGGTAGTGTATGTTTGTAAAATAGCCCACGAGTGCCGAAGAGATCCAATTTTAATTCTGTATTATGTTACATTGAACTGGTTTTCTGCATTACGTTGTTATTTTGGTTTCCATAAATTAACATTTTTAACTGAGTAATTTTAAGATAATTCATCAAATATTTGCAGAACATA
>NC_064878.1:60118548-60128548 GCF_943734665.1 Anopheles aquasalis | reverse complement strand
GCCTTGTTTGGCTCTTAATCTATCGATTCGCCATCCCTTATCTCGTCTGGCTACCACACCACTCGACCGGTTGGGGGGGCATCATGCAAAATGGCATTTCGTTACTGTACCACCGGTGGGCTGGAGCGCAATCGCGGCGCGTTAATTGTGTGGTGCATAATCGATCGTGTGTCCCAGCCACCGGCCAGCCAGACGGGAAAATTTATTCACACCAGGACACCAAGCACCAGCAGGGGTACTGGTGGTACTACCTCACACCTTCCTGGACAGACCTCCTGGACACACACGCGACAGCACGAACAACACATTCCAATTCCTTCACGCTCATTCCGTATGTGCATGGCTGAGCAGCAGGCATAACATAACGGCACAGCCATACAACCATAATGTCGGAAATGTTTGCTTTTCTAATTGATTAAATGCGGCATAATGTGGAGCGAATGGTGCTGACGAGCGGAACGAAATTTACATGAATCGAACATCCGACGAACGAACCTCCCATCCGGTTTCCCATCGGTGTGATCGGTGGAACGTAATTCCGTTTGGGGGTAATATGCAACAAAATTGAGGCCCCCGATCCTTGGATTCATTCAAACCCGGTTCTCCTGGTCGTCTTAAGTGATTTTTATGAAGCTCAATAATTTATTTCCCCATGCATACGGTTCGTGGAACAAAGTAACCATATGCGCAATGCATAATGAGTGATGCTGTGAGCATAAGATGTTTCCGTTCGTGCTGATGCTGTGCAGCTGGCAAAGAAGGCCTCGACTCGAACGTACCAACGATCTTCGCATAAAGTTATGAAATCTCTTCTTTTAGTTTGAAAACCCGATTTTTTACAATCGAACATAAAAAACTGAAAAAAAAACATTAAAAAAACCAAACACTTAACAAACGACATTAGCAGGACAATGGAACGGACGGGGCGAGGCGCACAAACCACACCCTTCCCCCCCCCCCTCCCCCTGGGGACTTGGTCGCTGAATCATCAATTAACATAAATTAGCAGCACAGCACAGCAAAGTGGCTAGTGTTGTGTGTGTCCCCTCGCGAAAAGAAGCAATAATTTGCAGTGTTCCAGTGGCCAGAGGGCAGTGCTGCTGGAACAGTTCTGCACTTCTTGCAAGGCGACACAGGAACACACAGCGATACGCAGGGAACTCTTCTCCGTCCCGGTGGCCGCCTGAAACAGCTAGATTGTAGCTGTGCCACCACACCACCCCATAAATAAGCCTGCCGCCGGTCTGTGCCGGTCGCCTGGCGAGTGCTGGTGGGATAGAGAAATGAAAAATAAACGCTTAAACTTCGCGGACGAGGTCAGGCCCTGTGCCATGGCGTGGTTGTTGGTGGTCCCGAAGCCGAAGTCAAGTCATAAAAAAGGGGAAAATTCTGGCCGGCCGAAACGATGCAATGTTGCAAAAGTTTTGCGAACGCCAAATTCCGCCGCCGCTCCGCAAATGTAAACGGAAGTGACACCGCGGAGAGAGAGAGAGAGAGAGAGAGAGAGAGAGAGAGAGAGAGAGAGAGTGAGAAAAGGTCCTAGTTCCGTCCATTGCAAGCATCGCACCAGATTGGGAACCAGGAGCGACGAGAAGTTGGCATTTCATTTTCGGCCGCCCTATTATTAGCATTGAGCATAAATTTGGTGCTATCATTATGCAGTCACGCCGGATTGTTTTCGGTCACCTCGCATCACTTGCCACAGGACCCACCACTACACTGGCCAATGGAACCGTGCGATAGTGTAGTAAGCGATCGTTTGGTGAAAGCGTTTGAACCTACCGGAGAAGCCGGACCGGAGATCGGTGGATTCGTAGTGGATCAAGGGCTTTTACATAATGAGTAGCGCGCGCGACGTTTCACTTTCTTCGAGGCACCATCTTGCGATACCAATAGTTCCGTTCGTGCGCTGCCCGCAGCCCGGAAAAGCTAGTGAGCCAACCTGTCACCAAACCTATTACCGGACGAACGGCGACGTGGTGCTGGTCCGCTCCTCGGATCAGCAGATGAGTGCAGCTTGCTGGCTGGCTGGCTGGCTGGTTAGGAACTGAAACAAAGCGGGATCCAATTATCCGTTCCTTTGCTGAGGTGAGCAACCAGCAGCAGCAACACCACACTGGCCCTGGCCAACGAAGCAGTGTATCATGGTGTGATAGAACGAGGTGGTACCGGCTGGCATTCCGGGTCACCAGCGTTGGAGACCAGATATTTAGCATAAGTTGACAGTCGGCTGAGCGGTGACGCTGGTAGATGGTGTATCGAAGTTTTGTTCGCCCCGCGCGAAACGACACTTTTTGGCGTTTGGGGAGATAATATTTTCGCTAAAGTTTTGTTCATAAATAATGTCCCAGTCCCAGCGGTAGTTCTTTTGTAAAGGGACTTCTCTGTTCCCTTTGCAGTCTTTCCCGGTCACGTGGTGGTCACCACAGAACGGTTCTGAGGTCCGAACACATTCGCTCTCGCATTTTCTAAGCTTTATTAACATATTTTTGAATTAAACATTCATCTTATAGCAACTAGCACGCGGTCTTCAAGACTGAGACCATTCCATTGCGGTGTCTGCGACTGTAAGGGATAGCGTGACACAACCATGGCATGCTTTTGCTGCTGCTGTTGCTGGTGCTGCTACTAATACACCATCAACACTAAGTCACCGTAATTGGCTAGACTTCCACTCTCATTTCCGGGCAGCAAGCAACAAGTCGATAACTACCACAAAAATGTACCATTCCACCTTCACACCGGCGTGGCCAACGTTTGGCCGTGGGCCAAGAATTCCGATTCGCATGTTTCATGGTCAGCCTGGCATACGACTGCTGGTGCTGCATGCACTGCATGGTGCACGGCCAGCCAGTGGCGCAGAAGAGACGTAGCAGGGCGCAGCAGGACGGTGTGATGGTCCTTTGGCAAAGAATTTCTTACCACCTTCTCCCCTCCTCTCCCTGGTGCACATTCTTTATCACGAGCACGGTGGCACTTCATTTGAAAGCGATTCCAACTGACAGCAGTGCCCAGACTTTCTCGCTCCCTCTCTCTTGTGATCGCTGACCGAACAACCGAGCGCACACCGGCCAACGGGGGTCTCTACACTTTTCTGAGCTGCTGCGCTGCTCGCTGGATGCACTGTCCGAATGAAAACATTCCGTCGAGCAATCGCCGGTGTGTATTTATGTAACGAATAGGGCTGGTGACATCGCGTCGCATTGTGGCACAATGTTAACGGGACCCTAATGGATGCTTTGGCCGTTTTTTTTTTGTTGTAACGAGGTTTAATTTACTTCCCTCCAACGGTCCAGCAGCAGCAACAACTTCACCTAAAGTCTTTACTCTTTCGGCACTTAGGTTCGTGGGAGTTTGGGGCTGCTTGAGTGAGTCCCACGGTGAGCCCTTGAACCCCGTTCCCCGTTCTACAGAAGCCGGAACCTTCAGTGTCAATCAAAATGCTGGCGAGGCGAGGAAATTAAGGAAAATTAATTTGACAACGTGAAAAAAGCGCTGCTCGTGCTGTCACACCCAGTTGACGGCCACTGGCCCTTGCCGTAACGGCCTCTGTGACACAATAAATCCCGTGGGACATTCAATTAAACACCCAACGCGCCCTCACTTTTCGCGCAGCACGTGTAATGATGTCGTTGTTGTAGAAGTATGATGATTTGCTGGCCTGGCTTTGCGACCATGTTGCGACCGACTGACCGACCGACCGACCGACCGACCGTGTCCAGTCGATTGCAAAGTGGACAGCTTAAGATCCACTTTTCTGCTTCGGGGAAACGGAGAAAACGGAATGATGAAATGATTTCATCGTTCTGGACGCGCGAACGATGATGACTGCTGACGAGGGCAAGGATTAAACTCCAATGAGAAGCCATTTGCTGCCGATTTTTTATGCTTTGCAATTGTGTCCACCGATGAGTGTTTGTGGTTTGTATTAGAAACTTGTCACCGGCTGAAGCTTCATGTTGTATTAAATTTGAATCGCGCATATCATATCCTTCCGACCTGACGAGAAGATGCACAAACAATTGTTGTCTTATGAAATTCTTCCGCTGGCAAGCTGGATGGGAAATGGTGTGCGGAATCTGTGTGGAACGCTGAGCACTCTTCCGAGTACCGTCCTCTGTACGGGAAACTGCATCGTAACGGGCAGCCATCGGTCGAATCGGATCCCGTATGAGCGTGCATACGGCGACCGGGCCTTTGCTGGGTATGCATGCTGTCACGTTCCCATGACGGTTATGGCACTGACAGGGATTGTTCTCCGTGTACATACGCCCTGCCTTGCCTGGCCATTGAACGCGCCCGAGAATGGAGATTACTGTACGTGAATGCAAAATTGATGTAACATTCCACCGACATGCTGCACACCGGAACAGGGGGATGGGAGAAACAAATACGGAAATAGTTTAAAGTAGCGGCAGTCTCTTGAGTCTCGGGAACCGACTGGACGAGGAATATTTCTGCCATCTTGACTGGTTCACGGGTGTGGTGTATAAACAGTTGAAGAAAGATACATTTACTAACACGACAATGGAAGCTTCAAGAATTCTGCATCGATCGAACATTCCGCAAACGGATACCAAATGAAGTCTAGCCAACGGGGCCCTTGTCCTCGTGGCCGTAATCCCATTTACAGTCCCTAGGAATGGGCTTCGCTCACGATTATGGTATTTTATGGTTAACGCAATATTAACGCAAATTAATCGCCAATCAACAGTCCATCAAAAGCAAATTCAATTCATCGGCGATCCAAGGACTCCGAGGACTCCGAAATCTCGGACCGGGCGTAACCTAATCAAAATCTAATTTAGAGATACCCGTTTGAAGGGTGGCTTCAGCCGCCTCCGTGCCTTTTTCTTGGATGAACCTTTCCCAACGCGAACCCATCTTGACGATTGACGAAGAGGCGAAGACGTCTACGCCCGGCGCGAGACAGGCAGAGGCAGCGTCCCGGTTTATCTCGCAGGCACGTTCCGTTCGCCCCGGTCTGCTCGCCTCACTATCTCAGTTTCGGGGATATTTAGGACAGATGTCAGTGAGTCTGACGACTGTCTGATTGGTAGCAGCTGTTGCTTCTGTTATCATTCAGAGCTGTCATGTATGGAAATGGATAAAAATCCCGGCAGTCGCAGCAGTCGAGTCTCACCGGAGCGACGCCATTGTGGGATGTCTGCAGACGGACGGACGGACGGACGGGTGGATGGACCGACGGACGGTACAGCTATAATCGAATCAAGTGCCACACAGCACCAGTACCAGCAGTGGCAGCGGAATGGCATCGAGCGAATGCGAACGGTTCTCAAGTTGAATCATTCCAGGAACCGCCTCCACAGCCGGACGTAATCCTCCCATCATTCAGTTCAGTCCTTGACAGGACGGGAAACGGGGAACCTGAATTTCCTTTAATTCCGGATATGGTTCTTGGTAATGTCGATGAAAGAATTCACCACCGACGGAAACACATTGTTCGACTGCAGCATCTGTCGTCGGTTTAGCTGATCGGCCAGGTGTCGATCGGTGGGGGGTCGCTCCTAGTTTCGTCTCCATTTCGTTCAATTAAATTAGAGCCAAATCCTTAAATTTTGATTATCAAGCTTCACTTTTCCGCGAATTTGCATCCATGTTTCGAACACATGCAAGCAAACGAAAGCATGTTGCAGCAGCGCACAATGTTATGCTCAACACCGCAGCGCAGCATCCGGTTTTATGCCATTCTCCAGTATGCCACTCCAGTAAGGCTCCTAGCGTGTTAGCGCGCCCGATAGCGTTCCGGGTGTGCCGACGAAACTCGTGCTCGGGGAACTACATCGCGTGGCGTTCGATAAGCCTGGGTGGACTGGGTGCTCACATTGTCGTGGCTGGCGCTCCGCTGCTCCGTCCGATAGCCGGTGATCCCCGCCGCTACGGCCATGGTTTACTCGTGAACTGGACTTCCTGATTCAATTTTCGTGTTTGCATTGGTTTGCAGTTCCGAAACGTATGTACATACATTTGCAAAGGGGCGAGTATATCATCCTCGGTGTTTTTTTTTCTATCTTTCCTTTTGGTTTGATCATGCTCTTGGGTGCCGGTGGCTAGTGGCGGGAGTCATGCTGTTTGCATATTCACTTGGCTCGCTCCACAAAAGTGGCTCACAGTCACGATCGACCATCCGTTCGGTTCGCTTCGGTTCGATTTTTGTCGATCCCGAAATTCAAACATTGAAGCTCCATCGAACATATTGACACAAGAAATTGGAATTTTTGTCCCAACACCCCCGTCCCGTGGTGTGGTGTGGCCGGTAATCGGTTAACCTAAATTTTGTCAGCCAATCTAACGGATAGGGGAGTGGTTAGGAACCGGACAATTGATGAGAGATTGATTCTACTGGCCTCATTTGTGTTGCTGATAGTTTAATTTCACTTTTCTACGAAAGGCGAAAGAGTAACAAAGAGTTTGCTTCTCTTAAATATTTTGCATTTGGTTCTGCTTGAAATGCTTGAAATGTCCAATCCACACCAAATTCACCCAATCCCGGGTTTTCAAATCATTGCAGGACAGAATCCAATGCTGTTTAGAATGATAAGCATCGACGGAGGAGGTAAAAGCGAAACGAGCGAAGGTAAAAGGTTGTTTATTTTTTGCCTTAATTCTCTCACACTCCCAAAATCCGACCAACACTCGTCACACCACAAACCGAACCCTTTTGCGTGCTCATCTCTTTTCTTGATCCCCTCGTGTATGGGTGACTTTGGAAGACACATCATCTTGAAACAATTTCCGGTCTAGCTCACCCTTTTTTGGGTTGAATGGGGCTTAGTGTAGGTGTGATAAGATTTCTGCCGTTCAACGACGAAGCGACAGGTAGTCTTTTGTGAGAAGTTTGATGGAATGATGCTACATGATGGTGAAGAGGAATCTTGGCTTATGCTGTTAAGTAAAAGCCATTCTGAAATCCATGGAAAGTGAGTGCGAATGGATTCAGTTTTTTTTATTGTAATAGATCTTTTATTTGGTAGTCCATTATTTAATTCATTTATCGTTCGTGGCATTTAAATTATCTGTCTAAAAATAGGCTGTCACCAAATCGCCTATAAGCGCACGTGGCTCTGATCAACTTCACTAAGAGGTAGGTCTAATCATCATTTTTGAGGATTTTAAAGAGTGATGATATCCTCGGAAAGCCTTCCACACCATTCCCTTGGCAAATATCTTCGTCTCTCCGCGTAGATACAGGCCATTCAAATTACTGTAAAGAAAAATCATGTAACATTTTTAATAAAATTCCGATTGTTAGTTAAGCATTCGCTAAAACCGAACACCAAACGTACCTGCCATGGCACGCCGTGTACCACCAAGCGCCGGTATATTCGACGGCACAGTTTTTGTCCCAAGTATCATTGTCTGCATCGAGAGTTGTAAATTTCTTTCCTAGCTTATCGCTTAAGGAATCTCCGGCGGTTCCCGTGAAACCTGATAGCTTGGTCATCGTGTATTGTTGACTTTCTCCTCCGATCTCGAACAGATTGTACTTGGCGAACGTCTTGTTACCATCAAAGTCCTCCAAAAGCACCACCAGCTCATGTGGCTTCGAAGTGGTCAGCTGATGAATACGATCAAGTCCAAGCCAAAACTCACCCTCTAGATCACCAAACCCATTCTTGTACTCCTTCCAATCACGATAGAAATTGGTCGATCCATCGAAACGGTGCTGAATGACTACCCAGCCACCGGAATCGTACTCTTGATCGCACAACACCGTCATCGGTTCTTTGAACGATTTTTCCGGATGAATCTGATACACTCCGGACGTGCGGAATGGTAATGTCTTGCAGGATGTATATTTTCTTCCAGCTCCATTGAACGTGGCGTTGCATCGTCCTTGTAGAGCGAGTTGGCTGAGCTCTTGGCGTGTGATAAGCGTTTGCTGTCTTGCCAGCAGATCTCTCACATCTCGTTGCAAGGCGGTAAGATTCTGTGCAATTACTTTTCCGTTGAAACCTAGCTCATTGATCGTACGAGCACTTTGCTGTGCTACCCAATTCAGCCTGTCGACTGACACAACGAGATTATCCACTGCGCTAACAAGGCTGGTGATCCTTGCATCAGATTGTAGATCCTTTTCAATGATGTGGTGCTCCAACTGCTGCAGTCTTGTCATGATCATTTCAAAAGGAAATCCATGCACTTCGTCATGACTTAGTAGGGGGGCCAATGTAGCACTTGTATCACACAACACTGTGCTTAAATTCAGCAAAACTATCACGGAGATGATTTGAAACATCTTAACCTTTTGCTGGTCCAGTTGCAGAGCGATACTGATGCTGGGGTTCGTTGAAACCCCATCTTTATAAGCCATGATTCGTAAGAGCTTGGGTTGGAAAAAACAGTGCTCCAAATTTATATAATTTGATTTAAAAACCTTATTCATGAAGTTCAGTTGAGCAAATAAAGTGAAGAATTTATTTTTCAATTCAATTCATTATTGAAGCATTGAGCTGTGAGATTAACCAGCTGGCTCATACAACTTAAATAAACAGTCTAGATTTTTCAAGTGACTTTTATGCCTACCCTTGCTTTACTCTGCAACGCTTATAGTGATAACAGCAATCACTGTAACTACGAATTTGTCTTGCGACGCTGTGAGGTCTTATGAGTGTATGAATAACGCAAGTAGCGTTTGTTCGTGACCTTCAAAACATCTTAACTGAATCCCAATTCTCTTATTATTATAATTTCATGCGTTAAACATAAATGGAAATTTTTAATTTTATTGCCATAATATGAATGATTTATAATGAATAATGTTATTGAAGTGTCTTTTTAATAAAAGTCATAAGTTCAAAACACAAGATAGCATAGCTTTGTTCTTTCTAAATCAAAACTGTTAGTCACACCATCGTGCATCGTTACCGAAAATAGAGAATGCTTTACAGCAAGATGCATTAACCACTTCAAAGAAACTGCTACTCCGTTCTTGCCTTTATGTTCTTCAAACAATCATTAGCTTGCAAAATAACTGCGCACCATTTCAGATAGCAGTTTTAGTGGGTGGTCGCGACTTTTATCAGTGAAACGATTTGCCTCTCTTCACACAGCATACGAATTTGCACATGAATGCAAATAGCAGCACTTCATTAATAGCATGTCCATAGTTCTTATTAATTTTATTTGAATAAGGAGCTACATAAGCGTGTGTTCGATAAACAACTTTCTCGTGCTATCGATTCTCATAGATACTCTGTCGCTGCATTACATTTCCAACTAAATCCCTACAAACAGATCATCCTGATTTACCCTTGCTACTGGCAATGTCGGCTAGCCCACGGGCCTTATCATCATTTTGGCTGATTTGAGAGCATAGTGATGGCCGCGAAAACTGTACCATACCATTCCGGTGGCGTACTCTTTGGTTTCTCCTCGCAGATACTTTCCATTTAGATTGCTGAGACGAAAGAGAAACAATAATTGAATCAGTATAAAATATGTTTAATGAGAATACATGTGCGTACCTCCGATGGCATGCTCCATACCACCAGGCTCCAGCATATGTTACTGCACAACTTGAACCCCACGTATCGTTGTCCGAATCAAGTGTAGAGAACTTCATGCCCTTCACTGCAACCATATCATCCCCGGCAGTACCGGAATATCCAGATATTTGCGTCAGCTCGTACAGCTGAGCCTCTCCTCCGATCTCGAAATGCGTATACCTCGCGTAGGTCTTATTGCCATCGAAGTCCTCCAAGAGCACCACCAGCTCATGTGGCTTCGAAGTGGTCAGCTGATGAATACGATCAAGTCCAAGCCAAAACTCACCCTCCAGGTTACCAAACCCGTTTTTGTACTCCTTCCAATCACGATAGAAATTGGTTGATCCATCGAAACGGTGCTGAATGACTACCCAGCCTCCAGAATCGTACTCTTGATCGCACAACACCGTCATCGGTTCTCTGAATGGTTTTTCGGGTTGAAGCTTTACTATTCTCTCTGCCGCTGGAGCTTCTTTGCAATCGTTGTATAT
>NC_064878.1:60101048-60111048 GCF_943734665.1 Anopheles aquasalis | reverse complement strand
TAGGCATGGTGCGAACGGTGCGAAGTGAACACGCCACTGTGTTAATGACCAAGATGACAACGGTTATCAGTTTCGCTGGTTCGCCCTCGTTGCATCGTGGCGACAGGACTGCTGCACACGCCAGTAATGTGCATCATTTGTTATCGTTTGTGGACAGCCCTTAGGGCCAGCTGGCCAACGGGTAAAGGAAAATCGATTTTCTTATTACTGAGAAAGGGCTGCCATCGAACGGCTGTTTTGTGACACATTTCCTACAGCAACTCGATCAATGGACACGATAAAAGAGCATCATTAGCACCAACACCGACCAAACTGTGCCAGAGTTCCAGTCCAGGATATTTTTTGTAACTTTTTTTGAAATACTTTTTCTCTTCTGTTCACGCAACTATTCATTCGCATAAAATGCAACACAGTGTATCGCTTGAAATAGCCTTACATACTGGGCAAGGCCTATTATTGTTCCCCTGAACACAGAAAACAACAGGAAAACAGCAAATGGATCTCTCTGCCCATGCTACATTTAATGCTGGCTTTGGATAGGATGGTTATACCATCACAACACAACCATATACAATCCCCATTTAGCGTACAGAAGCCCCCCACGGGCGGCGGATTGCATTTGGTCATCTTTTCATTATCGAATTGTGGTCGACCGGCCGGCTGGCCGCGCGATAGGAATTAAGTATAATTTGCTGCCTCCGTGACATCAGCGACCGCCCCACAGGACACGAGTGCAATCTTGCATTTTATCATGAATTAATTAGTTTCCAAACTGACCAACTGGCTGGCTCCGGTGCTGGCTGGCAGGCTTATGCCACGACGACTACGACGACGATGATGATGATGATGATGATGATCACCGTGGTACACACCACATCCCAGCCCATCACATCGCCGGCCAGCTCAAACGGTCGGCTTGAGTAGTCTCATTAGCAAGCGGTAACTGGGGCAGCAGAGCAACAATTCGTG
This sequence comes from Anopheles aquasalis, assembly GCF_943734665.1. NCBI lineage: Eukaryota > Metazoa > Arthropoda > Insecta > Diptera > Culicidae > Anopheles > Anopheles aquasalis. The sequence goes on along the minus strand of NC_064878.1, from coordinate 60,110,079 downwards.
TCCGCCTCCTGGAAAGCTGGTCACAAAGTTTTGCCAGAGCGCAGTAGGCCACAGCCACCAGCGTAGCATCGGACCCCGCTGACCGTCCGCTCATAAATAGGCATTTATATTCAGCCCTCTAAAGATTGCAGTCGTTCGTCGAAAATTAATGGCCCGGATTCGGCTGCGGATTCTGGTTTAGACCGAGGTGGATCGAGGGATGGAGAACAAAGCGTGGCCGTGGCCACGTTTGCGCTTCTGTTGCGCTTGAATGACCGCGAATCGTACGCAATTCGGACAATTCTTTACTCTCGCAATCGTGTGGAATCGGAGGCAGGAGCAGCAGCAGCACCGCCACCACGGTGACACTTATGTGAAGCCGTGACGCGTGCGAACGACGAAGTCATTTCCATCACCGTACTGATCTGCTTTTAATTATATCTCAACAGCTCCCACCACCAGTGGACAGGGGCAGGACAGGTTGAAGGCGAACTGTGACAAGCTCAGCGAAACAAACAACCGAATTTGGCCAGGGATTTCGCATTTCCACGAACAGCAGCAGTAGCAGCAGCATCTCATTTGTTGCAACGAACACAGGCCTCGATTGCGGAACTCATCTCCCTCGAGGCGCACACGCGATGAGGTTCAGCATCGACAATGTATCATTTGCGTGGCCAGGCCAAACAGTGAGGAAGGGCTAGGCTGAACAATGACCAACCGTGAGGCCAAAATTCAGAGCCTGAACCGGCTCCAAATCAGGGGTGTCTCAATTTGATTTTAATGTTCTTAACGATTAGGGCATTCCGTTTGCAGCCGATTCTACGAAAAGTTCACCGATTTCACAAGCAAAGAACTGGAAACAAACGTCCCATTCTCCATCGAAATGTTTCAATCAACATTACCGGGGGACACGGAAATGCCACCAGAACGAGCATGTGCCGTAAAATGGTGCCGAACCACAACCAGTGGCATCGCTGCCCGGTTCCGAAGGTGTCCAGGACGGTTCCGAGAAGATCAATCAAACGTTCGGCGACGGATGATATTGAATTTCCAAAATCATTCCGAATCAACCCAAATTAATCGCTTATCAACGGTCAATCAACGGAGCTGATCCAGTCCGACGCTTCCTTCCCTTTCACAAACTAATTGAATTCGGTGATCATCTTGATTTCACCGAAGCACTGGGGCAACGCCTTCTCCATCGCCTCTGGCTGGTGTTGAAAGCTTGGTCTCGTTGCTTGGTGCTCTGGAAGAAAAAGGCGGTCAACCTTCCTGGAAAGCAGCACCAGCTGTTGCTGCCGTTATCACTCCAAAGTGTCATGTAAGGTTCAAACTTCCGGACGACATGATTTCGGCAACGCTGGCCGGCAACGTCCGGGCCGTGCGACACGGTAACCAACGGGCCGACGGAGCCGGTGCCGGAGTCGGTGCTGAGCCGAGATGAAGTGCAGATGGAACGATGACGATTACACGGCGTGTGCCATGGTTGGAGTACAATAAAAGCGGAAGCTACCGGGGCAACCAGGTCCTGTCGGGCCGGTTCTTTATGACCGTAATACGTAGCCGGGGTGGTACGACCAGCCGCCCAGGTTCATGAGGGAACGGAATGGAGCTATTTTCATTTCCTTTCTTTTGGACTTTTGGAATTGACTCCCCGAACTCTATCAGCTCTTAATCCGGTTTCGGAGTGACATTGGGATTGTGCGTTTGTTAGGAGGGAGTTTTAAGCAAGTGCGTGAATGTTTTGGGATCAAAGAGAACCGTTTTAGGATAACAGAAAGGAGAGATATATTAAATCGCCAACATCAATCTACTCCTTTAGTTTATTTTAAATAAATTTGGTTACATAATATCCAATAATCACTTTCCAAATACCAATAAACAGTTGTATAACATTTAACATTGATTTGTATTATCATTATCTGAAAGAAATCTTTATGCAAATTATCGATGGGCACACCCAATATCCAACGGTCGAAATCCCTTGTGAGTTAAAATGAAAAGCTCGCTAGTGTACGGACCCCCAAACCGCGCTTGCTGCGACGTGATTTGAACGGCTGTGATAGTACAAAGCACGATGGATGCCAATAGGGGATTACAGTTTCAATATAATGCTTTCATCGCTCTCAGAACTCAGATCAGATCTAGCGAATCCCAGCAGTAGTGGTTTTCTGTGAATAGAGCGGGGTAACTCCCCAAAAAGTGGTAACCTACGAAGCGACACACAATGTGGTAACATCATCCCCAACCCCAACCAATCCGACAGACAGAGAAAGAGAGCGAACCAAGCCTGCAGTTTTCTTCCGAAACAACCTCAATCGCATTTCCTTGGGCGACGAACGCCGGTTTCGAACGGAAAAGCGCACATCAAACGATATTTTCTTTAGTGCTTTTCAATGCCAAATGCCCGGCGGGGCGCACACATTCGGCATGGGCACGGTACGGCCACGGCAAAGCGAAGTAAACCAACCTTAACGTGGCATAGGAAGTGGCAGAAGCACCAGCAGCTGCTGTTTCTGCTGCTTCCACTGGGGAGAGGCTGCACACCAACAGCGAGTCCTTTCACAGAGTAGTGTGCTACAAATATTTGAATATTATGATGCCGGGACAAAATAAATCAAAACATTTACAGATTTATGGTACCCAAGGAGGCGGAAGCCAGCGATTCTTACAAGGCAAGCCGCAGATGGTCGTAGTGAGCCGTGCCTTTGCGAAACTGCGAGGGAGAGAGAGAAAGATAAAGAGCGACAGTAAAGGAGCGAGCGAATGCGTGAGTGCGAACACAAACACCGCAGCCGTCTTCCGCAGTAGGCAGTGACACAATCCTTGCTGGGGATTCCCAAAAAGAGGAACACCGACGGGTTGCGGGTTGTCAATTTTCGAAGATTATTTTCTTCGTCAGTCCTTCGCCTCCGGGACGGATCTTGCGGGTCGAAACGGGTGTCCCCGCGTGCCGGATTTGTGGAAACTTATTGTTGGCAACAAAAGTGTTAGCAACAACCCATTTCAAAGCCCAGGGACCGTTACTCCGTATCGAAACGAGCAGAAAATGATCCGGTTAATTCCCTTTCGTTTCTTTGAGCTACCAGGCGCCTCCATCCTCGATACACGGGTCAGCTTTTGACGAATCTCATTTCCTACGCCAAAGCAAATACTAGCCCCCGGTGAGGGTGAACCGATGCAACCGGCGGTTTGGAAGGCCCTTAATTTCCCGCGTTGCTTTGATGAACAATGTTACCAAAGGCTTATGTTGCTGGATTGTTAAAGCTATGCTATTGTTAATGCCTTTCAGATACTTTGCTCATTCGGAGTACACCACAATACAACGAACAACTTATCACTGCGACAAGGGTGCTGTGATAACATGTGTTAAGCCTCGGAGGGCACGAAACATAATCGTTGGCCACCGAAATCGAGTGATTGGTTATCAGTGGTAATACTAATCGTTACGCAGTTATCGTTGCCGCACGGAACGGAACACGGAAAACAATATCTACTATTCCTGAACCATTACCGCCAATCGTCTTCGCCAAGAGCTAGGCCACTTCAAGTGTCGTCTCGACTGACGGCCACCATTCGCACGTGATTGGAAGGCAATTGAATGTAGGAAATCGATGGGGTTGGCCACGATCGGCGGGTACACGCGTGCCAGCTAATGGGTGGCAATAAACTGGTTACGAGCCGCAGGCATCCCCACGATCCGCCAACCGATCTCACGGCAAGACAGGAGGCGACAGTTACGCCACAGCCCAGCATTCGTCGCTGCGAGATGCGCCGATTGCCATTAGAGGTTGTCGTATTTGGTTTTGATAAAATAGTCTCCCAGCACTTGCGCAGCTGTACACCGCAAAACGGAGAACAAATGTCTTGCTACGTTGCGTCTTTTCTGGTTCTCTGGCCGTCACCGTCTAATGGCCGGCAGTGTCCGCAACCGGCAGAACTGCTGATCGAGTGCACGCAACGACAGTTACGCGCACGCTTGTGTGGGGGAGGGGGGGGGGGGGGTGGTGTCGAGCGAATTCCCATAACCGCTGCACGTGCTCGGCATGCAAGCGAGCACTGGCTGAATAGGCTGAACGACAGCACCCCCGAAAATAATAATAATGTGTCCACCTTCGGTTTCGTGCGGTGGCATCTGCAGTAGTATTAGCGGTATGTCCTTGCTTGCTCGCTCACGCACGGCGGTCGGTTTTGTATCCTTTGCACGCGAAACAATATCCCGGGGCCATGGTTAACCTTGGTTTTATTGGACCAAAAAGTGATGATTGTTAAAATCAGATTAAGTCCGAAGATAGCATAGTGGGCTGTGACGAAAGTAAAGCAGACATTAAAACCGATTGTTCCGATCTAATCATACGGTAACATGAAGACTTGATCGACTTAGGAGGAATGAAGTGTTATTATTTTTTGTCTTTGAGTTAAATTCACACAATTTAGTATAAACATGATATGTTATTATATTGTACTGAAATTATCTAAACAAACAATCTTGTTTGCTGTTAAGACACAATCATCAATTAATGAGAAAAGGAAAGAGAGGAAAGACGAAGAACTGGTTTTAAAGTCAGAAAATCCAAGTTGAAGAGAATAATATGAGATACTATTTGAATTATTTCACGTATTTTGTATACCTTGAATACTTCCTTTAATTCTAATAAACTATCGCGTGCACATGATTCCTCTGTTACCTTCAACATCATGGTTGAACCAGGCAATGGAACCCTCGAATAATGAAGACATTCCATATTCATAAACGATGAAAATCGATCCGTTACATCAATAAACAACCCATGCGCCCATATGTTGCCTTTTTTAGCTGTTATCTGAGAGTACGGAGAGCGTCCTGTCTGAACATTACGGAGTGAGCAGCCGTTATCATGATGAGCCAAGGATCAGATTCAGAAAACCATCCCTACTATTTTGCATAATTCTTATGGTCTGTGTTTACCTTTTCCGGTTATTTTTAGCTTCCTGTGCTGCCTACGCACGCACCCAAACTTCTAAAACACCGATCACACTCTTTCCTTGTTTATCAAACATTGTAGAGTAAGGTGGGGCAAAAGTGCGACGTTAGTGGATTTTGATTTTTATTAAAAAAATGAATTAAGTTACAATTGAAACAAAAACATTGATTTATCCAACAACTATTTACCTCTCTACTCTAAAAGTATCAGCTCAATCAAGTGACATTTTAATGGTTAAAATTCATAATTCCCAGGCAACCTTCGAATCGCACTTTTGCCCCACCAGTGGGGCAAAAATGCGAATGTCGTGGGGCAAAAGTGCGATCCTTTAAAATGCAGCAGTTATTCACGAATTCATGTGTGCAGTTTCAGTGTTTTTTAATCTTTGCTCTTTCCTTAGTTCTTTGTGATTCATTGAACTATTTTTTTACGTTTAGTGGATCTGTTTCACTGTTTTTCTGCTTGCTCTTTAGACATCTCTTTAGATTTTAGATCTAATATTTCCTTAAATGGCGCGTTGATAATAACTTCAAATCGCTGGTGTCATTCCTGTCTTTGCTGCGCCTCTCATTTCGGCAGAGCCTAATTGTTGCAAAGGATACAAGATCCGACTGTTCCATGGACATCTGTACGGTTGAAGTTGAAGTGCTCTGAGCACATTTTCTCAAGAAATTCCAGGACATTTCGAAGAGAAATTAAGAGCGGTTTATGCTTCTCTCTGCAGTCAGCATGTTAATTGGAAGCATAAAAAGATGTCCAATAGGCAGATGCAATATGAAGATCCAATATGAAGATGTTGAATTTGGCGGAGCAGTAGAATTAGTTATCGAATGAATGTTGCACAGGCGAATCAAAATTCAATGGCTGGTTATCAGTTTTTGAAGTTTTCGTTTTACAGGTGTCTGATTATTTGATATTTTCACGAGTTCTGTCAATGAAAACAATTAATCAATAAAAAAAACAAATGTTTGATTTTTCTGATTCGCACTTTTGCCCCACTCGTGGCTCGCACTTTTGCCCCACTATGGATTTTAGGGCTTTACACCAAATAACTCAAGATTGGGAAAACGTATAAAAGTGTGTAACAGTCCATTTGATAGTCATTGGTAGTAGCTACAAAAAGCACACTAACACTTTTACGAAAACTATTACTTTGTTTACCAAAACGCGTTTACCGCGCGTTAGAATATTACAATATTTAGACGAAAAACAAACTTTACCACATTTCTCTGAGCACTAGCATTCTGCAAAGCAGTGTTTACGTGTGAAAGTGAGTTATTTAATGCTTTACTAATCCATGTATAAGTTGCAAATTTTACGGCACTCTGTGCTTAAAAAACCTCAAATCGCACTTTTGCCCCACTCGCACTTTTACCCCACCTTACTCTATTACATTATTTTTTTTCTTTCAGACAACTTGCTGTGACAACAGACGAAGAAGAAGGTTTGACTTATCTCTCTCTTTAACAATAACTTAATTAAAGATTCAAATTCATATCGATATTGAATCTTCAACTCAACAAGTGCCTCTTACAAAACTCTGTCCCTGGGTGGAAAATGGATTTCAAAACTGATTCCCAAAACGTTAAAGACGTGCTGCCCCCTTTCCCCTTTTTGGTGGTGCAGCAATAAATTCCAACGAGCTCGTAACTGCTTCAGATTCGGAAGCACCAGCAGCCACACCGGTGTCAATGTTTCAAACGGAACTTAACAGTTTCTCCTCTCCAGCGTCTCATTTACGGGGCTTAGGCCGGGGTTGGAGGAAAGCGTAGGTTTTGCCAAGGTATTATTTGACATAATGGATCCTCCATTTTGCTTGGCCACTTTTTTCCGGCCCTACTGCTCCTCCTCCTCCTACCGTACTCCACCGTTGAACCGTCGCAACAACCTGTGGGAATACAAACTCTGCGCTAGACGCTAGACGGCCACGCGCGCGCCTCAACAGGCCGGCGCTGTCTGGTGTCCGTGGGTTGGGTCTGTCAGCTCACAATGATGGGAGCGGTGGGATGCGCGGCGTGCTCCACTCCACTCCACACCACACCGCACACTGACCTGACCTACGCGAAGCAGTGAAGTGACGGTAAAGTTCAAACCCTCGCAGCTTTCCTTCCTACCACCGAAAGGAGCGGCAGCAGCAGCAGCAGCAGCAAGTATCGGATATCGTTGAGCAAAGATCTTAACAGCCAATAAATTTATTTCCTGGGTCGGTTTCGTTGCTTCGCCCTCCTTTCTGTGGTCGCCAGCGCGTCTACTGCTTCGTCGCGGTGCTATTGCCGTTGCTGCCACCGTCTCTCTGTCGGTTCTGCTTGGCTGGAGAATTTTAAGCGTCACTTCCAATTGCTCACCGGGGCCATCGTTTGGATTATGCTGCACGCTCCAGCTCCAGCACGCCGGCCGGCCGGCCGGGCTGCCGGTCCCGGTCGGTGTCGTGGGGTTTTCCCAAAGGAAACTTTCGCTCCACCGTTCCCCAAAGTTCCCTCGCTCCCCCGCTCTTTTGGCCACACCATTCCCAACCTACTACCGTATCCAAAATCGCTGAGCGCGTTCTAAAATGAACGCTCTAGCCAGGGACCCCCTAATTATGCTTTAACTCGTAATGAGCTTATTTTTTACATTTTTCCATCCGGCCTGTGGCCGTACTGGCTTTCAAGATGAAAGCTCCATTCCTCCAGGGCCACCCGGTGGCCGGGCGAAATAAATGGCTTCTTCGTCCGAATGCGGGGAAGGGACCATCAATTCGTTCGGGATCCGTAGAACATGCCCGGTTTGCTAGTTCGGTAGCACGCCTTTCTGGGCAACTTTCAGTCCACCTTCTGTGCAGATTAAACGCTTTAATTAGTACAATGACGAGCACGGTTAGGACGGCACATCAAGAAAGCACTCGGACGACAAAGCGCACCGTGAAAGCGGATTAATTCGTTGCCGTCTCGTGTCAACTTCACTGGGAAGCCAATCATCAGTTGCTCAAACGAGTTTTCCGAGGAGCCAGAAATCATTCTTTCTCCAAATCAGGGACAGAACTATCCGGGGCTTCAAAGAGAATTCCGAACCAACACCACATGAAACCTTATTTTGAAGAACAGCTGCGCAGACATCTCTGGAATCGGAATCGGGGCAAGAGGGGCACGAAAGTTCATCACACATCACGACGCCATAAGCGCCAATGGTGCTAATGATTTGAATATGAATGGCTTCACACATTTGCAAGAGATTCTTTGGCCTCGCTCCATCGGTAGCCCACCATATGACCATTAATCTACTTTACGGAAAAGTTAAAGGTTTTACATCCCCTTGCTATCGTTCTCCCAGTGCTGGACTGGGGGAACAGTCCGAAAAGTCCGACTCCGGAGTTCGAAGAAAGTCGGATGTTGGCTTAACTTTGTCGCCCTGGAACGTAGGACGTCGGTGACCAGCATTCATTGTGCGTTTTTGCTGCATCGTAAACGAGCCACACTCTCACTCACAAGCATGCCGGCTTGCCAGTGAAAGGTAACAATTGAAAAGATTGCATTTCAGCGTCAGGCTGAGGAGTGGCTTACGGTCCAGGGCGAGCAGCCAGCATCTGTCGTAGTGCTGTCGGTTGTTGGTTGTTGGAGTTTTCGTGATTGCATGCATAAATTTTCCCGTTGACACCGTTTTGGGTGGTAGGAGAAGGTTTGGAGTGCAACACTCCCCCCTACTAGTTCCCTCGATCACTTTATCCTTTCTCGATCGCAAAATTACCAACCAACAACGGCACTGTGCTGAAGCTGTCCCCAGCGAGCTGTCCGAGTCGATGTAGCGAGAGTTTGGAAAATGCGGCTCGAACGAAGAGGAAGAAGGTCACCCAAACAAGATGTCCCATCCCAGGGACGATGTGTGTCATCTCACTAATGGACAAACTGCACTGCCACAGAAGGTGGTGGCCCAGGAGTGCATTTTGTCCTGCCGTTGGCACAAGCACACCACCGTACAGCAATAACTTCGTCATTCCGATGGTTGTTTCGTTTGGTGGTGGCAACATTCTGGCCCTACTGCCTGGTGCTGCCAGCTACTGCCGAAATCATTAGCAATGCATTAAATTTTATCAAAGTATTACGATCGACTAA
>NC_064878.1:60086048-60098548 GCF_943734665.1 Anopheles aquasalis | reverse complement strand
AGAGATGCTGGAAGGGCGCTAGCACGATATTGCTTTATGATAATCTCAAGTACAAACGACATAAAACGAGGGCGTAAGGGCAGTGGTAGAGGAATTTTCGGAATTTTTCTTCGGAATCACAAACTCTCCCCGTACGAACGATGGACTTAGGAAGCCCGGAATGCTGCATCGCGCTCTTGACCGCGTTCCTCGAGAGCTTCGAGTCGAAGCCGCACAGATCATCATTGTTTTCCCATCGTGCCCTTCTCTAACGTTTCCATCAACCGCGATCGAGTCACGGCCTGGATGCCTGGAGGATTACGCCGTCTGCACTTGCCCGGCACTGTGGCCACAAAATCACTCCGAGACGGCTACGCTTGTGGCACTTGAAAAAATGGCCGAAAAGGAAATGGTGCTCTCCATTAAGCAGAAGCTTGCTGATTTTTATTAATATGTATCTTTGCTGCTGCTGCTGCTGCTCCTACGACTCTTCTGCTTACCGGGCCGGCAAAAGATAAGACAAATCCACGGTGCGAACGGAATGGACGAAAGCAAAACGATGTTTTCCGCGATTGATGATGAGAAACCCAGCAACAGTAGCAGCAGCAGTAGCAGCGGGAACTGGGAAGAGAGTGGCCAGCACTTGAGCAACGGCAACGGGAACCACCAATTTAATATTGCGGCTTCACTTTTGAGCGAATCGCGCGCCTGGCCTCCAGGGCAAGTGATTATTGTCGGCGAGGGTGAGAGTGAGTCGCCCCCGCCCCCGTGTGGCTTACACAAGGTCATTTTGTGATTCCTGCACACATACATACAAACACACTTAGTGGCCGCTTGCTAGATCAAGTAGTCAGTGGGATTATGCTTCATTATCGTACCGCTTTGTTGGAGTGGCTTTGCGGTTTAACCAAGTGTGGCCAACCCACCAACACCAGTTCAGCTGGCTCGGTCGCTCTCCCCTGTGGACATGCCAGAGACCTCTACGTGCACACCAATCGTCTAAATATCCTCTCGTCCTCCACATGTGCGTGCGAACAGCAGTTAATAATTTCATCTCGCGCTGAGACCGGTCAGCGCCAACAAGAAAAGGTCAAGCCAGACTAGAAGTCTTTTTTTTCTTCCTCTCCCTTTTGGCGCATCCTTTTTTTGCTGGAAGTCAGCTGGAAACGGTGGCAAAAAAAAAACGGTACACCTGGTGGTCCTCCTGGGAGGGGTGAACGGACCACCCCCCCCCCCCCCCCCCCCGCCCAGATCGGTCACCTTTTGCTGCGGACACCAGATGCGATGCTTTATGCGTCCGGTTCTGTTCTGCGGTAAGCATTCCGGTTCGCTTATGTTTTGGGCGCTCCCGGGGTTTTGATAAATGTTTGCTACTCCTCCCCCCCCCCCCCCCCCCCACCATCACCTCCCCCATTGGAACCACGGCACATCCTTGGGTCCTCCTTGGGCCGTCCGGACAGGACAGGAACCAATTCCATTTGAATACCTCACGGAGTTGCGATGATTCATGGTAAAAGCCCATTCCCAATCCCAGTCACATCCTTATACCGAGCACCGAGTGGTCCGAGGGTCCACTCCGAGGGACCGTACACAGACACACACATGGGCACGGCATGACACGTGGACACGATGCTACCTCGGTGGTCCGGTACCAGCATATTTCACTTCGTACCTTTTTATGTCATCCTCGGGATTATTGGAAAACGTTTTATGACAAAGGAATCCCCCAATCTAATTTATATCCGACTCCACACACATGTGACCCCAGCTGAGGTCCCCCCCGAAAAACCGGCTGACACAGGCAAAGAGTGGCCCGAGAGGGGGGAGTTGGGACTCGCTGGCGTTGCTGCTGCTGCTTCGTTGTCACCGCCTTGTGAGACCGCCAGCAGTGTCACTGGCACTGTTGGGTCGGAGGCCAACGGAACGGTCGCACCGGAATCGTCTCTCAATCGATTAGGATGATTAAGACGGAACTCTCGCAAGACACCCCGAGGTGGTGCCCGACGGGGGTGAGGATTGTTGTTATTGGGCCACCCGTCCCATCACCATTGTGGTGCGGTTGATGCTTTCTCGCTTCCAGTCACTTCCTTTCCATTTTACCAAAGTTGTGTTTTGGTATCTGGATGTTTTATTTTTTACATTTGTAGCGAAACCCTACCATTCCATGTCAAACGAGTTATGCATATTTAAGTAAAATAAATAAATTGTTTGATCAATTTGCTAAACAACATACTAATAATCGTTCTTTTCAGTTCTTTTTAAGTTATTAAATTGTGTGAATTTGATAAAAAAGAAGGTTAAAAATTAGTGTACTTGTTCAAAACACTTTTAGATACAATTTTGAAAAGTTTAACATTAGATGAGAATTAAAAAAAAAAGTCCTATTTCAGCTATGCTCAAGTTGCAGAAACTGAGTTTATTAAGGTAATAAAACGCTTTTAGTTATCTGCATTCATATATTGCTGGTTTAACCATTGTGTTAAGCAAATGAAATTAATTTTTTGTAACATTTACACTCAATTTCGTTCGATAAACAATAGGCAAAAATTTATGGAATCAAAAAATATTATAAAAAGAATCCATCGCGTAACATAACCATAATATTGCTAAATATTCCATCACTTCTTCACGTTTGATCACTTGTACGAATCTGCATTCGGTTCCATTGAAGTGGAAAAGGTGTTGATAAAGAGGCTTATCTATCGAAATACTTTGTCGAAAAACTGTACACACCCACAAACTCTGGCCAAGTATCGAATTCCCCCTCCCTAAGAATGATGAAGGCAGTAAAGTAACGCGCAACCCCACGCAGCTCGCTAGTGCACGATGGCGAAAGATTTAAAGATTCTTAATGAACTCTCCTTGTGCGTCGACATCAACGGCATCATCATCGTGGCAAGCGATCCAGCGTTTTTTTTTCTTCTTCTTCTTCTTCTTCTTCTTCTTCTTCCCGGTTTTTACATCCGCCTTTCCCCTCACCACTAATGCCACAGAATAGATGCTTAAGCCGTGCATCCTTCCCGCCGATAAGATCTTGACCCTGGCAGAAAGACCATAAACAAGCCATAAAATGGCAACTTGAAGCCATTTCATTGTAATGCCCTAGAGAAGAGAAGAGGAACCGCACCGAGAAGGACTCTTCGGGCTGCTGGAAAAGAGCCGAGCCGAGCCAAGGGTGCCGGGCGTAGGAGACGTAGAGACATGAAGCACCACGCCATTGGCCCTGGTCTGGCTTCCCGGGGTTCGGATATGTTCACAGGAATTTCCGCTTTCACTTCGCATCCTTACGATATGATGGGGATGCCGCGGTAACATCTTCGCCTATCCGTTATCGCCGGATCATCATGGCGGGACCGGCGTGCGTGTCCGTGTCCGGCTTAGCACTGCCCCTCTGCCCCTCGTGCCCATACCGGGGGTGGCGCCCCTTTAAATCTTTTGTAAACTTTGCAAATGAGTGGCTTCGAGGGAGCAGCACTCGGCACCACAGCCTTAGCCTCATAAAATCTAATCGGAAACCGCCGGAAGGAAGGTTTGAAGTGTTGCCGCATCCTTCAACCGTTGAGTGCCGTGTTCTGGCGCCTGGTGCGAGGCGAAACTGTTTCCGTAGGTTCGGGTTTGACGCGAGGAGCGAGAAGCGAGGCGCGTGCGATGAAATCATTTGCCCGTCTAACCAGACCGTCAGCAGCTCTCATCCTGTCGACGTCGATAATGGGCCTGGTAGTACCAGGCCGGTGCCAGGCCATCGTGTTCACCCTTGCGGAGGCCACGGTGCGGTGGGGTTTCAAACTTTATCTTACGCGTCATTTCCACTGTTTCCACGGCGTGAAACGGTCGCTGCGGTCGAAACAATCAATTACGAGCTCGTGATTTATAACTTCATCGCCCGGGACGAGCTGCAAGCGGATGCTGGGGCCCAACGGGGCAGAGAGATGCAACGGGAACAACTGCAGAACGGTCCGGGTGTGTTTCCTGCTGTCCCTAATTGATGTGGCCGATGAAAAATGGGCCCACCAGCGCCCTCGCCTTTCACGCCTCGAGACGTTTGTTATAAACTGTGCAAGCAAATGAAGTAAAACAATCAAATTTCAGCCTCCGACCACCAGCAAACAACCGCCTGTCGATCGTGCGGGCAGCGCAAACGAATCCCTTTTCTTCCACATTAACCCGAGGATCGTGGAGCGCGTAGAGCGCATAAATCATATTTTGGGGAAAGGAAATTTATTCGAACGCCTGGCCGTCTCTTTGGCCTCCTCTGGTCCTCTGCCTCTCATTTGCCAAACGAAGAAACAAGCGTTTGATCAGGGTACATCGAGCTAGCACGCTTACCTTCCCGACCCCATTCCGGAACATAATTCATACGAAATGGGTTTTCGTGGGCAGCATTTTCTTCCTGGCATCAGACCATCAAGACGATCAGGCCTCTAGTACGTGCCCGTGCCCGTGTGTGCTGTAATGGGAATTGTTATTAATTTCCACCGGGGAATAATCATTACGGTGTTATGGAAAAATCGCTGTCACCTAAGCAGACGTGACGGTGCGTGTTTTGCGTTACGGGCCCCTCGCAGAACCGGTCGATACGTCCTGACAGTCTGAGTGACACCTAGACACACCACCAACCACGAAGCAGCCAACACTTGCCAAAGCATCCGCGTGTGCGCGTGTTTGCTCACATTGTTGGCGTGCCTTTTGGACTCTGTGGTTACCGAGAGTTGTTCCCATTGGTAACAGTTAACAATCAAATTAATTCCCGAAGTGAGAGCAAGTCAAACACAATTTACGGTTGACAATTTTCGTTGTGTTGATTTGGAATTTCATTCATTTTTTCAGATGGTTGAGAGGTGGCTTCAATGTTTGTTTGCCCAACATGAGAATGTAGATTGTACTCCTAGAAAGCTCAACCAAAGAGTTAAAATTGAGAAATGCCTGATTTCCTGACTGCACAAAAGCATAACATTGATAAATGTAATGCATTTGAGTTTTCGATCGGTTATAAAACATTAAACAATTAAGGATAACGAAATATCGTCTTAAATGTATGTCTTCGTAGTATAAAGCAATAAATACCAAAGGATAAACTTACGACCCATGCATAGTTTGCTATAAAAATCAACAATTTTCTAAAAAGCCAGTATCCTGGACTCGAATAAAGTACTTCCGGGATTCATTTCTAAATCACAACTACGCCACTCCGCTTTGAAACATGTCGAGTAGCGTTCGATTCTGACTACTATTCATAATCCCAGAGTGTCTTAAATCCCCCCCTTTTATGACACGGACTTTGGATTTAAAAAGAAGCACTAGCGAGATGCGAAACTAGTGAGAAGAAGCTCCAAAATATCACACAAAAAACGTGCGCTACTAGGCGCCTCCATCGAAATGCCATCAAATCCAGTTCCAAGTCCAACCCCACGTAACACGGAACCGGGCTATCGTTGCAAATCGTACGATTGTGTGGTTATGCGAGGGAGCAAGGGAAAAGCAACAACAACAAAAAAAATCGCTGAAAATCGCGAAAATTTTCCAAACCGCGCCTCCCCTCCCCAACGCGATGAGCGGCACACCGTTTGTTGACGGAAGTGTCAAAGGTACGCGATTGTCGCGCCACCAATAACGTCGTCACACCGTGCCACGTGAACCCTAACGTAAATGGCTTCCACCCATTCCACCTCGGTGGCTGCTGGTTGGGTGGCGGGCTGGTGCTGATGCCATGCTTCCGGAAGGTGTAACTTCATTTCTGCGCCTCTCCAGCCTCTCTCTCTCTCTCTTTATTCTGCTGCTCCTTGGGAGGATGCCCCCTTAGGGCATGAGCAACAACATATTCACCTCATGATTGCGCTTCATTTATGGTGCTCTCGCAGCATCTTTATCGGTTGTAGGCATAGATGATAGGCACATAAAAGCAAACGATGAAGGTGGAGGTTTAACCATCCACTCAAGTTACGAGAACGAGAACGAGACGCGCCCTATCGAGTCTGGCGCACCCTCCCGAGGGGATGAAGGGATGGCGAGGAGTACCGTTTGTGTTGCGCGATCCCCTCCCTCCCCTTTCGCTTTTCGTTTTCTCCAGGGGCTACACCATGTTTGAAAGAGGAGAGTGTTTATTCTACTCCCAAGGCACTCGTCTCTAGTGTCATTCAGGCCGGCTTTCCCAGAGCATTCTCCGTGGATCCGGATCCGCGTTGCGTGCTTTCGCGGGCCCACGCGGAAAGCTGTCGCCGACGTCGATACATACGACGACGATGTGGCACCACATCACACGCGCGCGCGCGCGCATCTCGCATAAGCGAAACAACATAAAGCTAAACAACGGCAAGAACACGCGACCGAAAAACCGTTCAACGGTAGGCAGGCAAGTCGTGTATGTTTTGGATACAACGCTTTGCTTTCTTTTCTTTTGAGTCTTTTTTTTCCTTTTTCCGTCCGGGGCCACACCACACACAACAATACACCCTCGATGCGAACAACATCTTCTCGCTACATAAAGGACTGGCTTGTAATCCGGCGTAGCGGTAGCTCCATTTTCCAGCGAAACGGATCGCGGACTCAAGAAGGAGCAAACCCGGCAAATATGGAAATTCACCTACGACCGACCCCATCGTGCGAGAGTCTTCAGCATCACCTTCATCACCACCACCACCACCACCACCACCACCACCACCACCAGCACCAGCGTCACCAGCAGCTGTGCTGGTGCTCGGTTCCAATTTCCTGCCCGCTGCACGTTCCCAACATTCCCATGCCGTACGAGGCTTTGGTTCGCTTTGCTGTGGTATCACCGGCGGTGGAAAAGACCCCCAGGAAGGTGTACCAAGGGCTGAGCAAGGAAGGTAGGTAGACGACGGCAACGGCGACGGCGGAAGTCAGACCAAAATCATCATCTAAATCTAATTCAAAGTTTACATTATCTCCCACTTCACAAACGCATTACACAGGGCTCACCGGCACCGATACGGGGCTTTTTGCGGTGCGGTGCGGCATCACGATACGATTTATGTTTATCATGTGGTGATTTCTGAGACGTGATGAATGTGTGCTTCTGGTGGTTGCGGCTAGGCCCCTCTTCCCTCCGCTGTCACTCTACCCTCTGCACGGCCGTTGTTTGCCGAAAGAACATCTTGTTCTCGGGCTCTTTTCATCTCGGCTTCGGAAAGAGAAGCAAAAGGAAAAATATGACACCGTAATGCCCCTTTTTCAGCAATGGCAGTGGTGTGCTCCAGCGCGTACAGTTTAAAGAGCTTGGTTTTGAAGTAAACGTTAACGTTAACGGTGGGTTGTGAATGGCTTTTAAGGAAGAGGAAGCATACCGAGAAAGAAGGCTTTTGTTTCTCACCTGGGAGCACCCCTTAATCGATCGCCTGGGGATTATTAAAAGGTAGTAAACTGCAAACAGCTAAAGATTGCTAGGCTGATGAACAGGTATTCGCTTGACTGATTGGCCGATTAATTCCAGCCTTTTAAAATGTAATTAGTTTGCTTTGAACATGCTCAATTAGCAGTAAACTATTGAAAAATAATAGATATTCAACCAGTGCTGTTGGGTGCTCTAAGGTACCAAGTTATGCAAACATTATAAAAAGGCCATCGCTTATCAGTAAATTTGTTGCTTTCTTCTCAAAACTTTGATCACTTGGAGGTATCTTGGGACGATTTATATTATCAACATCTCTATTCTGATAACGATTCGCACCATCCTCATCGATACTGCGATAAAATTCTTTGTATAAAACGTGGTAGCAAAAATAAACATCTTAGCAACAACCACTTCATTGCTACTGCGATGTGTCTGCGAAAAAAAACATACGATTTTGTAACCAGGTGCTCTTACAAATCAAATCAATCGCTTAAATCATAACGATGTTTAATAAGTTAACCACTTGCTAGTTAATGCTTAATGCCATCACCGGCAGACCACGCTGTACTGTTTTTGTCGTTGTCACAAACGAACCGCCATTGTTTCTGCTGCGACTGCTATATCTATAACGTCTTCTTGTTGCCTATGAACAACCCCACTAAAACCCCTTCCAACCCCCATTCGTTCGATTGTGCATATGTTCGAGGAAGATGCATTCACGATTTGATTGTTAAGGCAGCTCCATTGAAAGCGACACAAGAGGGCAACTGCTGCTGCTATTGCTGTCACCTACATCGCACCAGGGGGCGTAAAGGGTGGCAACTAAGACAATAATGATTCATCCGCAGCCGCTGAAGATGACAGTCATTGTAATGTTAAAACGGTGCTGAGCCGGTACTGCTGCCCTGCCACGAGATAAGCGACCCCCGAAGGCTGACGAAACAGAGGAAGCAATATGCTGCTTAATGCTGCCCAATTTACGCTCCCAGTCAGCGCCACATATCCGCCTCCATTCCGGTTCCTGCCAGCAATCCGTGAGCGACATCTGCTTTGATTTATCATTTCGGTCTCTAAATAGTGCTGGGTAAATGGTGGCATCGCGGAGGAAACTGAACGCCCTAACTGTGCCGGAAGCTATCGGATCGTTCACAAATTAATGCATTGCACATCAATCGATTGAAACGCCATCCCAAAACTGACCGTTTGATGGCACCGTTTGATGACACTTGGACTCGGCTCAGTGCTGCCTGGCTTGACAAAATAATGGAAACTTTACGTAATCACTCCAATAACCGTCCAATAGTGGTTATTTATGATCTTCGCCACGCAACATGCCTTATCCCCGTGGGTGTTTGCGTCTGCTTTCGGGGAAAAAAATAAATAACTCGCCTCGCACACACTCTCAGGACGGGTTGGAAATTTACTGGCCGCAATATTGGACACCCCTAATGGAGGAACGCACGGTAGATGGACCGAAATTGAGAGCTTTGTTTTCGTTCGTTCAGAAAAGTATCATGTCGGTGCAATAAATCGAAACCGAAGCTCTTCACATTTTGACATTCATTACGCAAACCGACTCACACCCATCGCGCTGGCATGTGAAGAGCACTGGAAATGGAGAGGCGAAACGAGAAAAAATAATCAATTTGATGAATGTTTGTAGTGCTCGGTGGCAGAGATTTCCGTGTAATTGATAGGTAGTGTATGCAAGGCAAATCGATTTTCAGCTTTCAGATGTAAACAAACGACCACTACATTGAGAAATAGTGCGTGCATTCCTATGCACTATACAATTTCACTTTAATCTCTGAAACCTGTCATTAACGCAACCATGCAAACCGATGATATCCACAATGTTTCGTTCTATAAACAGACTAACTGATTACAGTTGAAATGGATCATACACATCAAAAAGCAATCAGCCTAAAATCGATTATGGAGTTTTACATCTCGGCGCGTGATAATTGTGATGCTAAATAAATAATGCGATAGAAATCAATGTAAAACTCAACAATAAATTGCGGAAACATATTTATAAAAAATACGAACCACATATCATCCCTCAGTTCAGTAAATCATAAGTCCATATATCATCAGTAATCATTAAATCCATATATCATCCGTTTACATTACAGAAGTATGTTCCCAGCTATTTTGTCTAACCAACGATTGCCATGAAGAAACGCATTCCCCTTTAGGCATTAATGTGCCAATTGAAACACTTTATAAACTTTACTTAGCAATCACCACAACATTGATCAGTTCAATGCAAGAAATCTGCAATCTGTATCAGATTGCCCAAAATTGAAGGTAGAATATTGAAGCCCATTCCGTCCGATACTACTTTAACATCACCGTCGAATGTTCCGTGCAAGGTCAAAGATCCCCCTGTACGAGGGTGCCTCCGTTGAATGAATTGTGTTGTACTGCATCGTTGGAGGCAAATGCATGCCAACATATCGCTGCCGGTTCGGTTCGGTAACGGTGGAAGGTAGGAAGAGCTAACATAAGCCAGTCCTAGTGCAACACCAGAGCAATGGCGAATAAATCCATCCCCCAGCTGTGGAAATGAGGGGCTGGGCAAATGGGAAGCACCGAGTCAGCGTACAGCTTGAACACTTCCCACGTCAGCTCAATCCTTTCGGAAATATTTCAAGAACGTCTCTTCTTATTCCATTTACCACGTCACCCGGGAGGTGCACCGCGGGCCCCGCGGAACAAATGCCCGCAGCACACACGCCCTGCTACTGCTCTAAGCCCAACGCGCCCATCAGAACCGGGCGGATGGCGTCGACGGAGCCAGCCAGCTGTCGAAAGGAAAAACCCATTTCCCATTTCCTTCGCAGGTCCGCTGGGGACTGCAGAAGGCCTGGGTCGCTGGGACTGCGAAAGTGAAATATTGTTTCAAGGATTGGCAAAGAATGGCCGTGAAGATGGAGGCGCATGGTGGGGCCGAGGTGGTATTGCGCGCGCCAAAGCCTGCAACGACCCCTGCCCTGCCCTATGCGCTGCTGCTACGGTGTCCCTCGGGAGGCTTCACACTGAATGGAAGAAATTAAAGCGAGCAGCGAGAGAAAGACAAATCCGGAAATCGATTTTGCACAAATCTCGCGTTGCACTTCACGATCCTCCCAGCCTTTGTCCGTGGGGCAGAAATCCATTGTCGTCACGGTAGAGATGACAGATAGGAGAAATGAACGCTCTGGCACTGGCCACATTCTCAGAATGCTGGTGCAGAGGCCCAGAACAGAGAGTAGTGCTGCGCGGATGCTGCAACGCAACAAAAAAAGAACCGTGGAATTCTTCGACGACGCAGAAAGTAAGCTCTTAGTGTCCTGGTCCCTACCAAACGGCTACCTGACGAAACGGGGTGCGAAATGGTGGGTGCTTCATTTACACTGCCCAGAGAATGGTCGTCCATTGCGAAACGAAACCCATTCCGGCCACCTGATGAGGCTGAGCGAACCATTCTTCTCCGAAGATAGACTCCGAATGTCGTTACGCGCGGCACCGGTGGAACCGGTGCGAGTGCGCAGGAGCTTCATTATGTGACACTAATTAATCCCTGGACGCCCGTTGCAAGCGATACCCAAGGAACATTATCATAATTTTATTGCATCGTTAACGAATCCACCCCTACACCCTACGATCCCGGACTTCGGATTACGGTGGGCCAGCGAATGTCTTCGCTCCGGTGTCTCTGGCGTGATTTCGACCTGCCGTCCTTCATTAGCGGTTACACATTACAGTTGGTTAGACGGTGAGATCTTTGCCGGAATCATTACTAAACTCCCTGACCAGCGGCAAGAGAGCGCCGTCGCCACGGAACAGAACACGGAAGACACTCCACGTACGCTTGCGACCAAAGATCTCGCGCTCCCGGCCCCTGGCGGGTGCGGGAGAAGGTTTAATGTTTACACATTAAACACACTAATTATGCTTGTCTTGCGCTGCCTGTCGGTAGATGGCCGTTCCGGAACAGTGGCAGAGTGGCACATTTTTCCGACAACGCCATTTGCAGATAAATGACGCTAAGCCCGTCCCCCCGCCTGGACTCGACGCAACACTCTGGCAAACGAGCTGGTGACACATTAAGTGGACATTTCGTTTGATGAACTCGATAATGGCCTCGAATGGTGGTGTATGCGCATAATTTATTGAAAAGCAGACGAAAAGGGTGTAAGCAACGATGCTCTGGTGAAGCCTTGGCTTTGTTCGCTCGGTCATCGAAAGAGTAAAGATTGAAAGGACGACGTGCGTCACAAACAGATGGCCAAAGATGGTGACAAGATGCCGTTCGATCGATGCGATGTGGTGGTTGTTTGAGAAGCCAAAACATGATTGTTACGTCTGCACAAGCAAGCACCACCATCAGTTTGGACCACCGGCGCTGCTCTCTGTTGTGGATTTTGCTCTCCCACCGTAGATCCAGGTAGTTTGTCCTCCCCTTGGGGGGATGCATCTTGCTCTACCTCTCTCTCTAGCTGGTTCACGAACAGGACGACATCTCGATCCTTCTTCGTTCCCATATATCCGGACTTCAAATGCCAAATAAAACATCATAACATCAATCAAACCCCCGTTTCCCGTATCCTCTTGGGCGTTCAGCGGAGCTATATGACGAATCGAACCGGCCGGTCCGTACAGCGTCAGTTCTGATCCACGCTCCAGAGCGTTCCCCGGTACCCGGAAGTGGCCATAGTGCATTCGCTGATTGCACCGATGCATTTGATTCACTCTTTCGGGACTAATCAGATTGAACAGACGCCATGGCACAGCCATGACCAGCCAGCATGCGTACCAAGCGTAGCGAATTCACAGAACGAGTCGACGTCGTTGTCAGTCACCAGGTGCGATTCGTTTAAGGTTCCTGCAGAAGTTTCTGGCATGTCAACTTTCGCACAGATACTCGGAAGGTAGCGTCGACATAGCAGAGCGATAAAGCGACACATTTCAAGCGATGTCAATCGTTCATCAGACAAGCGCATTGCTGATGGGCATGTTAGCTGATTGTGAGTTCAGCAACACTTGGTAGTCTTGGTAGGATGATCACAGATCAAGCTGACTAATACAGCATTAAATCTTAGAAAATCGCCTTAAGAGAGGATAATGGCATATCTATCGACATATTTCTATCTAAATCCAATAATAGATTATCGTTGAAATTCTG
>NC_064878.1:60076048-60081048 GCF_943734665.1 Anopheles aquasalis | reverse complement strand
TAGAGTAGGCCTTGAATTGCATAAGTTTAGAGTGAAGAACTTGACTACTCCGATGAAACCGACATTTTCTTCTACATCAACTCATGACTAACGATATCGCTGTATAGCACACAAACATAATACGGAACATGTGCTATCATTTGTGTACCATTATCCACTAGAAAATCGACAGCAAACGACCGATTCCCATGGTTGTTGCACACCACTAAACAGATGATGTTTATCACTGCCGGCATACTCTCCAAACAATGACCCCCGGAACACAACCTTTGTCACCAATGGCGCGCCGAGTTATCGCAAATAGTGCAACGAAGAATGAATGCGCCTGGTCCTCTCGGTCCCAGTTGTCCCATTTCTTACCGTCACTCAAGTTGCTGCTGCTGCTGCTGGTGGTGCTGCTCCCGGTGGACCGACGAAAATAGTCCAATTTTGCATGTCGCCGTTCCGCTCCTTCCACCCAGAAGATGCCATCAAGTAGCGAGGCTTAAAAATACCGCCCGAAAACCCCCCGGGATAGAGATTTACGGTTGTCGATGGTGGCACGGTCCAATCACGCCGTCCCCATACACGAGCGATGGCTCCCTCTTCTGGGAGCTGCACTGCGACCCGGAAGCACCGGAAACTCCGGCAACCGATGGCTTAATTACAGTCACCTACGGGCCATCGTGGGCCTGTTTTCGGGGGCCGCGGCTTGCCCATAAATCTTCCACCGAGCGTCTGTCGAATGCTCTTTGGCCGGATGTCTCCTTTGAACCGTGGTCGAATGTCAAACTCCACAAACACACCGCCCTACACGGTGATTTCCCCGGACCACCCGGTCACCCGGTTCATCGGTCCGTCCCTGAGCCATTGCCAAGCGCCTCCTGTTTCGGTTTATCACTTGGTTTGGCCCGTACGCCGTCGTGTGTCGTGTGTTTACGGGTGCGTTATCTTGGCCTGCACGCCCTAACAGTGCGCGCCCGCCAGTGGGTTGGGCGCGACGAAAGGAAAGGAAAGGAAACGATTTACGAGCTTCAAGTGGCAAGTGCAACGAAGCCGAAGCGCCGGGGTGGTGGGCCGGGGTGAAAGTGTGTCCCCTGAAAACCACTTCACAAATCCGATGTGACATCACTATCTCCCGGCTCAATCTCGAAACCGCAATAAAACGGAACCGACTTCAAGGTGCGACGGGGAAGAGCGGGTGGATGAGAGCGGCCACGGCGTCGCACCAAGCTGATGGCGGTGTTTGCTGTGGCTTGTGGTGCTGTCGAAGAATGAGCTACGGGAGACGGGTCGATGGAGATCTAACCGACGAGCGATTGATATTAAACACCAAATAAAACACTTTAATATCAATTTCCTTGATCCCGTTGCCTCGCTTCAGAAAGAGGGAGGGAGAGAGAGAGTGCAACAGGCTGGTAGCAGGCCATGCCGGGGGGATTGTCTTCGAGCTGGTCAAGACGATTGCGCCCGATTCCTTCGATCACGAGTTCACAGTTTAATCGATATACCTCGCCAACACAATCAGTCAGCGACGCCTGCAATGCAGCGATTGTTGCGCAGCACCGAGCACAAGACTCGGTCTCGGTCTTATCTGATAGCAATTACTCAAAGGATGCGAAAGGACTTGCAGGGATGTTCGTGTTTTTGAAACGTTCACTTCACACTGTTGTGACCGGACCAGATATGATAGCATCTTGGTCCATCAAACATGCGTCCTGGATAACGCCGCTACTCCTTATCTCCATCACCAACCAACACCAACCAACACTATCCTCAATTTATGGCCTGACCATGTAAACAATACACCACTCCCAGATACAATCCCCAAGTGCCAAGGCTACGAACAGCGTTCGCATGATGCAACCATAGCCAAGCCGTGGCCCCATTCCCACGATCCTACTCCCCTTTTACGATATGCTCCAGCGCACCGCTAGGACGAAACCGAAGATAACCTATTACCGTCCCTGCCGGAGTCCTGCCACCCCTCCCCCTTCCCCCCGGAATAGGGGCGTCGGGACGCTTAACATTGACTCAATTTCTGCATTGCAGCTTTTTTCGGAGCACAATCAACATCATATGCGCTTTCGTAAATAATGCAAACCAACACGTCTGCACGGCACAACGTCTTTGTTTTCGGGTGGGAGCCTTGGTCGGGGCCGAGGCTGTTCGGTCTGTGCTTTGCTGCTAGTGGCAGGCTGGTTCATTTTAAGATTGCTTCTTTGCCGCAGAACCACCGCAGATCCCCGGTCGCGGCTTTGGTGGCATATATATACACTACAATGGGGAATGTTGGACGATGATCCAGAGCGTGGACGATGGCACAAGGACGAAGGAAGCGAAGCGTGGAGTGAGGTTCTGTAACCGCGTTCGATGTTGTCGTAGAATGCGCCCTCAAGAATGGGCCATTTGTCGCGTCGGAATCGAGGCTTCTCCCGAAATTGGTTGCTTATTCATTCTCAACCAGCTAGCAGCGCGGATCGTGTTATTTGTTGTTGTTGTTGTTGTAAGTGATCCCCTTGTGAGGAGTAGCTCCATGAGAGATTTTGGTTTTTTGTTCCCTCCTCGGACTGTGTTCTTTTCAACATGTCTTCCATTTTCTAATATTTTGCCTGTACTAAATGAGTCTTAAAGCAAAGAGTTCTTGTTGCTCCTTGAGTTTACATAGAGTAACACGGCCAGCGTTCCTAAAACGATCTCACAGCTAATGTCGTTACTCCGCAAAATCGTCCAGCAACACCTTAGTGCACGATGAATCGAGTTTTCGGCCAAGCTTTTGATGCTAGCGAACTAACCAGACACGCTTTAGTGCCGAATATTGCCTGCACCGTGTGTACGAAATGTGGAAGAAAATGTTCTCAGTCTTGCATAACCTTTCGCTTGACTTATTCCACCTGACACTGCCTGTTACACTGCAAGCAGGGCTGTGCTGGATAACCACACGTTTCTTAACTCGTTCCCCGTCATCGTGAGCCGAGCAAGACGAGGAACTTTCGTCAAGGCACAGACACTCGCAGCATGATCAAGCGAGCGCATAATTAAATTCAAAACAGCACAGCTGTTTGTGAGTTGATGATATCTTTCATGAACTTTCCTTCGAAAGCTCCAAGAGCTGCACTAGTGGGGGCCAGTGAAAAATGTCATTCAATCGCTGCAGTGCCACAAAGGTAAAGCTGCTGCTCCAAACCCATCATCAGCTCGATATTATGTAGCAGCTATATTTAGTGCTCATGAGAAGTGAAGGAAAGCTAGAATGAAAATTAAATCATTACGGACCATACTAACGAAACGCGCAACGTATGATAGTATTCTACGTTCGTCCTCATGCTTAAGTATACGAAAAGAAGGGCTCAAACATTTGAAACAGTTGACCACCGGTAATAAAGCCCACTTGAGTATTTTGGCCCACATTCCGGTAGGCGCCTGGTACGCTTTTGAAAATTAAACCCTCAACTCCCAGGCCCTACTGTTCCGCGCGCAAAACCCACTCAACGCCGGTGAATTCAGCGAGGTTGAAAATATTTTCTGCCATAAGCATAAACGATGATAGTATCACTTACAGCATCCTGCCTCCTAAAGCATCCTCGACGTTCTGCGCTCGCCGTGCCGAGAGCGCGCGAGGTGCTTACGGAAGAAGCGAAGAGGACCAACAACGGCAGAGAAAAGGCCAGCGCAATCTCGAGCCAGCTCTTTCACCGTACATCTATCCCTGTACGAGTTTTGCGCGATTCACGCAAAACGCAGCCCAACGACCCCATTAAAAACCAAATCGAGACGACACCGACGCAGAATGAAGCTCGGTGCCGGAGCCGGAACCGCACGGAGCTTTCCACTGGCGTGGCACCTTCTCACGGAACGGACGGGCATGATGAAGATGAAGCTAGTGGAGAACATAAAATGTCTAAGCCCTTGGAAATGTTGCTTTAATCCGGTACCATCGCTTGGCATCGCTAGCCTGTCGTTGTCAGCCAACGCAACGGCACCCACTCCCAGGCCACTGCCTCCATCGGTGGGAAAAGGTGAAATATGAATACGCGATGTAAAAAATGGCGCACAGCACCACGGAACAGCCGCAGAAGCAGCGGCGGCAGCACCATGTTGAATGGTGGCCGTTTGCTGGAGCGTTTGTTTTTACATTTCGGATTCACTTGATGGCTCGCGTGAGTGAGTAAAGGGCGAAAGCAAAGCACGTGCAACATCTAACGCCCTTGCCAGCTGCCAGTAGTGCACCTGAACGAAGACCAGCACCACCGGCAGCCAGAGCAACCCCCCTACACGAGGCCACACGATGTGCTGATGTTTCAACATTCACGGCATGTATGTGGATTGAGCGACTCTTTAGCTTTTTGTGCTTGTGAGGGCATATTTCAAAGGCAATTTCTATTGAAATACACGTGGTACGGTGGTTTTTGTGGCTCTGGAATCTGTGGCTCACCGACTCTGAACAGTCTCTGTTTCTAATTAATCTGATTGAAAATTACACACCTTTTTTGTTGTTGACTAATGCTGTTCCATGATAAAAGGCAAAGTTGGTCAAGCTGCTAATAGTGATTCTACGAACTCCTATTAATCGTTCCTCGATTTGGTTTCAGACAAAACTAGGTACAAAATTATCATCAGATTCTGTTATTGAAGTCGCATTTTAATGAATCGCAAAAGCATGGCACTAGAATCGTTTGTTTGTCAGAAAAATATGGTAGAATACAAATTTATCTGCCTTCATCTCGTCCTTAGACACAGAAATTCGTGCATCGTCTCTTCCTATGTACCTCGAATCCTACATCAAACTGTCTAAAACAGGTGGAGCCAGATTGCATAAAATATAGCCGAGCAAATTCAAATGTTATTTGAAAACTCATTAAGCCCCGCACTGCTTGGCCATTTAATTGGGAGAAAAAACCAACAGGCAGCTAGCATCCGCTGATCTGCCGTCGTACCTCGTACCTTGGACACAAGTTCATTCAGCGCGAACCCCTTAGCACCGTGTGACACCCAACTGGCCACCGGTGCCCTGTTTTCTT
>NC_064878.1:60051048-60061048 GCF_943734665.1 Anopheles aquasalis | reverse complement strand
ACAAACTGATGGAACTCTAGCGAGCTCCGAAGTGTATCCGAGGCCCACTCCATCATCCCTGATCCCGGCCGCAATCGAGTGGCAATATTGACCGTTCGCACTGACACACTGCTTCCCATCAATTGCGATAAAAGCTTGTAAATGAACGATAACTTCTGATCACAACCGAAAACGATGCCCATTTTCAAGGCCTTATGATAGTACACGAAGTGGTGCACCATGGCAGCAACGCTAGTGGTGTCACTGTAATCATCGGTTTTTATGCTTTCCGGGTAAACCGACATCGACACCGGTAGTAGTAGCAGGATGGCAAACAGTTGTACCCCCGGCCACCAGCGACACAGGATCAACGGTTGCTGCTGCGGTTGTTTCTGGTGCATCATGATGGTAACACTTGCACTCGCTCTGCCCAGCCGGCTCGTATGAGCGTGCACCATCATGCCGACGTGCCTTAAATTTATACGCGAAACATTACCCGTAATGAGACTGAAATTATTCCATCACCAGTCAATCGCAATTGAGCACCGATGGGCGGATAGCTGGGAATGTCCAGCGCGACCGCACTGACGACCTAGAGCATCTTTAGCTAACGACCAGTCTCGATCGATCATATCAATTACCTCGTAAACATCATGTTGGTCAATTGCATGTATGCGGAGCGGTCAGCGTAGTACAATTATGTCGGATTGATATGTGCTTTAAGGATCCCCCTGTCGATTTGTAAAAGGTGGATAGACACCACGGAAAACACCGAATTAAATCTATTAAAGGAAAAGGATAGTCATAACACAAAACGCAAAACGGCAAAGGAAAGCGAAAGGCGATAAAGGAATTTAGTTATAGCACCAAAGCCATTATTAGGAACTAGAACCTGTCACCGCAATCAATCAATACTTTTCTAATCCATTATCCCTCGCTAGGACGTTCCTTTGTGGAGTCACGTCACCTAACGCCCAATGTCACACAAACAACGCGTTGTTACGTTAATATCATTTTGGTTTATTAGATGCCCATTTTCTAATGTTATACAGATTACATAGATTGAGGGTTTTCAAATCGGAGCAGTAATTAGGCAAATTAATGTGTGTGTTTTTGTTTGTTTTTCCTGTTTGCTTGTTGTTCCGGTACATCGAACCATTAACATTAATAACCAGCAGTGCAACCGGAAGTGTACGACAAACGTTCTGCCGTACCATGGCACCCATTCCGTCCCACGCAAACCCACACGCGGCTAAGAACATACGATTCTTCTTAGCGCACTTTAATCAGAACATAAGCAATGGAAGGAAACATCACGAAAAAAAAACTGAGAATGGAAAAAATGGCCTTCTTCTCTATAAACTACAACCAAAACGATATGATACGGAGATACATAAAAATGTGTATAAAATATCAGCCAGAATCTCTGGAGGGGAGATAATCGGTTATGCTATTATCATTCGCTCTATGAATGAGTTCCTTCTGTAGGATTGTTACAAGTTTTAACACAATCTAACATGTTACTTTCGTTACGCACACATAAAAAGAGCTTTCCACGTCATCTTCCTCTTTTGGATGCTTCGTTTCGATACTATTAGCCACCGCAGCCAATGGTGAATAGTACATTTAAACTGTAACTACCACAGCATGAGGGTGTGGCAGGAGATTCGATTCCCCGCTGGCTATCCCTGCGGCTGTAACTCTTTCGACTTTCAGCGGACGGTGCCAAACCATTGCGGCTGGCCGTGTAGCAGATGCTGTGGATGTAAAATCACGTAGTGGTACTTCTAAAAGGGAAGAGGGCTAAAAACGAGAACACGGACAGTTTCGACACGGAGCGGATAAGATGAATGTTGGAATCGAATTAAGCACACACAGACACACACTCGCAATGGTACGCGTTTCCGGGGACATCCAGCGGAAAAAAGCACCGATGCAAGGATCATGGAACTGCTAGATGGCGTGTAGGCTCTCTTCGCTGCTGTTTGCAATCGCGTCAACGCGTACCCCGCCTGGTCATTAGTCTATTCGCTATTTATCGGCGATGTCGTCCTAGGTAGGCCTTACAGTGAGGACAAGTATGGTGCACGTCCATACATTCGTCAATGCAGCATGGTATTAGGCAGCAACCGAGCCAGCACCTGAAAGGGAGCAGAAAGCAATGAAGCGCTTGTTGAGCTGCGTCATCTTGGCTGATTGTGAAATCGCGTTCTCTTACCCAACGAGCGCAATCAAAAATCCCGAAACGTAAGCAATCATTCCCGGAGAAGTGGTTGTTTGTGTGTTAACCTCCGCATGGCAGCTAGGGCATATCATATGCGTCGACTGGGGCCCTATCGGTACCACCGTGGTCACAATCTGCGCTCCGGTCAGTACCGGTGCCTGTGGCGTGAAGGGAGCGGACGGTGGAACTCCTCCTACGGCCTGGGCATAGCTGGGTGGTGCTGATTGTGGCAGCACGAAGCCGTACGGTGGCGGTCCGTCTTTGCTCATCTGTGAATGGAAAACGAGCAAACAAAGAGAACATGGTTAAAGAAGATATTCTACCCCACAAACGCACACAATACGATCAATCTCAATCGCTTCGCTCACACCATCACCAGGCAACCGTACTACCTTTCCTGAGTAGCAACGTGAAGCGCAACAGGCATCTGTGTGTGCTAATCGGAAACAAAATTTTCTCAACCAAGGCAACGTGGCCTACTCCCTCCCGAGTGATTCATTCCATCGACACTAAACAGAACCGATTACTGTTGCCTTCCCCCGGTGGTCCCAGGTGACCGCTGGTCGCGTGTTTGAGACCGATGGACACGCGACGGTCAGCATTTCGTCAGTATGTAGAACGTGTAGCGGCTGCCACATGCGCACGCCTGTACAGAACGGTAATAGAATCCTTGACCTTCATTTCCCAATCAATAGGAAGAAGCAGAAGAAACGGCAGAGGTAATAATGGCCTCCTAATGCTCCAGACGAGCAAGATCATCGAGATCGAGTGCATAAAGAGAGGTTCGAAATGGATGCATTATCATTATCAGCCAACGCTACTGTTGCTTCTGGAGCGCTGGAACGTGTTACCGCGATAAGCAATCCCCCCCCCCCCCCCCCCAAAAAAGCCATCGTTAAGAACAATGATTGTGGTAAACCCGCAAAACCACAACCGAGCAGATGAGTAGGGCATTCCGATAGGCAGGCTCGCAAGATCGCGTAACGCGTCCCGAGGTGGCGGTGCTAATTATCGCACGAATTTCGACAGCAACTCCCACACAAGGCCATCGGATCGGACCGGGGCAGATCTTTTTTTGGCGTTCCTTCGCCCTGGCCCTCTCGCACCAACCCTTCCCTCCCCAAACGCCAACGGGATCCAATCATTCTCGATTGTCGAAGGGCAGGCAGAGACGTGCGGCGCGCTGTGTTTGAGCAGGCGGGCGGGCGGGCGGGCATACGATCGCGCCGCAGTTTTCTCGATATTTGCATATTTGTTCTGCGTTTGTTGTTCCACCCGATTGCCCTCAAGTGAGCTTGACATGACCCACGCACCCTCTCGAACCGATCATCCCCCGCCGTTGGGGGAATGCAAAAAAAAGGTTGACGTAATTAAACGCGTTCGATCCAAGGACCCATATTTCACCGATTCCTCCACGATCCGTCCCCTACCTGGCCCTACCTTTGTGATTCGCGCGGGTCAGCTCCGAATGTTCTAGCAGAATAAGGGCGCTTCACCCTTGTTTTGGGGCCGCACTAGACGAGAAGGAGTCCGCTTTCCTTGGCCAAGAACTACCGACGAACCAGCAACAACAGCGAGTTTAGCGCACGACGCACGGATTTCGCAAAACTCGAACCGAGAACCAACACGCACCCGACTTCGTTTTCGCTTCTGCCTTCTTGTGTTTGCTTTTTTTACTAAAAAGCAGCTTGTGACTTCATTCCTTATATTTTTAGCGTGTTTCGCTTATTACGTCTCACCCCCCCGCATCTCCTGCCGCACGCACCAAAGGTACACGAGTGCTGAACAAACTCGCGGAATCACGCAGTAGGCCACGGTTTCAAGCAGCAGGCCACGGTTTTCGGGCAGTGGGTCGCAGGTCTTGTTGTTTTGGTCTCCGGTTTTCCCGAATTGGTCCGCTGCTGGTGTCCTTCCGCCGAGTCTCGGTACACGGTAGGTTTTCGATTGGTGCAGGTTTTCGCGATACTTCCCCGCAAACATGGTCACTGTGGATAACACCAAGCGGATTGCGGCGTTCCTGGGAGTGCCGCTCGGCAAGGTTGGCTACAACTCGGAAAAGGTGAGCCATGCGGTTTTTTCTAGCGGCTGCGTGGCTAGCAAACTGACCTTTCCCACGTTCCCCGCGCCTAGATTCTCACCCGTACCAAGTCGGCCAAGGAACCGAGCATTTCTGGATTCTCCTCGATCATCCAATCGCTTGTGAGAGAAACGAAGAAACCGGTGGTGGGGCCCGTCCCGCGGGACTTTGAGGTCGAATGCCAAATACTGCAGTGGCTGGATTATGCCGTTCTCTTCGTCGCCCCTTCCAGCAAGGATAAACACGTCGCCAAGACTTTGCTGGAGGTACGTCGAACGAACCGTCCTGTGCGGCTATGGTTCTCGATTGCTGAGTTTTAATCGATAATGTTTCCTTGTAGGAACTCAATCATTACTTGCAAAGCCGATCGTACCTAGTCAACGATACACTCAGCATAGCCGATGTTGTAGTATTCCATACTATCTTCGAAACAATGGTAGGACGAAAGGACACTTTTCGTCTTAAGGAACTCCTCACTAATTCTGGCCCCATTCTGTTCCTCCACAGTCTAATCTTCAACCACTAGAGAAGGAAAATTACTTGAACGTATCTCGCTGGTACCATCATCTGCAGCAGCTGGACGAAGTTCGCCAAGGAAAGGTGCTGCTGAACTTTTCCACCTTACAGCTGTTGGAATGGGCCACTGGAACGCATACCTAAGGTATCACATTGAACACTGAAACTGCCCAAGCGCCGCTCTGCCCTCTATGCTTGTCCTTTCCTCATGGATTGCATCTTATCATTTGATAGTTTGGAGCGATACGTTCCATATTTTCAAAAATAAATGATGAATAAATTATTTGAAACATAATGAAATGAAAATACCATCTTCAACCGGCGAGGACACTGGGAATTTTTGCCATTAATCCAATTAACTAGATATTGTTCTAATAGTAGAATCGATTCATATATTGTTTTAAAAATATTTCTTATACAATATGCTTTAAATATCGATCAATTGTCCCAATCGTACCACATTGCATCATCGCATATAAATTTTCTCTAAAGCCAAACGCAAAGAGGAATTAAAAATCAGCTGAATAATCTCTCGAACGAGGATTAAGCATGTTTTAAGCTCTGCAAGATAAGCCAGTGAGAGAGGGCTTGCAGTTCTGGCCGATTCTTCGAATTCTCCACCACAAATAAGACGGAACCAACTAGTGAATCAGTTTGATTCATATACTCCCCTCGCAGACCCACTTCCGGACCAGCCATTGGATGGGTCCACACTTCATGGGCTCGAACAGAAAACATCTGCATTCCGGGTGTCGTCTGTATTTGTCCCCCCCTGTTTGCCGCAAGAACGCTGCGAACCCAAGAACTCCACTTCAAGCGATCTGCGCTGCGTATGCTCGGCCCTCAACTCCCAACGCAAAGCCTCAATCCCGCCCCCGGGCCGTCTGGAGGCATCTGTTCAAACAGCAGATTCTCCCCCAACCAACACCAGCATGGGTTGCGTTCTACTTTCCCTTCTCTTTCACCCACCCCACGGATACTCTCGGTGACTTATCTTTGCTGCAGTGCGTGTCGGCAAACATTCGTAGCACAGCATTTAATCGCTCGCGCTTCTTGGCGGGCCGCGTTCTACATTTCCCCCCTCTTGGGCGCGCGCAATTGTGTTGGTGGTTCTGGCGTCCAGCCGGCCTCCCTCGCGCCGGCTTCTAGATTCTGTCGGTGGCAGAGTGCTGGAGCCGGGCTTCTCTTCATAATTCTTACTCTCACTTTCAGTTCGCTTTGGTTCGTGATCGCAATTCGATCGAAGGCGGTGGAGCGCATTCGTACGTTGATTTCTCGGTTCGCGGTTTCTTTATCACTGCAACGTGTGAAGCGCCTTGCTATCAGTAGGCAATCACTCTTCCTTCCTAACGCCTTTATATTGATTTATTGAAATTATTCACACCGATTGTGAAGCTGTGGAACTGTAACGCCTCGACCTCGGCTAAAATGATATTTTGGCCTACGATCAAAAGGATACAAATTGTGTGCTCATCTTGCGCTCCTCATTGATCACGGTCACGCCTTTGATGATTTGCGGTGATTGATTGCAAATGCGCTACCGCTCGCTGGAGTAGTGTGAAGTGATGTGCCTGTGGAAGTGTTGGTCCAAGATTCAGCTGCATAAATATTTGAAATCAATTGCTGGTCCTTTGCCGCTCCCGACAAAGCATAAATATACAGAGCATGATGAGTGATCCACCGCTGACCCACCACCACCCGTTGCTGGTGGCCGATCAACCGTTCGAACCAGTGGAGGATGGTGTGTTCTGCTCCGACGAAATATCGATCGTGGCCGCCTCGAGCGCCACCTTTATCGCAGTGCTGGGAACAATCGGTTCGTTTGTATTCTATTTTTGTATCCCAACAACACAAGAGTGCACCCATTCGGGAGCAGGTTCAGTCCGGTTGGCTGTATGCGTGCACTTAACTTAAGATGAATGGGTGATGCTGGGGGGTTGGATGGATTTCTAGCTGATCTCGGCACTTGTTTCTATTCCGTTCTATTCGCTCGCCAGGAAATGTGACGACGCTGTTGGCGCTCGGGCGCCGCCAACCGGGAAACCGTAACCGACGGCGCCAGCCAACGACGGATTTTGTTCTTTCGTTGGCCACTGCCGATCTACTCTTCTGCCTGGCCGTCATGCCGCTCATGGCACTGCGATACGGTCGTCGCCGGTGGCCCTTTTCGAATGATAGTCTCTGGTGTCGATTGTTTCCGGTTGCACTCTACGGGACGGTGGCCACATCCGTGCTCAGTCTCGTGGCCCTCACCGTGAACCGCTACGTGTTGATCGTGCATCCTAGTTGGTATAGTGCCGTTTACAGGAAGCCAGGCATGGTTCCACTGCAATTGGCAATATGTTGGGCCATACCGTACGGCTTGATGGTAAGTAAGGTCGTTATCGTGACAGAAAGAAAAGATAAGATCCTAAAATATCTCCTCTTCTGCGTCCATTCGGATAGGCACTACCTTTGTTCGAATTCTGGGGCCGTCTCGGATTTGACTATCGCACGTTCTCCTGCACCGTACTGCCATCCGTTTCCGTATCGAACTTCGGCACGAGCCAATTCGCGGCCAGTCCAAAGAAGTTCATATTTATCGTTGGCTTCGCATTGCCTTTCTGTGCGATCGTGCTCTGCTATACGGCCATCATCGGGGCTGTGCGAAGGCAACGGCAAAATATGCAGCGACACGCGTCCAAATCCACAGCTTCGCTTCCGCCCAACAGCAGTATGGCCGCCAGTAACAACGATGATGACGAGCGGCATCTAACGCGAACAACGGCTGCAATTTTCGGATGTTTCATGATATGTTTCCTGCCGCTTACGATTGCCAATTTGCTGCTGGAAGACAAGCATTCCGGTGGAGCGGGAGGAGATCTTCAAGTGTTGGCTTCGATCCTCACGTGGCACTCGGCCGTACTCAATCCCTTCATCTACGCGATCGGCAGCCGGCACTATCGGTTTGTGTTTCTTGCATCGGGATCGATTTGAATTCGTCACGTGTTGAAAATATTGTTCCTTTACAGAAATGCGTATTGGTCGGTGCTGCGCTGTCGGAACGGAAACTCCAAAGGACGGGTAACTTTACGAAGCCACCGTAATACAGTGATGTCGCCGAGTGTTGTAAAAGCTACCAAATTTCGCGCCACAACTGCCGAGGCGAATGGTAGTGGTACGCAAACTAATTCCGAGGTTTAGGGTAAGATAATTGTGCGACTAGAAAAGATGAGCAGTGCCATTTCACTAGAAACATAAACTCCCAAAAATGGGTCTCAAACGTTAACAAATGCTGCTGGCCAAAATCTTAAGTAGATAACGAGGACATAGTGTGTATTTTAACCCATTCCCGACAAAATAAATCATTGATGAAAATCATTGTAAAAGGCCGCTCGGTTTTTCCAAGTTCGAGTGGTTCTAGACGAAGGCGAGTAGTTGACGTCATCGGTTGTTTGTTTACGTTTGGTTTCGATGACGTCCGAAAGAGAAATACGCGGAATCCAGGATGATCAAACGGGTGCAATTTAGTGCACTACGCTAATATTTATAAAAGTATACCTCATACAACCCGTACCTACTTTTCGGTGAGTCAACGAAATCGTTTTATCACACCTACAACTTACTTACTTCACCGTTTTCAGTTGAACCATGGCCAACAAAGCGAACAAGGATGGTGTGAACTTCCAGCAACACCTGTACTACTACCAGATCGGTCTGTGCCACCAGCATAAAGATCGTGAATACTCCATCCTGTATGAAGGCAACGATAGAGTCTACAAGGCATTCGATGATGTTATTCTGAAGGAGGAAGGTCCCACACCCGGACTTTACTTCTTTCAGGCAAAGCAGGTACAGGATTCTAACAAAGTTATGTCGCTGGACGATGTGTTCGACATGACGAAAGGTATTGTAAAGTATATGGACTCGTACAGCACTTACCTTGAGTCCGAACAGTGCCGAAAGGATGGTACTCCGAACGAAGCAATCTACTGGACTTCTCAAGGGGTCCACGTAAAAACAACCCAACAGTATCTACAGCTTTGCCCAGACACGCGATTACCCCTGCAATCGGCGGGTCCGGCCATCAAAAAGTATCGGATCAAAGACTGGAAAACGCTGCTACTGTTGGACATCGCTTGGAAATGGGCAAAAATCTGTAAGTCGAAACCAGATGCTAACCTGACTGTTGCGGAGTACATCTGCGACGCGGTCGCCAGTGCTCTAGCTGCCGAAGTATTGGAAATCGGAGAAGATAACAAAGTGAAATTCTGCGAAGGGTTCCTGTTGGGGAAATCAGAATATCTAGCATCCGTGTCGGATAAAGTGCGATCGTTTCAAGAACAGTTTCAAATGGCCTGTAAAATGCAGCAGAAGAAAGATGAATTCGATATAACAAGTTTCAAAGAAGTTTCCTATGAGTTGGAACTATTTGGACTCAAATCGAGTGATAAGAAAGCGGATGCTGTCCAGTTCGAGCACAAGAGCTTGGATGAAGTTAAACTAGAACAGTTTTTTCGTGCCTTTCGATACTACACGGAAGTGCCGAAAGGAGAAGAAATGCTCAAAATAGTAAATGCTTTATTCAACGGTGATTTTGAGGAGAGGCTGTTTGAAGCCCATCTCATTCCGAAACCAACTTCGAACAAGAAGACTCAGACAGATCAATACTTTAGCCGTGGGGATGTGAATTCTTTGATTGAGATGATAAAACTTAAAAATCTGTATATTGCACCAAGAATCTCGGGAGTAACGTTCAGCAAAGAAAGCCTGCTCGAACTACGGAAGTACCTTGAGGAATTCGCAGATCAAAAGGAAGGAGATCGTATGCTAGACATATATGCGCCTTACGTTCTAGAGTGGACCGCCTATCGTGTAGAAAAGGAGCTACTCAAATTTTGCACGTGCATAGTGATAAAGGATAAAGATTTGGCAATGTTAAGCGAAAAGTTGAACCTAATTTTAGAGACACACATCGCAGGTGAACTTAGCACTATAGTAGTGTTAGACATGGACTCATCTGATATGGAGGACACGAAAAAATTGCTTCAAAAAGTGAAACGAATTATCCGCATATCATCTAACTTGGTATCATCGAGTTCAATCTTTCAAGATAAGCTCTTGGAACAACACGTCGAAATGGACTTTGATCAATTTAGTCACATCAACATGATACTAGACGACAAAACACTACCGAATGTAACTAATATCCGTAAAGACGAATT
>NC_064878.1:60033548-60046048 GCF_943734665.1 Anopheles aquasalis | reverse complement strand
AGTTCGGTTT
Source organism: Anopheles aquasalis (assembly GCF_943734665.1). NCBI lineage: Eukaryota > Metazoa > Arthropoda > Insecta > Diptera > Culicidae > Anopheles > Anopheles aquasalis. The sequence continues at coordinate 60,046,038 of NC_064878.1, read as the reverse complement.
AGCGCCTTTTTTCCTCTTTCCCCCGTTCACTGGTCTACGTTGCAATAGGTGAATGCAATTGCGTTGCATAAACTCATCTCCGCAGATCCAATTGCATGGTCAATAGGTACATGGGACCAGATGTGCATCGATGTCGTCAATGACGTGATATCGTGTGGTTTAGTTTTCTTTGATAGTGTACCGGTGTTTTATCAGATTTCATAAGTAGCTACCTCAAAATATTCAACTAAAAGGACTGATGTGCTTTCTACGTGTTTAATCATCACAAGTGGAGAGTGAAAAAATGAAAATGTGTACGTAAATTAACAATTTTACCTGTTGATTGAGAGAATCAATTCTTTCGAAACACAAGATTCGTTAAATGAACTACAGTGTTGCGCATGAATCGATGGCAGCATTAACTTTTATTATCGATCTCCATACTCTTGTTGTTTTCTGAGGACATCCAAGCTTTCAGGTTACATTAATTTCAAGTGAAACCAACTGCAACTGATACTGATTTAAACAGAATTAGAGATACACCTGAAACCAACCAAATTGAAGAGCAAACACAACAAGTCTTTACTTGTGCCACACACCGTAGTTCCTTAAATGAACGCAAACGATCTCGGCCATGCTCGGCATATTGTGGCTTCGGGTGACAAATTACCCCTTTAACGTATCTCTTTTCCCGCTCTGGCAAACTGGAAAACCGAAAACACTCGAGCGATGAACGATGTACAGTGTCGGACACTTTATCTTTTGTATAGTTTCCTTAACAACATGGCAATGAAATTGTTTTACAAATCGATTAAGTTCTCCTAGAATAGTTTGACCCATTCCTAGAAGTTTGTAGTGCACGACACTCTTCAAATCTTCATTTTGCATTTTTTTTTGTGGTTGACTTCGAATGTTCTTTGTCTTTTATGTTATTTTATGCAATAACCATTTATTGTACTCGTCGACAACAAGTGTTACTATTTTTTTAAATGGTGGTTCTATAAATAAATTCATAGTACACGTTGATAGTGTCGTATTAATTTGCTCAACACTGTTTGCTCGGCCACTTCGGCCTTCGGCCGGAGAGCGCATGGAATGGAAAATGCTGCGGCTCAACGCGTGTTCGCGCGCCTCCACGTTCATTTGTTCACGGGCCGTTCGTCGGAACACATCTTCTCCGGTGGGGTCGTGCAGGTGTGTGTCTTGTGCCGCGGGGATGCGCCGCGAGTGAAGAATCGAAAACAAAAGAGAAATCCCGAAAAAGGACGCGCCGCTGAGTGAGTTTAGGGCGAAGTTTAACGACCAAAAATTAAAAGAAAAAAAAACCAAAAAAACGTGTTTTTCGTAATACCTTTGTGCGTACGCGCGCGTGTTTGTGTGGGTGCTTTGGTGGATGCCCATTTTGTGTTGTGATCGCGGTGGCCGATTGCGCGGCCAACCGTTGTTGTTCTAGGTTGGGCTCCGGGGTCTATCTGTTGAGCCAGGCGGGCGCCAACGTGAGAAGTTTGTTCGCAAAACAAAACGTGCCTAGTGTGTGCCGCTTATCGTGTCGTAACCAAGTGACCCAGGTGGGGAGCGTAAGAGTTTCTTCTATCGGCCTGGAGGGCTCCACCTCTCGGCTCCAACGGCAATTCTGGCTACCGCCGCTCGTGCCCACTCGTGTTTTGCAAGTACTGCTGCGCCCGGTTTGGTGGTCGCGTCGCACTGGTCTCTAGTGTATAACCGTTTGCTCCAGTGCTTATGACCTCCTATCACTGAGACCCGACACCAGCCACGACAACCAGGTAACGATGACAGAGAACCATTTTGACGATAATTGCGTGATGATGATGTGTGGTGTGGTGTGGTGGTGGCTCCCGCTCGAGGCGATAGGACGATGGCGTGCGGCCACTTTCTTGCCCCTCCGTACCTCCCGTTTGGGCCACTTTACTATGCACGGCATTATAATAGTGCCCAGCACCGAAACACGAGTTTCGTCCACGATAGGTGCCTTGGCAAGTTAGACAAGGCAGGCCATGACGACAATTACATGCCATCCAGGGCCACCATCGTAGTCGACATCTGTGTAAAGAAGCTGCTGCATGATGATCAAACAGAGCGTGGTGGTGGACGAGTGTGTGGAAGGTGCAGAGAACGGGGGCGTGGAAGGTTCTATAGCAAGTTTTTACGCAACGCATCCAAACTCTGATAACAACTCTCACTTGGTACATTAGAGAAAAGATATCGCACCGGTCGAGCTGGCCCAGAATTTTCATCAGTGCCATCAGCGAGTGATCTCCCTTCCTGTCCGGCCATCAAAAAACCACAGAAATCGTTTATGCGGTTTCCTGATTCCCCCTATCCACTGGCAGAGTGTGTGCGTCGCGCCGCCATGCGAATTAGAGCCACCCAAAAGGTACCTAATGGAAGCGACAAAAAAAAAGGATTTCTTCATCTCCCTGTGTGTGCATGATCGATCGATCAAGTGCCCCAATCGTCGATGAAGCGTTAACGTTTACGATCACAATCACGCGGTTTACGCTTGTCGATCATCTTCGATCGCTCTTGCTGCAAATGCACGGATGCACGTGTCGGTGATACGGTCAATTCCACGATCACTGCATGCGCCTTTTTGTTGAGCAACGTTTTTAAAGACATCAAGTTTTTTTTTCGCCACAAAATGATAAATGAACGATCGCGACCGCCATGCTCCGATCGAACGAATTCCGGCGAGGCTTTTGACCGATCCTTCTAGGAAGTTTCACATTTCCGAGGTCGAGAAAAGGTAAGGTCATACCGCATCCCTAACTGGGTTGCAACCGATCGCACGATCGGATCAAGGACTCGTCGACCGTCGTCAGTGCAGCAACGGGTGGAACGGGGTTGGAAGAATTAGAAACCGGCTTACCAATTATCCTTCGATTTCTGGGAATGTTGTTTTCATCCAGTTTTTTTTCTTTCGTTGTTGCATGCACCTCTTCCATCACTTTCAAGGTTAACGCTGTTATGGCTCGCTGCTCGTCCAAACTGCCCGGAGGAAACTGTATCTCCCTGCGCGGCACAGCGGCGTACCCTTTCATAAGCGTAATAAGATTAAAGGCCTTCAGCAGTTTTACCTTCAGTTCGGTACCATGCTCCGGTTTGGAGATATTTTAAATATTATATTTAATTCTTGTTTATGGGATGGAAAAAAACGACTTCATCTTTCCACTTCGCGGTCCCTCTGCTTTCACGCTTAGGGTCTGACTGGCCTCCAGCTCGTTCTAGGTGGTGGTGATCCACAAATTAACGTCCCTGCTGATGCTGAGCTATGAGCCAGCGGTGCCAGATTTGATGATCTTTTCATAGCTGGCTTAAAGCTCGGCTGCGACCTACCGAACAACCTTACACAAATTATCACTTTAATGTATGTTCCGTGTACTGGGGACGAGTTTCTTTTTTAACATGCGCTAAACCGTCAATCAAGGGCCCACGTTATGGCTTGAATGAATATTCTCTGAAGCCCTTCTTTATTGACTTAACTGTCCCGGTGTGACCGTCTCGAGGGACCGAAATTGGCTTACAGCTCCTTAGGCAGAAGCCCAACGGAACGGAGGGAAGTGAGAATCTTCGTTCCTCGACAGGAAACGAATCCGACCAGCAAAAGCAGCAGCAACAGCAGGTGACCATCGCACAGCAGAAGCATCGCAAAGCGTCTCTTGGTAGGGATCGCTAGGGAGCCTTTGTCTTCCCTCTAAAGAGCCTTCGTCATGCTGACTTCTCATGCCCGGGCCTGCAGCCCATCTGACCGTTTCCGTATGTGCGATACACACCGATAGCATCGCCAACATCGGCGGTGCTGTGGACGATGCATCCACACGTTTGTCTCCTTGTTTTACTGGTATCTTGGTGTGTTTTACGCTTCCCTGCAGAAAGCTACCGGTCGACTGGCCAGTCCAAACGAATTTTCTTCCCGGTTCCTTCGGTATCCTCTGCAGCACACACACCGTGCCCACTTGTGGGGGTTGCGATGCGTGAACGCAATTATGAATTATTCACCACCACTGGGAGCCACAGGTATTACATTGGGCCACCGTTCTAGTCATCGTCCCAAGGGGGAAACGGTGTTTGCGGTGAGATAGCGGCCCAGAAGGCGCCTCGTTTTGGGACCGTCTTCGTGTGGTGCACGTTGTGACACTCGAGGAAGGCTGGTTTGATTCCATTTTTCCCTTCGAGGTGGAACCAGCTCCTCAACAGTTGGAGCACAGGTCTTCCGGAAGTGATGATGGTGCAGCATAAGCCAACAAACGTGTGTGCTACGTGCAGCTAGAGAGCGAGAGAGAGAGAGAGAGAAAGACTGATGTGTGTCCACAACCGGAAACAACCCTAGAACCAACGGAGTGCGGCGTCTCGGGTGCAATCGTTTGGCGGTCTGACTTTGCGCCTGCATTTAATTGAAAGTCAGAAACGAATCTCTTTCTAGCACCGGTTTCTAGCTCTGTGCACCTCACGGCGAGCGTGCTCTGTCCCCGCCGGTGTCAGTATTTTATGGGGAGTCACTTCCGGTAAACCCCGCTCAGGCTATTGAATTGTAGAATGATTTTTCGGTTTCTCCGCTTGCAGTGCATTGTGTAGTTTACGCCGCCCTGGGAACCCTTTACAATCCCTCTGTGTGCCCCCAAAAAGGCACGATACAAGGGGTTTGTACCGCTCAAACAACATTTCCTTGCTGTTGGCTGGAGTTTACACAGAAAGTAGGCGGTGGGGCGCGAGTGACATTATGCTGAAATGTCAACGCGGTAATGGAGTTCCTTTGGGACTCATTTCAATTTCATTTCCTACGTTTGATGATGAAGAGGGAATTTTTGTGAATAAATATTTGCGAGGAAGATAATTGGAACGTTGTTCAAAAAGGGATAAACGGAACGAATATTCCTCCAAAAATCCAGTGCCCGTGAGCTTCCATCTTGCGAAGGATACGGTTGCTTTGGGCCGTTCGGTTTTCGCGCGTCATTTACTCAGCGAAGGAAAAGGTAAACACCGCCCGCGAGGCCCTTACCAAGCGAGTGAAAAACATATGGGAAGCAGTAGGTAGTGCCTTTTAATTAGACCTTACCCAAAAACGTAAGAACCGATGGATGGAAGCCACCCAGGTGGGCATCATGTGCATGAATGCTAAATGCTTTCGGTTAACCGGAGTTGGATTATAACCCCGTCCGCCCGAGCGAAGGAAGGCGAGAAGGTGGGTTTGATGGTCAATTTAGCACCTTTTTTGGGGAACAGATGGTACATTACAGTGCTGCAGCCCCTGGAGTACCGGATCACATCAAGATACGCGCCAAGGAGGGGAGGGAATACGTGCGGCCACTGTCACGCGGGGACGGGATGTGGATATGGGCTTGGTTTTTGATTAACATTTTCAAAGTGAAGTTATGGTCACTGTTATCTGCATAAATTTCAAACGATCGCACGAAAGTGGTGACCGGTAAGCGTGCAAATATCATTCTGCAGCAAAACACAGTCCCAACCGTCGCGCGCATTACTATCGCCGAATTATCCGTTCCGTTCGCGCGCAAGTAACGGCCACACTGGCTGGAATCCCTCTGGATCCCTCGACGCTACGGTCATCATACTTATAAGCCAATTAATTTCCAGCTGACGATGGTCAGTCCCCAGCCCGGGGCTTGGGCCCACACCGCTCGTGAAGCGTCTCGAGCGTGACGGCCAAGAACCGCTTGAGGAACCGCGGCCCTGGCAGTGTGCGTGGTGAATCCTTCTTCCCCTTGTGGCTGCTGACCCCGCTGTTCGATGAGTCAACCGTGGACAAGGTCTGGGACGACCGGTGCTCGGTATGGTACAATTAGCATGCAGCTCTGCATCCGACACTTCCCCCCAATGCAAATAGCGATGCGTCATGCGCCATGGAGTGCGTTGTTTGAGGGAGCGCAACCTAGACGGCCAAACAGATGATCCATTGCTTGTGGAAGTGCGATACTCTTTGTTGTGGGACTTTTTGGGGAACTGGCTGGCAGGTGAATTCCTGAATCGATCACCACCACGGCTCATTGGACACGTGGTGTTTTGAAGGTGTCAATGATTGGTTGGAAGGTTATGCACAATTACCACCATTGGCGCCAGGCGCTAGGCGGCCAATGCTCCACCGGAGAACGTGGACACGAGCTTCTTCACGGAAATGGCGCGAAACTCCTCAAAAACCCCACCAACAGCGTTCCGTTCCGTTCGATGGAACACCACCGCGTGAACCGCCGCGACCGACCTTCAAGAGTTACCCCTCCGTTCCGAGGGTGTTCAGTGGGTTTGAGGATGTGAGATGAATAAATTGGAGGCAGCCAAAATACCCAGCCCAACGAATCAATTAACCCAACCTGCGCGAATCCACCGTTTTGAAGAGCTTGTCCAGCAAAGCAAAAGGGTGGCGTAGTAAACGGGTTAATTGCTGATTTACTGGTCGTCGAAGCGTGATTTACTGCCAGGTGAGGCAAGGCGAGGGTAATTCATTTTGATTACAGAAAAGTGATTGGGTTGGTTCGAGGCGAGGAAGATGCGTGATTTCCCATGAAGCATTGAAATAATTGTAAATCCCGCAATCCAGGCGAGTCCGCTGTCCTGGAAGTACAAACGGATGATTTTGCAGTTCAGGGATGCCCAATAATATTTATCTCTCGATACGTCATCCTCGCTAGGTTCAAAGGATGCCACCATTTAATGTACTACCTCTACGCTTGCTTCGATAGCGTCTAGCAGCCTACTACCAGCTTTTCCAGAATATTTGTTTTTAACACCTAAAAGGATGGTCTTTAGTTATTTAAATCTTCTCCTAAATTAAAACGACGGTCAAGGATGTTATGTAACATTAACCCTGATGGGAGAAACGCTCGCAAACTGTCGAGGCGTAGGAGATCTATAATTCTGTTGTAATCCATCCTTAATCATAGCGCCGTGGCACATTTCAAGTTAGATCATCACCGCTGGACACCGTTCCAATCATCGCTTTCCATGTTTCACTGCTCCAGTGAAGGGAAATCATAGAGAAACCGAGTCTTTATCGATGTTGAACTGTCCAGCCTTGTTGGGGCTTCTTTTCGCCAAAGCTCTACGATTTAGATGCTACAACAACTCGGCCTTCCCCTCCCTCGAACCGAAGGTGAGCTTGGGAATTATAATTAAAAAACTTTTCATGTCACCAACCAGGCAGACCGCTGGTTAACTTTTCCAATTGACCTCACGTTTCCCAACAAACTATGCCGCCTTCTGGCCGAACTTGCGCGTTTATGTTTGGACAAAAGGTGCCTCCTTACGATGCCACGGATGTCCTAGACCCCGTGGACGGCAGCACACCACCAACCGAAGGTGCCAATAAATGATGATTGAATTGAGGCGTTCCTCAGACGCGCCGTGGTTGTAATTTGCTTTTCGGCATAAATCAATTATGGTAAAGTTCATTTCAAGGACATCATCCTCGCAAACCCTCCAATACGCTGGTGGTGGGCCAGCGCATTCGTGGGGCTTCTTTACCCTCGAATAGGGCTTTGTGCCATCCCGTGCACGACGACAACGAGACAGGGGGTGATGGGGTTTTGGGTTAAGCGGTTTGTTGTTGGCGGGATGCCATAGCTCTAAACGGCCACCGAAGGGTTGGTGGAGGGGGGTGGTAGAGATGTTCAACGTGAGAGAGCCCCATCGCACCATCGGCATTGACTTTCGCTCGCCCCGCGCCCCATGGGGCCCCCAACTGTACCGGTGGTCGTGTTGCTGCTAGAATGGATTGCGTGACGCGTAATGAGCATCACTAGCTCACGTGGGGTAAGGTGGTATAATCGTGGCGTTTTTGGCGTACCAACACAGACACTCGCACACACCCATCCGGCCACTCTGGAACGCGAGCTCAAAACGTTCGTCCATTGTTTGCTGCTGGCGGCGATCGATGCAACCGTATGGCCAACAATGTACACCGAGCACAGCGAGTGGAGTGGCGAGTGAGAACGGGAGGAGATCACCCTCGGAGGCACGCACCGCGCCGGTTTTGACGCGAACGCGAGTATGATTGACCATTTGACGACCAAACCCTTCCTCTTTACGTGCGATGTTGAGCCGGTTGCGCTCGAGCGGTTGTTGTAGTGAGATGAAAAGTAGAAAACCAAACAACAGCAACCAACGGGTGGCGATATCGGGGAGCTTTTGCTCGCCCCTCTGTTGTGGACCCTTCGGGTGCACATTGTTTGTTACATTGGAGCGGCGGCATCAGTTCGATAATATTGTGGGGAATACATTTCAAGGGTGTCTTTTTTACCGGGACATCACGCCATGTTGGCTTGCGGTAGGGTAATGTTGGTTTATTCGGGGTAATTATTTCGATAAAATAGTACCAGCATCTAGGGCAGTAACGCAGGTCATTTCATTTAATGACGATGATATTTCTGAAGCATTCTATTTGATCTTTGATGAGCTTCTCGATCAAATTAATTTGAAAGCATCATAAAAAGACCAATAATGGGAAATGAAGTGCCAGAAGAAGGGCAATGGTACTAAAAAATTGATGAACTCTCGTGTTATTGCTGAAATCCTTCATCGATCCTATAGTAAGATAAGAATCTAAGATACATAACAAAAAATACTAAGTTGAATGCCAAGATGAGAGCAGTATGTTGCTGATAAGATAATCTGCATTCCTCTATAGAAGCATTAACAAAAGAAAAAACCCAAGATGAACCTTTGTGACATTAATTGAAAGATCACAAAGCTAAAGCTCTGTTCCAACCAGTGTAGGAATCCTTCAACTTTCTAAACAACGGAAACAAAACAACGTCGCTTCAAACCAACTGCTGTTACTCCAATGTCGAACAAACAAGTGAGATTCCAGTGGGGGTAGTGATCTGTAACAGCAGCGCCAACAGCTGAGTGACCCCACTCCCATCGACGACCCCATTGACACTTCACACTTGATCGGCACCACACCACTCCGTCTGGCTCCGATCGCATCTCTGTTGTTTGCCCCATTAACAGTTCCAGACTCCTGCAAACGATGCTAATGATTTCTCACCTTGTCGTGTCCCGAGCACCAGTGGCACGACTGCATTGGGAGATTCCATCCGTCTCAAGTGCTCAATACCATCAACACAAACACCGTACCACCATCAGTGGCTGCAGTGGCGCTGGGAAAAGGTGAAACTAAAAGTCCGATCGTCGAGCGACAACCTGTTTGCTTCCCTCTGTGGTGTGACCGTGCAAGGTCGACCGGCAGAGAGGAACGGAACGCAAAGAAGCAAAGCAAACGGAAAGCAAAGTCTCTAAAGTCCGCCTCCCCTCGCAGCGGTGCTTATCAGTCGGATGTCAATCTCTCTCTCTCTCTCTCTCTATCTCTATTGGATCACGGCCATGGCGGCTGTTTGGCACGATCGTCGATCCGCTTACCTTGTGCGATGCACTTCCGATGCAACAACAACAGGTTGGTAGCAACCGGTTCAGCCTCACACGCGTGCTCGTGTGCACGCCCGTTTGCGATTGTGTTTGTGGCCGATTCTACGCGCGTGTACCGCGTGAGGCGAGCGTGTCAAAGCTTCTACTTCCGGCTATTTTTTTTTCTACTTTTTGCACGCACACAGGGGAAGGAAGGTGGACCATCGCCATACCGGTCAACCTGGCCATCATTTTCACTGCAAATGTGCGATGCGTTGCCGATGGCGATGGTGGTGGCCCCGTGTGTGACGATGACCGACCTCCTTTCTGGTGGCGGCGGGGACCTGGTTCCACGCCAAAACGGGCGCCATGGATGGTGAGCGAAAGGGGGACGAACCTCTAGCATCTCTCTAGCTGCTCCGACCGACGACCGGACAATCTGAGCAAGGCAATAGGTTCCGAATGATTGCTTATCGATTATCGCGCGAGCAGCACCAGCAGCAGCAGACAATTGGGACGAAGTGTAAGCAAAGGTGTGGGGTGTGTCGGCCTCAAGATTGAGATTACAGTGTCACTGGGCTAATGCTCCTTTCTCTCGCAATCGATCGGTCACGTGCACGATGGGACGCGGGAGGGAATGATTTTGGCGCCGAGTTTTTTAGGAAAATCGCACTCAATTCCGGTTTCGGGTGCCTCTGCCTTTGGGTCGGGTCGATGTATGTTAATCGCGTTGGGTTTTGCTTTCATTTCCTCCCACCCCGGTAACCACTTTCCCGGCGCCGGTGATAGCGATTCATCTCCGGCAGGTTTGACCGGAAGGATTGGTTTGGTTTGGCAGTTTGCAGTCACCATTATCGCCCCGCAAAGTTTTTGATGGGGTATCGTCATCAATGAAATAGAAATGTGCGACCTCCTTTGTGCGTGAGAAGAGTGTTGGTTCTTGCCAATGGAAGATAATGTAAATTTATTACAAAGCCTTTATTATAGTAGATTTATTTTAGAGCTTTTAGGTGGTTTCTAAGTTAGCAAAATGTTTAGTTTATGCTGCCAAGCATATATTTAAAGATATGCTTAGTATTTTTACAATGAAGTTTCATAACGATACGATCTTACAAAGTAATAATGCTTGCTAGAGAATTCCCTTGGCATAAATCTTTATTGTTCGCAATAAGCATCGTTTGTTTGAAGATCATGTAATAAGAGCTAGTCGAACTCTTTGTTCATTAGTATTACGAATGTCGAACAGTAGGAAGCACATGCCTACACATATTTAAAAAAAAACTCAATTGATTTGAGAAAAAAAATCTAACATGGACAGTCACTGAACATAGGAAACTAATAAATTATAGAGGAAGACATACACGCCGGACAGACAATGATGATGAGCACAACGATCAATCAATGTATTAGAACGTCTCGCCTGGATCACTACAACCCCCCTCTCGATGCCGTACCATCCCGCGCTGTAAAGCTGTTTTTTTATGCGTTTCTCTTCCGTTTTTTGTTTCACCTTTCGAGCACAACAAAAGAAACTACAATCATCTTGCGTCACGAGTTTTGTTTTGTTTTTTTTTTTGCCTCCACTGGCCACGTGCGCGCGGTAACAAGCGCGCGAATGCACAAATCCTCTTCTAACGAACATTGCAAAAGTACAAATTACGAGTCTAACGGGGTGCCACCGTTGTTTGGAGGTAGCCCACCACCTTCCTCCCCCAAAAACGCGAGGTGGGGTGATGGTGCAATCCACCATCCACCAACCATCCACTTCCTTTTTCGTCCATTCACACGTCAGAAAAGCTTCCGGCATCGGTATTATTTTCATATGCTTATTTGCTCATGCTCAAAGATGGGTTTGCCCTGGCTGCCTAGGGTCGGTTCGGTTCGGCGCAGCATGTTGTTTGTTTTTTGTTTGCACCCTGCTCCCGCTGTTCCTCCCCTGCGTGGAGCATCGACCATTCGTCAGTCACCGATGTGTCGATTCCATCCGGAGAAGACTCTCCAGCGCGGACAGCAACTTCCGCGTTTCCGCCTAGCGGAGAAACGGAGTCCGCCCCCCTGTTCACCTCGTCCGTGTCAAGAAGACACTGGAGTGGACCTACGGGAGTCTATAATAAACCGCCCGTTTGGCTACGGTAGGCGTTTGCAACATCATGATGCCACCGAACAATGAAACACCTGGGACTGCTGGAGCTGGAACTTGGACTCATGGGGAGGAATTAGACACCCAGCTCTGGGTGGTGTGCATCGTCTTCCATCTTTGTTGTTTAGCGGGAGGCACAATTGAAGAGATTACCTCTCTGACACCCTTTCGAGAGAGCGGAAAAGCTACTACACCATTTGCTTACTGTTAGTTGAGGTGGATCAGTTTTCCATCAACAACAAACGACATAACACATTACGTGTTTGATGGTTAATGCTTACCTGTTACTGAAGCCAGCGTTGTTGTTGCTGTGATCTTTCATCATTTCAGGAAATGTCTTTCGAGACCATTCGATTCTATTTCTGGTCTTGATGGCTGTCTCGGGAAAAAATCGTTCTTAGCGCACAGGAACCTCTTCTCTTATAAAATGAATAGTTTATGTCGTCACACGGCGTAAATTGTGAATGAGTTTGGCCTCACCCCTCCACACACCCACTGGACATTCCATGGAAGATTGGCACAACCGAAAAAAAACCCAACCGTCACACACAACACCCGGTGGAGAACTCACCACCGCCACCACCCTTCTTACGTCGCTAGGACGTGGGAATTTTCTTTTATTTTCCCGTGCCCCGTGGCCTGTGGCCCGTGCCGGCATAGCGGCAAGCGTCGTCGTCGGCTTCGTTTTTATGTTGCGCTTTTATAGACCACACCGGGCCACCGGAGACAATGTTTTGGGGCCTTCCCGAACCCCAACAACTGAATTAATCATGCAATCGCTGGCGCGCTGATGGTGTTGAACCGCGACGACGACGACGACGACGACGACGCAACGCAAATGGATGCGAACCAAAGGAGGCTGACCGCTCGTCTCGGAAGACACAGAGACCGCCACCAGTAGTAGTAGCAGCAGCAGCAGTCACTCAACACTGTCACCGCCAATGGCACATTGTTTTGGACCACCGTGTGTTCCCAGCTGGCCATGGTGGCCCATCG
>NC_064878.1:60011048-60028548 GCF_943734665.1 Anopheles aquasalis | reverse complement strand
CGATCGGTGGTCTACCGAAAATCAACGGTAGTGGCGGTGGTGGCACCACCAGCACCACCACCTCCATGATGATGGACCAGAACGGGCGTGACGGGACGAATCTAACGATCGAACGCCGCCCCCGGAAGCACTCGTACTCGCAAGCGACCAGCGGATCATCGCCAATCTGGACAACGAATACGTCCTTCAACAACTACACCACAAACACGATCACCAACAGTAACCAGCAACGACGCCGCCAGCATCGATCAAGTGCCGGGGATTCCGCGAGCGGTCGACCCTCAGCGACGGACGGTGAAACGACTACGGCCGGCATACCAACGCTCGGCGATCTGCGCTACCTGTCCTCACCGACCAATCCGAACAACTCGAGCGTGATCCAGAACGGGTCGACCGTGAAGCTCATCTCTACCAAAGCCAGCAACGCTAACAACGGCACCATCGCCGGCGCTGCACCGAACAGTGATGATCAGTCCAACAAGCAGGTACGTGATAACCCTTTCCGCTGGATGTTCGGGGCTTATTCTTAAGACAATCATATATATATGGTCCGGTTCGCGATACACGCAACGGTTCTCTCTGTCGTCGCCGACTACGACGATGCATGGAACCGCTACCGTGATGGATGCATCAAGGCACGCTACGGCGAGTTTCCGCGTCCGGAGAGTGACATCGACACGCTGGCCGTTCCGTCGTCTTTCGTTGTGTTTCTTTTCGCACAATCTCTTTGCGCGTTTTCTTTTTGGGGGGCGCCAAATTGTTCTCAAGTCCGTGTCTACCGTTACCCAGCAACAGATCTTTTATTCATAGAACTTTTCTCTGGACCACGGCGCGCTCCGTGCTTAGCCGATCAGGCAACCGGCCGGGATTGGGGGAAAATATTAAAGTTGTTCTCGGACCCTACCAAATGGAACACTTTTGCAATTCCTTCCCCTTCTATTTTGGGCACGGTTTTTGTTTTATTGTACACCGGGCCAGAATTCGCCAGCATTCTGGCACAAGCGTGTCCCGTTGGCTTCCAGGAGCCGCGCGCGATGGTGTAACGGTGTTCCTCGCGTGGAACCGTGAAAGAAGAGGATCTGCGCGCGGACAACTGACTCCCAAGACAAACTGATTGCTTGTGGTCGGGGTGGCACATGCGTGGACACACGCTCCGTAACAAATAACATCGTTAGTGATGCTTTGAACCACCAGAACCCCGTTCGGTTCGGTTTTAGTTAATGAATTCCGTTGACCGGTTATGCTTGTTTCATTTCCAGAGCGAACAATGTATGTCGAAGCAGGAATTTCGAAGCGATAGAATTTTGTTTCGCCTTCAAATGAGTCAAACTGTTCCACTTTCTGGTTCGGAGGCGCGAAACTCATGTCTTGGTCCTCGTTCCGAGATTTCCGTGACTTTTATCGCGCTGCAAGCTTTACTGTGTCCGACGTTTCAGGTTGCATTTTCTAAAACAAAAACCTCTGCCCTTTTCGTGAAGCAAAAAAAAACCTTCTTGATTTCGAGAACACGGAGCTACTTCACTTAGCGGGCTTGTGTCCACGGCCCTTCAAAAGATGTTCGAGACCGATACCGTCCGAGAACTGCCCTATGTTTGGGCGATATTGTACAAAACTCGGGCCCGTCAATATGTTGGCTCGACAGGGTGTCCAAAAGGCAAAACAAAGCTCCTATTTATCACCACAAATCGTGCGGCGCGTTCCGGTCTTGGCACGCAGAACGTGTTGTTCAAGCGTGGTACGGTGGGCAGAGCACAGTAGCAATAGTGCGATAAGAAACTATCGGGCACAAGGTACAAGGTATCGCGAGAGACGAGTATGGCTGCGTGCCTCCGGTGTCACAACAGGCAAAGGACATCAAGGCGATCCGGTACGAGCCGTTGTGGTGATAGAACGAGCCCCGCTTGTTTGTGGGACAGATAGAAACATCACCTTCCAGCGAGGTTTTGTGGTTTTTGAATGTCGGTTCCCCTCACTAGCAACCTTGCATGGCCCACTGTGCGCCCAACAGTTCTACACGTTTTTGTTTACTTGGATTTATGCTTTTGAATTGAGGGCAGTAGTCATCTCAAAATAATAGAGTAATAGACCACATCGAATCTCCATACGATTGCACGATTGAACGCAAATCGATAATTTCGAACCAATCTGCTCCTCTTTATCAATGCTTGCACGCTGCCATGATATGCTTATCGCAGTGCGAATGATACTCGAGCGCACGAGTTTCAAGAGCTGCAGAGTAGTTGAGTGCCAGCGTCATTGTGCAATGACTGCCCTCGCTGCAGCTCGTGGCGTTTCCATGGCGTTGGCGTTGGCCTACTGGCACACGGAAAAAACCGTGAGTAACGCAATCGCAATCTTCTGTTGAGCCGTATAAGCCGGTGTCCGGGCAAGGTGTCAATCGACAGTATCAACAATTTTCCACTCCATAAATCCCCCGGCACTTTGGAAAAAAGTACGAAGAAAAGAGAGGAATGGTGGGTGGCTCCGTTCGCCACCATCATCATTATCATCATATCGTATCCAACCCCCCTTTGGCAAGTGAAAATTGGAGAGATAATAAAAGTGCTGAAAGGGGGAGGCGGCCAGAAAGGGAGAGTACGATGGATGACGAGTCGTGGCTCGGTGGGAAAGATTGAGGCGTTGGTGGTCGTGGTTGGTGATGAATGCGTCGGGCGTTTTGTTTTTCGGTGCCCCGGGATGGTGGCCGATGGTGCCCTAGTTCCGTGATCATTTTCATATTCATATACTTTCCCACCTTCTTCACTTCCTTGCTTCATGCTGTGGTCGGTTGTGCTGCAACCGCGACCAACCAGCCCCCATGCCACAGCAGTCAGTATACTTCTGGACCTCGCCGAACCCCACGTGCCACCAGTTTGTACTCTCCGTTTGTTCGTTTTCCATGTTTTATGATTTCTTCTCCATCCGAGAGCCCTCGGTCTCGCTGCTCGGGGTTCCACCCACTCATTCATACGCCCACGCAGCTTGACCCAATCTATGCTAATTGCTGGGTGGAAAATGTTGATTGAACATCTACCCTCTTGTATTGTAGAAAGAGGAGCCGCCGGACCTCCGTCAGAGGGCTCGTGGATAACGAGAACTTATGGTGCTCCTGTGCTCCCTGCACACACAAAAAGCCATTGTGATTCAAGTGCTAGCGGACTCGCACTCGACTCGGACGGCCCACCGCCCTCTCATCAACCGGATCGGGCTTTTTGTTTGACGGCATTTCATCGCCCCTGTCCCGGTGTGAAATATCTCAATTACACCAAGGCAATAGAAAGTGTGCGGCAAAGGCATCTTAATGGAGGTCTCTGTCAAATTTAGTTTGATTTCATTTCGTGATCTCTGCACACTACTCGTTGTGGGGGCGGCGTTGGCGTCGTCGTTAATTAAAAGCCCTTGCTGTCTTGCTTGGCTCTCGGGAGTGAACTGAACTGGAACGATGGATGGATGATGTTTGTTTTTGATAAAGCTACGTGCGACGAGACGTCCGCCGACTGATACAGACTTCATTAATCGGCGAACGGCACAGGTGAACAGTTTTTGCTGCCTTCAAGTTGTTCTACGTTGCACAGGCCCAGGGTAGCCGTCCCAGGCAGGTGAACCACGGGCTCAAAGTGCCACTAATAGCAAGTTTTGTCTTACGATAACGTCGGGCGCGGTAACGGCTCCGGCGTCAACCGTACATTCCTGTGCGGTTACGATCGTCCCGGGGTTGGTGGTGGAGCTAGCGGTAGCTGTTAGACCACTTGTTACGCATTCCTGTTGACATTCCATGGCGCTGAATACACTGCACCGTGGCTGGTATCGCACAAAGTACAATGGAATTATTGTTAGTATTGGTGGCAGCCAGTGGTTTAGAAGATAAAGATGGCTTCTCGGTGGTTTAGTTGCCATGATACCGGTTTCTCCGGTGACTGACGCGATTGTTGCAGCAGTAACAGGTTGCTATTACGCGGTATTATTGTGCAAAAGGATCAACCTGAGCTTAGCATGGCTCTGTGTCTACTAAGCTGTTGACACAAGCAACAGCAGCAACCACGCCACTACATCCGGTTGGACTTTGCGCTACCGGCACGAGGAAGTGAATCGTTGGCACCATTTACTCATCATTTAATCAAACAAACTCTCGCGACTCCCAAACCATTGCGCGAAGGCGGAAACCACCAGCTGCTGGAGCTGCTTACATCTTTCGATTGCATTTGTGGGCAAATATTTTTGCAGCCAAATGTGATTGCGATATCACTACGCCCCCAATCGAGCGCATTACAACACCGCGTGCTCCCCGCTGCTACATTTCACGAACCGATACGCCAAGATGATGTGCCAAATGGACACCCGATCGTCCCCTTTGATTGATTTGCGTTTTTCTCCACCGCGGTGCCTCCTCCACGTGTGGCTGTGGCTCTGCAGCTCGTTAATGGCAATTGATGGTGTATCTGCCGGAGGCGGTTACCACTCTTCACCGTCTTGAGCTATTACTTTCCTTGCACTCCTTGTGGCCTGGCCACGGCAATTGGGTGTAAATTGCTATGAAGCATCACAGCGAAACATGTATGTTGCCTGCGGGGAGAGGGCACCCCAGACCACCAGGTTTTTGTTGCGCATGCACTAGCATTGGATGCTCTTATCGATGCAAACCACTGGCCCCCGGGGGGCGGACCACCGCGGAGGTGGTACATTTGCAAAAAAAAATATTTTTTTCTCCCCGCAATTCTGCGTTGCGGTGTAGCTTGCAGCAACAACTTCTTTTCGCGCTCCGAGGTATTTCCTCACTTTCTCCGCTATCGCAGCAAGCCTCGCCTCGAGTGATGTAGGGGCTGACCACGAAACCTAGCAGGCCGCTGTAGATGCGTCACTCTGGCTGACCGTGTGGCACAGCAGCCGCCTCCAACGCGGCCTCTAAGTGGATGGCGATCTACTTCGTCGTGATTGGAGGGAGCAGTGGTGCAATATTTGAGAGCATTTCACTTACAAATTCATGTCTGTGCTATCTGTTCTTATCATAACAGGAGTTTTTGTTTTTCTGTTGATAATTTAAAATGGGGACTCATTTCTATCATGATTCATCTCGTTATAGGCTCTCGTCTCGCGCATAGAATTTTTCACATTGGCCTTCACGGCTTAATGCCCATGCCCTAGAAAACCCATTTCCAACCAATTCAATTATCAAACTTTTCGCCGGTATCATGCAAATGATGCTGGCGACGTCCATATGGCGGGTTCCGGCCATCCGGCTACATTTAGACAGCCAATGATGAATGTGTATGCCGCAGGCGGGAGCAGGACGATTCTTGGAACGCATCCAAAAATATGTTTCTTCTGTCTGGCCGCTTCGTGCGAAGGTTGCACGTTGCGAAGGGACACAAATTTTCCATCCGGACCCCGACCATTCCAATATTCTCGTTCGTTCTCCTCCCCAGCATTGAAGCATACCCCCGCACAATGTAGCTCGCAAGGATATTGTACCGTGAGATGCGTGTAGGTGTCGTACCGTTGCAAACACAGTTCTGGCTCTGGCTCTGGCGCTGGTGTGGAATCAATAAACGTGCCGTGACGAGGCAGCGAGGTGAAAAAGTAGAGAACCTTATCCTGGGGCGAACAAACGACGCTTGGCGCTGGCGTGTAAATTTTATCACGAAAAAGCAGGGGAACCAAATTCGAAGCAGAGAGGGTCCGTGCTGGAATATTTGTTCAAATTATTACCCCCGGCGGCGTTTTGTTACCGATTGGACCGGTGCCAACGCATCCGAGCATTTGGCGGCACATCTCATAGGCCCGTCCTTGTCGATATTTGTGTTTCCGTGTCCCGCTAATCGATCGTGGTGCCGTGGTGTGCTCTGGGGTGCAGTGCATCCCCATATTTATGCTAGCTTCGTAAACAATCGTTAAGAATCTGTTTCGCTTTTGCAAACATCAAACAGAGATTCGTATCGATTTATGTTCGCTTGTTTGTCTATAGGCTGAGATATGATTTGTCTATTGAATCAACGATGCTCAGGGAAGAGTTATCGATAGCCAAGATATTTGTGTTTGTTGGATTAATTAATATTACCTCCGCTTTGAACAAGAGTCCCCTGGGAAGAGGTAAAACTTCTGAGCGCATAGACTTATCTTCGGGCAGGAAGATTACTCGGCACAACGGCAGCACTTCATCATTCATCGTCCCGGCGAACAGAGCCAGGTCGGTACTTTACCCACGGAACCACATTACGTCGTCGATAATTGCCTCTTCGGTTTGGTTTACTTTTAATTAGGTAATTACCCGTTTGTTTGTGTTTTCTTCGGTAAAATCCCTTGGCGTCCTCGTCTGGCTTATGGCGTCCCCGTCTGGGTAAGGTGTTTTGTAGGTACGCGCACCATCGCCACCGCAGCGGCCACCGTCGTCGTTGTCGTCGCGACGCGTGGTAATGAGGTTTATTTGCATTTGGGAAGTGATAAAGCACCTGCCTTTGATCGCGTCTTGATAGAGGGTGTTTGTGTTGTCCCACCAACCATCCACCGCTCGTCCGGCCGCATGGTGTACCGCATGAGATCATATAAACAGCTCCGGTGGAGGGACGCACATTCAGGTTCCATCGTCTGTGCGAGCACCGGCGACACGATAACCGGATACGAGGCCACGATGCTCCCAAGTACACTGCTCTCTGTGGATGCAATAAAATCCTTTCAACACACGCGAGCAAACCTGACGTCATTCGCGGCGAGGTCATGTTTAGCGGTCGATTCCACTGATGCTCGGATGACTAATCACTTCTCGTTGAGGTACTAAAAATGAGTCTTCAGTAACGCATCACGATCCTCAGTTTGAGTCAGTTGGCGTCTCATGATCTCATGATTTCATCTCCAAAGCATCCGTGACTTATCTCGTATCGCGGAACACGTTCCCTTCGCTGCCCCATGGCGATGGGGCATTTTTCGATGAATCGATCCCTGGCGCCGCCGCCACTTCGGCCGCCGGTACTATGCTTCTCCCGCGTGTTACATCACGAGACGGGAAAACCGGATTTCGGCCAGCTTCGGCGAGAGCTTAAGGTACGGAATTACGCCGCCGCATTTTGATGCTGGGCAGCGAGAGGAAACCAAAACAAAATAGGAAATCAAAACAGAGCGGCACTGCCTTGATGCTGGATCTCGCTCGTTTTGACCGGGTTTTTGGCGGGTTTAGTGGTGACTCGGTTGGTGGGGGTTGCTCGTCTGGATCATCGTCAATTGATCCGGTTTGGGCTTTAAATATCTTATCATTCACTAATTCTGGCCAACCAAGAACCAAGAATTTGATTATTTGATCATTTCTCACTCAAATTTATCAGTTCTTTAGTGGGAATTTCATTAATTAGAGATTGAAAATGAAGTAGCTCAGAAGACAGGAATGATACGATTGATAATTTTATTATTTAAACTTTTATATTAATTACTAAAAAAAGGGAAAATCTTTTTTATTGAAAAGCCGGTGCTATGCGAGAGAAAGAGAGAAAGAGAGAAAGAGAAAGAGAGAAGAACGAGCGAGATAGCGAGCATGCTCCTGGATGTATGCAACTCATAGTCTACTTTCAGGGGTATGGCTGAAAGCTCAAACTCGGAGCTTTATGCTGCCGTCGAAAAATCGAAAATTACACATAATTTTGACTGGTTTGCTGGTTTATCACGTGCCTTTTTTACTGGTTTATCACGTGCCTTTAATTTGGAAATTCATTAAACAACCACCGAAATATTATCCTTAAACATCCAAGTGTTTCATTAATAGTTACTCTCCACGGAAGGGCATCTGTTTCTCTCTGCAGCCTCTAGCACCAGCATAGAATCGTTCATCCGCTAAAGAAAGGTGTGTAAAGTGGGTCAACCAAAAATCCTAACAGTGTACAGTCTAGTGGGTGTGCACCCAGAACCGGTGCGGCCACTATTCTTACCCATCATCCGCAGGAACCGCAGCTATAGCAACTAGTTCTGCTATCTTTACTTTTCTAATGATTTTCCTGGCTACGCTCGGTGTTCATTATCGTACCATCAGCCTTTGGAGCCTGATTCTCGTCCACTACGCGCGCGGCACTTCAGTTGCCTCCGGGGCGCATACCGCGGCTTCGTGGTGGAGAAATTTGTTCCCGCAAAGCGACCGCGCGAGCACGGGTGATGAATGGCGAGCGATAAAAAAGCGAATATACAGGATAATTACAATTTAATGGGCGCGCATATTCCTTATCCGTCGCATAGCGGACGAGAGAGAGAGAGAGAATACCGGTTCTTGCATTAGTTTGACTCTATCCAACTTTTCTGCAGCATAATTCTCTCTCTCCCTGTGTGTCTGTATGCCGCCGTTGGGCTATCCGGTAGAATCCGTCGCGGATTTCCAAGCGTTCTAATTGCTCACAATGGCCTAATTGGAATCACAAAGCAGCAGCTATCATAACCAAATTGGTGCAAAATTATGTGGACATTAATTCAAGCAGCAGTGCATCGTTTGCGCGGTTCCAGATTCTCTTTCGAGATGCCTCGCGGAAGATTTCTCGTTTCATGGCATTTCGACTCGTGTGACGACAGTCAGTGATCCAGATTAAAGAAGCAAAAAAAAAAGGTTTAGGACACGCTTCCCACACCCTACGCAGGATTATGTGGGCAGAGCCCCAATGTTGCCATAATCGCGCCCGTTCCGCGCGAAGGTAAACTTGCAACTTTTCGTCAGTCAGTCTATCGGTCTGTCAGTCCGTCAGTCACGGTTAATCTAACGTCTTTAACCCTCCGCTACAACAGCAGCAGTGGCACAATAAAATTGGATGGATGTGCTAAGGCTCCAGTGCCACTGTTACGAATGTAGTGTTGCCTACAACAACAAAAAAAAACTATAAACAAATTGAAAAGAAAAACGGAAAACTCAAACCAAACCGGCCCCTGGAGGCCGCTTGGTCATGGATTCGTTTGGATGGATTGCAAATACTGCCCACGAACGCGTCTACTATTGGGCCGCTGCTACTAATACTGTACTATGGAGCCGTTTAAACGAAGTTGAGCTCAAATGAAAGTGTGAAATAATCACGCGAAATGGTTGAACGATCAGCTCAATGCGCTCTGCTGTAGCTGAAGGGTAGGACTTTTGCTTTCCTTCACCGCCCGCTCCGTGGACGCGGATTTAGACAACCGTGCCCTTGCTTTGGTTTTGCTTTGCTTTGCCTGATACAAACTCATTATCGACTCGAGCCCGGTGGCAGGCAAGTGAAACGAGCAAAACACAAGAAGATGCAGTCTGAGCGGAATGGGCCTGGCCACCTCGCGCTTTAAAGTTCCTGTCGTTAAAGCCGTCTTCCTTCTCTGCTGCTGCTGCTGTTCCGGTACGCATCTCCGTTGCTGGATGGATCGTTTTCTGAAATGAGGGAAAAAAGTGGCGTTTTCTAAATTAAATTAAAACCAAACTCCCTTTTCCCATCCCCCCGGGGCGGTTGCCGGTTGTTAATATTATTATTATGATGCCTTATTTTCACTTCATTCAGCAGCACCCTCCTCTCACCATGCAGTGGCGTGAAGGTGGCGCTAGCAAACAATGAAACAATGGGCCGTATGGCCGGTCGGTCGGTGGCCTCCCAGCTGCATATGCTCCCACTGAATTTCCTTGGCTGGCGCACCTTGGTTGATGCCAATTTTCTTAAACTCCAATGCAATAAAACTCCTTCAATTGAGTCATTATTTGCAGTGCAACTAACGGTGGCCTGTTGCACCGGATCGGAGTGTCCCTAGTCGTCCGGAATCCGCACCACCACCCTAACTTCAATGGCCATCATCGTTAGAGGCGTTTGTCTGCTTCTCAAAGCGGAATAATTGAATTACTTTACATACATGCTTGCCGGCACTATCAACAGCGCAACCCACACACCTCATCGCCTATCATGCAAGTGCATCTCACGGCATAAGCGGCCCCCGGGGCGGTGTCATCGTTACCGCAGTCTTTTCGGTACGTGGGAGCAACACTGTAACAGCGAGCATACGATGGGTGTGTCGCTCGTCGTAGCAGGCTGCCCCATCATAAAGCGCCACCACTATGAAGCGCAGCAGAGTCAACTTCGACCAACCATCATCACCATCGGTGCATCGGTGAAACGCTACGGAAAAAGGCTGCTGCTGCTGCTGCTGCAGCATCTTTCAATAAAGAGGTTTAAGTGCCGCATTAAACGTGGGATTTGGGACGTAGGATGAGGAGCACGATCGCTCGCTGGGAATTATGTCGACTCGCTAGCGAACATACGACAGAGAGAGAGAGGGAGAGCAAAAGGTCGTCCTTCGGATGGAGGAGACATTCCCAAAAAAATCGATGGCCTGTCGGCGGGGCTGCTCAGGCTGCCTAATGGCTAGATTATACAAATGATTTCCAAAGCGTTGCGCCAACCAACCAACCTTGCCTGCTGGGCCCGGAGAAAGTTTCTATCTCCCTCTTTGCCACCTTCCCCTTCAGCTGATCGGCATCGGCAAGCTGATCCGGTGGTTTCTGCTCTCCTTGAAGCACCGAATCGAAACCGGAAGTGCGTTGCGCCATCTGTGGTCTCAAATCTGCCTGCCGCTTGACAAATCCTACCGCACGCCCTCGGCTGATGTAATGAAAGGTATTGAGGCTGCGGGGATTAGAAATTGAGTCGCTAGGCGCGTTCCATATCGATACTCCCTTGTTTTGCCCTTGTTTTGTTACACTTTTACGAGAAAACAAAAAATGGATGCCTCATACCTCGTCCTAGAAATCTATTGCTGCCTCTCCAAGTAATGCGATGCGATGACAACAGAAGCTGTTTCTTAAAATTTCACGTTCAATGCTTCAAAATACTCACGGGCAGCAAAGTTCCTCACCGTCGAGAATTTCCACCAGAAATGTTCCACATTGAGTTGTTAACCGCACTCGGCAGCACGTTGTGTGCGATAGAAGGCTCACGGTTCCTCGTAGCACCATTGCACACACCTTCTACAACCCAGTTGCCAATCTCACCGACACCGACAATGTACGGACAAGTGCTGTTGTATTCCTAGCGATGGCTACTATAACAGCATAGCTTTGTTGGGGTGACGTTAGGCTCACGTTACCATAGCGGCACGCAACCCCGGCAACACACGCTCTAACTTACACATCGCGATGGCGATGCATTCAACGCACGATGCAATTCCGTGCACCAGCTGCACCGACCGACGGACTCCTCTGACTCCCCCAACACCGAAGCGGAAAGTCTTAAGTTCCACGGTATTGCGAGAGAAGCTCTCCTGCTGTGGCCAGGTCGTCGATAGAATGCCTGCGAGGGGTCCGTTCGAAGAATTCATTTAGACACTGCTGGAAATGCATGCTCGATGCTCCTCTTCGTGTGCGTGTTCTAGTATGCGTCTCCGGCTCCGGGACGCCGTCTGCTGCCCACGCTTGACGGCACCGCCGTAATAAGATATGCAGCCGCGGTGCCCTCGTCTATTGCCCGGAATGACCGACACTGCTCATCCGTTACCGAGTGGTTCTACGTTCCCCTATGGTGCCCCACCATCATTTTGTATTCCGCCGCCCCGTGACCATGCTTATCGGTGTCGCTTTTATGCCGTGTCGACCTACGATCGAAAAATGCCTCCACATTAAGCCCCAAATTTGGTCGAAAAACCCACAATTTGTTGCCCACCATTTCGAGGTCCCACAATCAGGCAAGTGGGATGTTTCTCTAAGCTATTGAAACGGAAACAGAGATCGAACGGCAGATTGAGCAGCCGCAGCAGCATTGGGCCTGCCGTCCAATATTTGATTTCATTCAGTGGCCAACCACCTGGTACAGTGTTTAGCGCGTAAACGTGGCTTCTTAAATATGCGTTTTGCCGTGCGGCACTGTTGTTAATCAACAATTAGCACCCCGTAAAGTTGTGGAATTATGATGGAAAGGAGCCCGTGCTGGAAGGAGAGAGTAGCAGCAGCAGCAGCAGCAAACAATCGGGTGGCTGCCGGGCCCCGGAAGACGGTTTGCGAAACGCATACCAACGACGGAAGTGCACGGCGGGACCAGCAGGCCCAGCGAGTGTCTGATGACCCACTTCTGGGCTGGGAAATGGGCCTTGCGTTTTGTCCCCTTACCACCATCGCTCGCTGGGCGCTATGTTTTCGCTTTTTCCCGCTTCCAAGCTTCGGTTTTGTTTTCTTTTCCGCGAGTGACGCGAGTGATCGTCATCGACACTATCCGACGCGGAGACAACATTCTGGCTGGAGGAGGAAAGTGCGTCGCGTCCAAGCAAAGGAAGAGCAAAGGGTCTCGAACACGAGTGTCACGAGCGAGCGAGCCAATCCATTGTTGGTTTTTGATGTTGTTTGGACAGCTACCACCATTGAGAGCTCGTGCAATCCTCATTCTGCCTTCTTCTCGGCCAGCAAGACAAACAAACACCGCCTTTGGCCGCTCGGCGTGTAGGATGATGCGGCAAAGCGTTCCGTCATGTGGGGGAGCTGCTAAAGTTGATTTGAATTTCCGGCACCAAAAGTAGTAGTCGAACAAAAAAAGCGGGACAAGTTGTGTCACAAAAATCGCTAAAATTCTTGATCGACATCGAAGGAGCCATATTGACTGCCGACGATTTCATTAAAACCCTACCATCGTCCACACGGCTACTAGATGCGGATCAGCAAAAGCAAACATGAACCTTACTCAGAAATTGCTGAGCTATTATGCTATCGAGCGATGGATACCCTTCTCCCAGTGACGACACCATTCTCAACCCGTTCTTTGCGTCCACGCCCACCCCAAACTCCTTGGACTGCATGCCAAGAGTGGCGCGAAGGTATCGTCGTGGCCACGCGAGAGCCGAAACGAAGAGCCGAGCGAAATCGTGGCTGCTGCCAACGTAGTAGCCGGCAGCGGCGTTATGCGTGGCTCAGCCTTGGCGCCCGGTTTCAGTCTCCAGTCGGAACCGGACGGTGCAACATCAGCAGCAGCGTTACGGCGGTCTCGCGGAGTGTGATGTGAAGAGGTGTGGTCCGCGGTATAAGCGCTTTTGCGCCAACAATAACCTTCGCGCTCCCGTGCGTGACATATACAGACAAGTGAATTGTACGTTCGTTCGTTCGTTCGCTCGATCAAGCGGCAAGAAGTCAACCAGCCAGCGCGCAACAAGTGGTTCAAGGTTTTGGAAATTGTTGGCCCACCGCAGGGGTCCTCCAGTGGCGAGAGGTAGAAGGCCCACGGGTCTTGCGTGTCCTTTTGGGTGGGCCCCAAATTTAGTGCCGCGAGTACGGTTGGTCCGGTGGTTGGGCCAACAGGAAAAGTAAAACTAGACGAGACGAGAAAATGCATCCGAAGAGTGGATACCGATGATTGGGCAATTGCAATGAGTTGAAGTTGTTGTCTGCATCGCATCCAAAGGTCATCCGTTCCTTGGCGATTCGGTGCGGTGCGGAGTGGGGCACAATTCATCTCGATCGCACCCAACCAACCCGTTGGTGCCAGAAGTGCAAGTGCATTACACGATCTCTCGGATTTATGATGATCTTTCCACGGAGTTTGTGTTTCATTGTGTGCGTGCGTGTTTGTTTGTGTGTAGTCGATCACCTGCTGCTGCTACTTCGTTCCTTCCCTGTTGTTCCAGCTGGAAACCAGCTTACTTCATCTCAGCTACCATCGTTCGCAAGAATCAATCCACAGAGTAGTGCAATGTTCGGTGTGCGGTCCCGTGGGTGCATGTCGTGGCTTGAAAGTGAAATAAGAAGAAACACCGGCTCTGCGCTCAAGTGTGCATGCAAAGAAAAGAAAGTCATGAAAGTGGCCTTGGCGTGTGGCCTAAAGCTGGGGCCACTTAGTTTAAACTATAGTTGCTTACCTCGTCGCGACGACTGCCAGCAGCCGGTGCTGCGTTGTTGGTTGTTGCTCCACTGTTGCTGCTGCCGTGTGCTTTAGATTTCGTGCCAAACACTAATGAACAATGAACGGGCACCATCATCGGCTGGGAGGATGATGGGAAATTGGCTTGCCAAACAATTATTTTTGTGAGTTAAAGGGAGTTCGCTTTCGGGCTTCGCGCGGAAGCTGCTCGCTTTCGTTCGGGCGTGAGATAATTGAACAGTTTCACTGCAGCAGATATTACAATTCCCTTTTTTCTCTCCCTCTGCTGGTACCAAAAATCGAACCATGCTTGACGGAAAAAACTTCAGAATATCTCAAAATATGCCACCTTCCCCTGCCACAAACTGTCACGTGTCGAAATGGCTCATGGCTGTAGATTAGAGCATTGTTTTTCCAACGATGGCGCGTGGTTTGATTTCTTTTACTCAAAGCAAAAATCGACAAATTGTTCTGCGTCCATCATCATTTGAGGTTTCGGTTTTCAAATTCTCTGGAGGTGAGATCGTTTAGAGTGGGCTGACTGTTGCGGCCCCACTAAAAGAACTATAGCGCCCAATGGTTAGCTGGCTGATGGCGAGACTCGTTAAAAATAGAACATCCCGGAAAATTGGAACAATTCCCATCGATTTTGCCTCCTCCTCGTAGAGGGGGGCTGCAAATGGCTCGATTGTTTCTCAACGCCGACGCCATTTCGGTGCTCTTTGAACTTTCGTTTCGCGATTTTTTTTGGTTGAGTTTCATGAATTGCACTACCTCTCCACCACGATCCGTTACGATTCGTTGGGTGGTTGAATTTCGAGAGTGGAGAGGGGAAACATTTAGTCATTTTCTAATGAATTAGAATGATTAATTTGCTTAAAAAGGTACCGTTTTGCAGATCATTTTCTTGCCTCATTACGCGGCCTATCTGCGGCGTCACGCTCGTCACATTATTTATCTTAAATGCGGGCTCATTTGTTCGCACCGGTACCATATCTGCTTATTTATTCATTCTATTTTCGCTGCATTTGGTCAACAGTGTTACGGAAGGAAGATATAAATTTGGTCCCTTCGTGTGGCGATGGTGGCCAATTGGTTGCGCCAAAAGAGGTGGTGCGGGTTATCATAAATTTGGAACGTTGCCATGACGATGGCACAAAGCTGCTGTAGCCGTTTCAAAGCGCACTTACCTTGTATATCCCGAACCCGTTTTCTGTCCT
Organism: Anopheles aquasalis; assembly: GCF_943734665.1. Classification (NCBI taxonomy): domain Eukaryota; kingdom Metazoa; phylum Arthropoda; class Insecta; order Diptera; family Culicidae; genus Anopheles; species Anopheles aquasalis. The sequence goes on along the minus strand of NC_064878.1, from coordinate 60,013,523 downwards.
TCTCAGTTCGATCGATCTGTAGACGAACAAAGAATGCCAGACTTATGGCAAAATGAGGGTGAATTGTTCCTGCAAGTTACTGCGAGGTTTTGTGTGGGACGAGACATGTGTTATTGCACCTTCAGAACTTTTAAAGGTGACGTAATGCCGCCCGGTTGCGTTATACCCATTGACAATGACCCAAGCCGGGAACCACAACCCAGATGAATGAATATAGCAATCCCACGAAAACGAGTTTACGTTGCCATATGGTATTCCGTACGTTCCATCGCCGGCAGTGGCTTTTATTCTGGTCTTTTGTTTTTATTCTATTGGCATTTCTTAAGCTTGAAGAGACTTCGATTCTTTTCCAACATCGTTCGGATGTCTTTCGCTCGCTGTCTTCGTCGAAGACGCAAATGCTGTCGCTTGATGACTTCATCAACGTAACGGTTTTTATGGACTACTGGACTACTGGACACTGAAAAAGTGTTAATAGTTCATTTTGTTATGTTTACCGGTGAAGATACAAGTAAAACCAGTGCTTTTTAAATAAAAAGCACATCCCATGAGGATCTTCAAACCGAAAAAAACACAGAGAAGGCTTGTTCTAAAAATGATCAATCACAAAGGCACTTATGGATGGTTTCGTGAAAGTAACTGACACTGACTTCGAATCCTTTTGCTTCCAAATCCTTTTCGTTGGGCACACCTGGAGCTTCTTCAGCCCCGCCATTTCTTTGGCAAACCAGAGAGCGAATGGAGATTCTTACTATCGGAATCTTGCTTAATGCCAGAAAACCTTTTTTCCCAAACTAACACAATCACGTCGTTGCCCGCTTCATCTCCAAACAACAGAAACCACTCAAACGTGCTGCCACAAGGCTACTAAGATGAAGGCGGCTATAAAGTGCATAATTGGCCGCGAATGGATGGCCCTAAAGTAGCATTTCTTGTGACCCCCCACGGGTGGTGCGGTAAGTGGCCGATGAGCATTTCACGCCAATGACGTGCAACGTAACGACACGACGGAAAAGAGTGAATTTTTGACGGAAGCTTACCGCCGACACCGCCGCCGCCGAGATGAGATGAGATTGGTTGCGTGGGATGAAAGCCAAACAAGCTGCCTCCGATCGCGAAACCTTCGCATTCTAACGCGGAAATGTCTCCTCTCTGACGCCCCGTGGCATGGTTAGAAATCCATGAGCCACGGGAAGGTTGTGCCCGAGCCACCCTCCTCCTCCTCCTCCTCCCGTCTATCTGCCTACGTGGTAATGCCTTCGCCATGGCCATCGATGCGCCCACCGTAATTACGTACGAAGTGCCAGATCGAAGGCAACAATGCGGAATCGGCTTTCGAATATTGCGCGTTTGTAGATGAAGGTGGCTGCATCTCGCCCACCGTAAACACCTGTTGCTGTGGCGTTGCTATGGCGCTTCTCTGCTGCTGCTGCTGCTGCTGCTGCTGCCGCTGCTACAAACCACCAGGCCAAACTATAGCGACATCTACTAGACAACAACTTGTTTGTCGGATCATGGGAGAGAGAGAGAGAGGGTTGCCGGCCTGGTGGTATAACATATTTCATGCACCAGCGAGCTCCTGATCTCGATGTGCATCCGATACGTAAGGCGCGTTCTCTTGGCCGCCGATGCGTGAAGACGGAACTCCCTTCCCTAATGCTCCTGCAGATGCTGGGAGCAACGTTTTCGTCTAATTTCCCATACGGTTTACCATCGTACCGATCCTTTCGATGGCCAATACTGCAATTTGCATACGACAGAAAGTTATGAGACACATGAGGAAAGTTATGAGGCTTTGTCACAAGTTGTACAACGGATATGCAAAACGTTTTCGTCATCGATCTGGGTTACATTTCATTATTGCATCGTCTCGATAGTGCGGTAGCCAGCTTCCTTCTCATTGCCGTTTTGTTTTAATCGTGCTGGAGATATGATCGTGCTTAAACATTTAATTATCTAATTCATCACTAGCTCGGAGGAACTGAAAGAGCTTAAGTGTACCACACGATGGTTAGTAATCTTTAAGAGCCATTACTTGCGTCCCACTTCACACAGCGGGCGCGAGATAGTTTAGCGACGGTGCTACTGTCGCCCTTCTGCCCGTTCGTTAAGCGGTAGGAGCAAAGAAGCCAGACCGAGTCACTGCAAGTGAAGAAAGTTCTTCATGGGAAAAGACCGTGTTTAACGTGTGCCTTTCTCTCCCTCTCTCACATTTTGCTCGTCATCATCATCATCATCGTCGCGCAGTATCGACGACAGAGAACCACGGTTCTCCTAGTCCTTGGGCGCTTCCTATCCGACCAGCCCACCGTTAATTATGAAAAGTGTGTGAAAATTTGATTAGTGCCAACGGGAGAAAAGACAATTATCGGAGTGGGAAGGGAGAGGCGTGAAAGAACGGGGCAAGGAAAACCAAGAAAAACTGTCCTCGTTATGCATACAAATTGTTAATTATGCCGCTACGCCCACCATCAC